>NC_135490.1:62977585-63310585 GCF_052094955.1 Ictidomys tridecemlineatus
TTTAATGGAGTCCAATTTGTCTCTATGTGTTGGGGGGAGGTGGGTACTGGGTACTGAACCATATCTCTACTACTGAACTACATCTCCCAGTCCTTTTTATTTATTCATTTATTTTATTTTGAGACAGGGTCTCACTAAGTTGCTGAGACTTGACTTGAACTTGGAATCCTCCTGTCTCAGCCTCCCAAGTAACTGGGATTACGGGTGTATGCCACTGTGCTCAGCCCAATTTGTTTATTTTTTTATTTAAATACTTATTTGTTTATACTGGGGATTGAACTCAGGGGTGCTTAACCACTGAGCCACATCCCCAGCCCTTTTCGTATTTTATTTTGAGACAGGGCCTTGCTGAGTTGCTTAGGGCCAATACGTTGCTGAGGCTGACTTTGAATTCACCATCCTCCTGCCTCACCCTCCAAGCCGCTGGGATTACAGGCATGTGCTACCCTGTCTGGCCTATTTTTTATTTTGTTGCTTGTGTGTTTGGTGCCATAACCACTGGCAAATATAAAGTCACAGAGATTTATGCCTCTGTTTTATTCTAATCAATTTATGGGTTCAGTGCTTGCAGTTATATCTTTTTTGTGTGTCTGTGTTTTTGTTTTTGTTTTTGTTTTTGCAGTGCTGGGAATAGAACCCAGGCTCTCACGCATGCTAGGCAAGCACTCTACCACTGAGCTACATTCATAGCCCGTATGTAGGTCTTTGATCCGTTTTGAGTTTTTACATATGGTGTGAGTCAAGAGCCCAGTTTCTTTCTTTTGCATCTGGTTATCCAGCTGTCCTGGCACCATTTGTGAAGGATTCTTCTTTTTCCCTCGAATTTTATGACACTCTTGTCAAAAATCCATTGACTGTTGATGTCTAGGTTTACTTTTGGACCATGAGTTCTATTCTGTTGACTTTATGCCAGTGCTACACTCTCGGTTACTGTAGCTTTGTAGTCAGTTTTGAAATTGGGAAGTGTTTTGTTCTTCTTTTAAAAAACTGATGTGGCTATTGGGGTTACTTGCAATTCCATATCAACTTCAGCATGAATGTGTCCATTTCTGTACAACAAAACAAGACCAAACCAGCAAACAAAACCAAATGCAGTTAGAATTTTGATAGGGATTACATTTAATTGGTATAGAATTATCAATTCCGTTTTCTCCTTTTAGCACTTCAAAAATATTCCTCTTTTATATGACCTCCATGTTTTCTTTCTTTCTTTTTTTTTTTTTGGTCTGGCTTTGAGGATTGAACCCAGAAGTGCTTTACAACTGAGCTACATCTCCAGCCCTTTTTATTTATTATTTTGAGACAAGGTCTCCGTTGCTTGGGGTCTCACTTAATTGCTGATGGTCCTCAAACTTGTGATCCTCCTGACTTAGTCTCCTAAATCACTGGATTTACAGGTATGTGCCACTGTACCTGGTTAAAATCTCTCTTAAATTGATCTTTTTTGTTTGTTTGGTTGGTTTTTGAGATGGGGGTCTCCCTATATTGTCCAGGTTGGCCTCCAGCACCCAGGCTCATGATCCTTCTGCTTCAGCCTCCCAAGTAACTAGGGCAACAGGTGGTTCTAGGTATTTTAAATTGATTTTTAGGAGATCCTGATAAAATGTGGAGCTGTGTGCAATGGGGTGCACCTGCAAGTCTAGCCACTCAGAAGGCTGAGGCAGAGGATCTCTTGAGTCCAGGAATTTGAAATCAACCAGGGCAATCATAGCAAGATCCTACCTGAAAAAGAGAACAACAACAAAAAAGGATATGTCATCCCCTTGTCATGGTATATACTGTATATATGTTCCTCTGGTTCTTTCCTTTCAAGTTTTAGATGTTATCTTTTATTTAAATAAAATTTTTACTTTTTATTATAGTTAGATTTATCGATTGTTTTCTTTATGGAGTGGGCTTTCATGTTTTATTTAAGTATTTCTTTTCAGTACTGAAGTCCTAAAGGAATTCTATATTTCTTCTAAAGTTTTAAAGTTGTTGTTGCTCTCCTCCTTCTCCTTTTTCTCCTCCTCCTCTTCCTCCTCTCCTTCTCTTTCTCCTTCTCCTTCATGTTTATGTCTTTGGAACATCTGGAATTTGTTTTCTATACAGTTTGAAGTTGACATCTAATTTTTTTTTCCCCCAGGTAAGTATCCAGAGCCCCAAATAATCCATTCTTTTCCTACTGATGTTTGGGGGGTATCTCCTCTATCATATATTAAGTTTCCAAGCATAGGTGGGACTTTTTAAAAATGATTTTTTAGTTGTAGTTGGACACAATACCTTTATTTTATCTATTTTATGTGGTGCTGAGAATCGAACCCAGAGCCTCGAACATGCTAGGTGAGCGCTCTACCACTGAGACACAACCCCAGACCCCATATGTGGGATTTTGAGCTCTTTATTTTATTGAGCTATTTGTCTATTTTTTTTCTCAATTATCTTATTGAATTAACTATTATGAATTTAGAAAGTCTTGATATCCGCTTGGGCAAAATCTCTCATCTTCTTCTTCAAAATTGTCTTACCCTTCTTTGAATGTGGATTCCACTTCTTTCTCTCCTTTTCTTTCTTTTTTTTTTTTTTTTTAATATTTATTTATTTATTTATTTTAGTTATGGGCAGACACAACATCTTTGTTTGTATGTGGTGCTGAGGATCGAACCCGGGCCGCACACATGCCAGGCGAGCGCGCTACCGCTTGAGCCACATCCCCAGCCCCTTTTCTCTCCTTTTCTATGTTGAGAATCGAACCCAAAACCTCAGATTCAATTGCTCTACCACTGAACCACATCCCCTGCCTGACCTTTGACCTTTCGTGTGGCTTTTAGGATAAGATTCTCAAGTTACAGTAAAAATCTGATAGGTAATTTTGATTGAAGTTGCATTGGATTACTATATTAACTTTGGCATAATAACAAATATCAAATCTTCTTATTTGTAAACATGATTACCTATGCATTTATTCAAATCTCCTTGGGGGTTGGGGGTATTGCTCCTTGTAGAGTGCTTCTTTAGCATACTTGAGGCCCTGGTTTCAATCCCCAGCACCAAATCTCCTTTTAGTTTCTTAGTTATATTTTGTAATTTTTTTGGAAGACACTTTTTTTTTTTTTTGGTACTGAGGTCTGGATCCAGGGACACTTTACCCCTGAACCCTGAGTTACATCCCTAGACCTTTTTTTGTTTTTTATTTTGAGACAGGGTCTCACTAAGTTGCTGAGGCTGGACTCGAATTTAAGGTCCTCAGCCTTCTGAGTCTCTGAGATTATAGGTATAAGCCAACATGCACAGCATGGATCATGTTTTGTGGTTCTGTGACTATAGTGTGTGTTTGCTTCTATCAGATTTTCTTGCTGAGCTCTCCTATTAGGTTTAATACCTTCCCTTTTTTCCTTTTTGGTACCAGGATTGAATCCAGGGGCGCTTAACCACCGAGCCACATCCCCAGCCAGTTTTATTTTTATTTTTAAAAAATTTTGAGATAGGGTCTCACTCAGTTGCTTAAGGCCGTTCTAAATTGCCACAAAGCTAGCTTTTGAATTTGTGATCCTCCTGCCTCAGCCTGCTGAGTTGCTAGGATTATTGACATGTGCCACGCATCTGGCTCCTTTACCAGTTTTTAAAATCATTTTTCTATATGCTCTCACATTATCTACAAATAGGAATAGTTATCTCTCCCTTCAGCAACCCCTCCGCCTTCTTAAACATCTTTTTCCTTCTTGTGTCATATTAGTGAGGACGTCTAGTACAATTTTGAGTAGAAGCAATTGGTACTTTCATCCTAGCACTTGACTTTAATGAGAGACCTTTTAGATGTAACTACAAAAGTGATTTTAAACTGGATGCTGTGATGCATGCCTGTAATCCCAGAGGCTCAGGAGGCTGAGACAGGAGGATTGCAAGTTCAAAGCCAGTCTCAGCAAAAGCGAGGCACTAAGCAACTCAGTGAGACCCTGTCTCTAAATGAAATACAAGATAGGGATGGGGATGTGGCTCAGAGGGCAAGTGCCCTGAGTTCAATCCCCAGTACCAATAAATAAATAAATAAAATGAATTAAAAAAAAAAAAAACCTCTATCTGCCATTTATACAGTCGCAATCATTACTGGATCACAGCCAGTCTACCTCTGTTGACTTCTCACCCTTCTGTGCTTTTTGAAGCAAATCCTAGATATTACATAAAATTATATGTCAATATTTGGTACACATCCTTAAAAGATAAAAATTAAAGAACAAAAATGATTATAGTGCAATTATCAAGCCTAAACAAGTTTAAAATTAATTTCTTCATGCTAGCTATATACTCCATGTTTATATATAAAATGTATGAGTATTGATTTTTAGAAAATACTTTTTCTTAACACGTTAATCTGTTAGAACAGTGAACTTTAGTGGGTTTTCTTATATTGAACAATTTCATTTTTGAGTTCCTGAGATAAACGTAACTAGTCATGATATATATATCATATATTTCACATGTTGTATATATCTCATATATATATATATATATATATTTATATATATATAAACTCTTGATTAGTTGGGTTTATATATATCTTTGATTTTAATTTGGTAATATTTCATTTCATTTAGAGGTTCTGCATCTATGATTATGAATGATACAAGTTTTAAAAAATTCTCTACTAACTGGGTTTTGGTATTAAAATGAAGATCTTTATGAATTGAGTTGGGAAGCTGTATTTGTTAGAGGAAAATCGAAGCTCCTAACAACAACAACAACAACAACAACAACAAAAACCCTAAACACAGTTGATCAAATAAGGTGCATGTATGCTTCTTCCTCCTAGTCTGGAAAGGAATGGTCCAGGCTGGTGGGACAGCCCTGCTGCCATACTGATCTGGAACCCCAGGGTCTTCCCATTTTGTTTCTGTGCCATCTCCTAAATCTTTATGTCCACCTACATGGTCAAAACTGGTTCAGCTCAGTGCGGGTGTAGCCTGTGGGAGGGGAAAATAGAGAAAGTGGAGGATGAGTAATTTACTTTTAAACATGTTTTATGTCTCCCACCCTCTAAGTCAGATGTTGAAACCCTGACTCCCTGTACCTCAGAATGTGACCTTATCTGAAAATAGGGTTGTTGCAGATAGAATTAGTTAGATGAAGTGATGCTGAGTCCATAGGCCTCTATTCCAATGTGACTGGTGACTTTATTAAAAGGGGAAATTTGGACACAGGCACACTTTGGGAGAAGGCCACACAGACACAAGAACAGAGACCCATCAAGGAACGCCAATGGCAAAGACTGCAGCAAACCATCTGGAGCTGAGAGGGATGGAACAGATGCAGCCCCATCACCTGCAGCAGGAACCAGCTCTACTGACACGTCCATCTTGGACTTCTGACTTACAGAACCATGAGAATAAATTTCTGTTGTTTAAGCCCCCAGCTTGTGGTACTTGGTTATAGCAGCCCTGGGGAAGGCATCCAGCAAGTTTTGGAGAAGAATCTCTCCACTTTTGTTCCTAAATAAAGGCAAGAACGTAGTCAAAGGAGGGTTGGGTTCAGTGGTAGGGCATTGCCCAGCATGCTCAGGGCCCTGGGTTTGATCTCTGGCTACCCCACCCTCCACAGTCTAGCTGTACAGACACACCTAGATGCAAAGGAGACTGGAAAATGTAGGCTGTAGTCGGGCTTCCTGCTCCTTACAGAGAAATCTTACCAGAAGAGAAATCTTACCAGAAGGATTTGGAAGGACAAATCCCACAGGAACTGAAAACATTTGTTTAAGAGAGTGTTTATTTGTACTTTAAAAGTTTAAGAAAACAAGTTTCTAAAACCATCTGGGACAGATATCTTTCAGGGTGAGAGAATTTTGATTACCAATTCAAAAATTTCAATAGCTATTGGTGTAGACCATTTTTACATCAATTTTGGTGGAAAATTATCCATTTTATTTGAGTCTTTCAAATCTATAAAGTTGTTCACAGTGTTTTAAAATCTGTGATAAGTAGAGACTGTATTATTTTAATTCCTAATATTGTTAGTGTGTACTACCCTTGGTCAGGTTTGCTAGAGATTTGCCTGGTTTATTCACTTTCCCCTGAAGACCAACATTTTTCATTTATTCTTTCTATTTTTTTTTGTTGTTGTTTCATTAACTTAAATTTTCTTTTATTAGTGCATTTTGATTGTATATAATATGGGGTCATTAACTTTTGATTTATTTCTATTTGAAATCATATATATATATATATATATATATATATATATATATACACACACACACACATTAAATAATTAAAATAATTAAATAATTAATTAAATAATTAAAATTTAGACTTATTTTTAAAATATCAGGGCCATACTCCCTGCCTCTTGTTTCCCTTTCTTCAGAAGCAGCACTTTTCAACTCTTTTTTTTAAAGTTGTTGATAGAACTTTATTTTATTTATATGTGGTGCTGAGACAATTCTAGTGCCTCTCATATGCTAGGCAAGTGCTCTACCATTGAGCTACTACCCCAGACCTATTTTTTACATCATTTTTTACATTTTTTACTATTTTTTAACTGATTCTTTTATATTTTTATTTGTTCTAATTAGTTATATGGGACAGTAGAATGGATGTTGACACATCATATAATAAATGGTTGTACAGGTTGTGTAATCCTATAAGCACACTGGGTAATAATGTCCAATTCATTCTGCTATCATTCGTACCCCCTATACCCCCCTCCTCCCTTCACTCCCCTCTGTTTGGTCCAAAATATCACTATTCTCCCCCCACCCCTTATTGTGAATTAGCATCTGCATATCAGAGAAAGAAAACATTCAGCCTTTGGTACTTTGGAATTGACTTATTTTGCTTAGCATAATATTCTCATCTTAATTGATTCTTTTGGTGTTCACCTCTATATCTCTAAATAATATACTTATATTCCTGCTTCTTTATTTTTCTGCTATAGTTATTACTTACAGACTTCTATGGATGACAAGACTTTAGTTCTTTCCATTCCTTCTCTACAACCTGGGCATTCTTTTGTACCTCAATCCTCCCAATACCATGTATTTTTTTTTCATACACAAATTTAAAGGTGTTATTAATTTTGTGTTCTTTTTAGATTTATGTGACAGTAGAGTGTATTTTGACATATTAGACATACATACAGTATAACTTATTCTAATTAGGATCCCATTCTTTTGGTTGCACATGATGTGGAGTTTCACTGATGGTGTATTTACTTATGAACACAGGAAAGTTATGTCTGATTCATTCTATTGTCTTTCCTATTCCCATCCCTGCTCCCTTCTCTTTACTCCACTTTGTCTAATCCACTGATAATCCACTGAATTTCTATTCCCTCACTCCGCACTTACTATATGTTAGCATCCACATATCAGAGAAAGCATTTGTCTTTGGTTTTTGTGGGATTAGCTTATTTCACTTAGCATGATAGTCTTCAGATCCATCCAGTTACTGGCAAAACTCATAAAGTCATTCATTTTTATGGCTGAGCCAATACCATATTTTGATTAGACATATATTAAATATGTGTATTAGTACAACTACTAAAACACTAGTCACAACTAAGCTATGTGATATACTAACAGCTTTTTTTTTTTTTTTTTTTTACTTTTTATTTTCTCTGGAGTTCATGATTGCCTTCCTTTTTCATTTGCTTAGTTTTATACGTATTTATTACTGATTCAGTCCAAGTTATATAAATATTCTCTCAGTAAATCCCAAAATTAAGTAATCTATCTATTTCATCTGCTTACGGAAATCTTTCCTGGAATATTCTGATCTGCTCGAACCTGAATTGGTTGCCTTTTACATTTTTACACAGCTATTATCACGGCATCTCTCTCATCTCTTTTTGGGTTTGGTTTTGTGTATTTCATGGCTTCCTCTTGGTTTGCTTCCTTATTTTTGATATAATGCATCCTCTAGTAGATTCCCAAGAGTATTTGGAAGATACATTTAGAAATTCTTCATATATGTAAAAATGTTTTTTTTTTTCCTCTAGTCTTACATGTGATTGCTACGTTGGCTGAGTGTGGATTTTTTTTTTTTTTTAAAGTCTAAAGTTATGGAAGGGAATGTGAAACAAGACGAATACAGATTTTTTTTTAAAATATATATTTTTTTAAGAGAGAGTGAGAGAGGAGAGAGAGTCAGAACATCAGATAATGAAGACAAGGTTTATCAACTTGAAAAGAGTATAGTCAACACAGAAAAGATGCTTAAATCCCATGAGCAATCTATTCAAGAGATATGGGATGCCATTAAAAAACCAAACTTGAGAGTCATCGGGATAGAAGAAGGCACAGAGATTCAAACCAAAGGAATGGACAGCATATTAAATGAAATAATTGTAGAAAACTTCCCAGAGATGAAAGATGGAATGGATTGCCAAATCCTGGAAGCCTACAGGACCCCAAACATTCAAAACTATAATAGACCAACTCCAAGACACATAATTATGAAGATAGCCAACATACAGGACAAGGAGAGAATATTAAAAGCTACCAGAGAAAAGAGACAGATTACATTCAGGGGTAAACCAATTAGGTTAACGACTGATTTCTCAGCACAGACTTTGAAAGCGAGAAGATCCTGGAACAATGTATTTCAAACGCTGAAAAATAATGGATTTCAACCAAGAATACTGTATCCAGCAAAATTGAGCTTTAGATTTGACAACGAAATTAAAATCTTTCACGATAAACAAAAGCTAAAAGAATTTGCAGCAAGAAAACCAGCACTGCAAAGCATTCTGAGCAATATACTACAAGAAGAGGAATTGAAAAATAGTGCCCAAAACTAACAACAAGAGGTATCTCAGTAAAGGAGGAAGAAAATAACCAAAAAAGTAAAACTAGCCAAACTAAAATAAATAAATAAAGAAGCATGACTGGAAGTACAAATCATATCTCAATTGTAACTTTAAATGTTAATGGCCTAAACTCACCAATCAAGAGACATAGGCTAGCAACCTGGATCAAAAAAACAAATCCAACAATATGCTGCCTTCAGGAGACTCATATGATAGGAAAAGACATACACAGGCTGAAGGTAAAAGGTTGGGAAAAATCATACCACTCACATGGCCCTCGGAAGCAAGCAGGAGTGGCCATACTCATATCAAATAAAATCAACTTCAAACCTAAGTTAATTAAGAAGGATAAGGAAGGACACTATATACTGTTAAAAGGGACCATCCACCAACAAGACATAACAATTATCAATTTGTATGCACCAAACAATGGAGCTGCAATCTACATAAAACAAACGCTCCTCAAGTTCAAGAGTCAAATAGACCATAACACAATAATTACGGGTGACTTCAACACACCGCTCTCGCCATTAGACAGATCCTCTAGACAAAAACTGAATAAAGAAACTATAGAACTCAACAGCACAATCAATAACCTAGACCTAACTGACATATATAGAATATACCAACCATCATCAAGTGGATACACGTTCTTCTCAGCAGCACATGGATCCTACTCAAAAATAGACCATATATTATGCCATAAGGCAAATCTTAGTAAATATAAAAGTGTGGAGATAATACCATGCACCATATCTGACCATAATGGAATGAAATTGGAAATCAATGATAAAAAAAGGAAGGAAAAATCCTACACCACATGGAAAATGAACAATATGTTATTGAATGATCAATGGGTTACAGAAGACATAAAGGAAGAGATAAAAAAATTCTTAGAGTCAAATGATAATACAGACACAACATACCGGAATCTATGGGACACAATGAAAGCAGTTTTAAGAGGGAAATTCATATCCTGGAGTTCTTTCATCAAAAAAAGAAAAAACCAACAAATAAATGAACTCACACTACACCTCAAAAACCTAGAAAAGGAAGAACAAAACAACAGCAATTGTAGTAGAAGACAAGAAATAATTAAAATTAGAGCAGAAATAAACGAAATTGAAACAAAAAAAACCATTGAAAAAATTGATAAAACTAAAAGTTGGTTCTTTGAAAAAATAAATAAGATAGACAAGCCCTTAGCTATGCTAACAAAAAGAAGAAGAGAGAGAACTCAAATTACTAATATACGGGATGAAAAAGGCAATATCACAACAGACACTACAGAAATACAGGAGATAATTAGAAACTATTTTGAAACCCTATATTCTAATAAAATAGAAGATAGCGAAGATATCGATAAATTTCTTAAGGCATATGATTTGCCCAGATTGAGACAAGAAGACACACACAATTTGAACAGACCAATAACAAAGGAAGAAATAGAAGAAGCCATCAAAAGACTACCAACCAAGAAAAGCCCTGGACCTGATGGGTATACAGCGGAGTTCTACAAAACCTTCAAAGAAGAACTAATACCAATACTTTTCAAACTATTTCAAGAAATAGAAAAAGAAGGAGCTCTTCCAAATTCATTCTATGAGGCCAACATCACCCTGATCCCAAAACCAGACAAAGACACTTCAAAGAAAGAAAACTACAGACCAATATCTCTAATGAACTTGGATGCAAAAATTCTCAATAAAATTCTGGCGAATCGAATACAAAAACATATCAGGAAACTTGTGCACCATGATCAAGTAGGATTCATCCCTGGGATGCAAGGCTGGTTCAATATACGGAAATCAATACATGCTATTCACCACATCAATAGGCTTAAAGACCAGAACCATATGATCATCTCGATAGATGCAGAAAAAGCATTTGACAAAATACAACATCCCTTTATGTTCAAAACATTAGAAAAACTAGGGATATCAGGAACTTACCTCAACATTGTAAAAGCTATATATGCTAAACCTCAGGCTAGCATCATCCTAAATGGAGAAAAACTGAAGGCATTCCCTCTAAAATCTGGAACAAGACAGGGATGTCCTCTATCACCACTTCTATTCAATTTAGTTCTCGAAGTACTAGCCAGAGCAATTAGACAGACAAAAGAAATTAAAGGCATAAAAATAGGAAAAGAAGAAATTAAATTATCGCTATTTGCAGATGACATGATAATTTACTTAACAGACCCAAAAGGATCTACAAAGAAGCTGCTAGAGTTAATAAATGAATTCAGCAAAGTGGCAGGATATAAAATCAACACGCACAAATCAAAGGCATTCCTGTATATCAGCAACAAAACCTCTGAAATGGAAATAAGGAAAACCACTCCATTCACAATATCCTCAAAGAAAATAAGATACTTGGGAATCAACCTAACAAAAGAGGTGAAAGATTTATACAATGAAAACTACAGAACCTTAAAGAGAGAGATAGAAGAAGATCTCAGAAGATGGAAAAATGTACCCTGTTCATGGATAGGCAGAACTAACATCATCAAAATGGCGATACTACCCAAAGTTCTCTACAGGTTTAATGCGATGCCAATCAGAATCCCAAAGACATTTCTTGTAGAAATAGATAAAGCAATCATGAAATTCATATGGAAAAACAAAAGACCCAGAATAGCAAAAGCAATTCTAAGCAGGAAGTGTGAATCTGGAGGTATAGCGATACCAGAGCTCAAACTGTACTATAAAGCAATAGTAACAAAAACAGCATGGTACTGGTACCAAAACAGGCAGGTGGACCAATGGTACAGAATAGAGGACACAGAGACTAATCCACAAAGTTACAACTATCTTATATTTGATAAAGGGGCTAAAAACATGCAATGGAGGAAGGATAGCATCTTCAATAAATGGTGTTGGGAAAATTGGAAATCCATATGCAACAAAATGAAATTGAATCCCTTTCTCTCGCCAGCCACAAAAGTTAACTCAAAATGGATCAAGGAGCTAGATATAAAAACAGAGACACTGCGTCTGATAGAAGGAAAAGTTGGCTATGATCTACATATTGTGGGGTCGGGCTCCAAATTCCTTAATAGAACGCCCGTAGCCCAAGAGTTAATAACAAGAATAAACAAATGGGACCTACTTAAACTAAAAAGTTTTTTCTCAGCAAGAGAAACAGTAAAAGAGGTAAATAGAGAGCCTACATCCTGGGAACAAATTTTTACCCCTCACACCTCAGATAGAGCCCTAATATCCAGAATGTACAAAGAACTCAAAAAATTAAACAATAAGATAACAAATAATCCAATCAACAAATGGGCCAAGGACCTGAACAGACACTTCTCAGAGGAGGACATACAATCAATCCACAAGCACATGAGAAAATGCTCACCATCTCTAGCAATCAGAGAAATGCAAATCAAAACCACCCTAAGATACCATTTCACTCCTGTAAGATTGGCAGCCATTATGAAGTCAAACAACAATAAGTGTTGGCGAGGATGTGGGGAAAAGGGCACACTTGTTCACTGCTGGTGGGACTGCAAAATGGTGAGGCCAATTTGGAAAGCAGTATGGAGATTCCTGGGAAAGCTGGGAATGGATCCACCATTTGACCCAGCTATTGCCCTTCTTGGACTATTCCCTGAGGACCTTAAAAGAGCACACTATACGGATACGGCCACATCAATGATTATAGCAGCACAATTCACAATAGCTAGACTGTGGAACCAACCTAGATGCCCTTCAATAGACGAGTGGATAAAAAAATTGTGGCAGCTATACACAATGGAGTATTATGCAGCACTAAGAAACGACAAAATCATAGAATTTGCAGGGAAATGGATGGCATTAGAGCAGATTATGCTAAGTGAAGCTAGCCAAGCCCTAAAAAACAAATGTCAAATGTCTTCTTTGATATAAAGAGAGCCACTAAGAATAGAACAGGAAGGAAGAGCATGAGGAAAAGACTACCAGTAAACTAAGACGAATGGGGGGAGAGAAAGGAAGAGAGAAGGGAAAACATATGGAAATGGTAGGAGACCTTCAGTGATACACAAAATTATAAGAGGTTATGAGGGGAAAGGGGGTGGGGGGAAAAAAGGGGAGAGAACTGAACAACAGCAGAGGAGGTAGAGAGGGAAGATGGGAGGGGAGGGGAGGGGAGGGGGGATAGTAGGGGATAGGAAAGGTAGCAGAATACAACAGTCACTAATATGCCATTATGTAAAAACGTGAGTATGTAACAGAAGTGAGTCTGTATTATGTATTTGGGGAGTTCAAATCTCAATTGAGTCGAATGTATGAAAGATGATATGTCTTGAGCTCTGTAATGTTTTGAACAATCAATAAAAAAAAAAAAAAAAACTAAAATTAAAAAAAAAAAAAAAAATATTTATTTTTTAGTTCTCAGCGGACACAACATCTTTGTTGGTATGTGGTGCTGAGGATCGAACCCAGGCCGCACGCATGCCAGGCGAGTGCGCTACCGCTTGAGCCACATCCCCAGCCCCGAGTGTGGAATTTTATATTAGAAATATTTTTTCTTTAGTATGTTGGGGGGGGCACGACTTCACTATTTTCTAGATTCCATTTTTGCTTTATGAGAAATCTAAGTGTGTTTGATTCTTGATAATGAGTATGTTTCTCCCCCTCTGGAAACTTGTAGGATTTTAAAAAAATCCCTAATGTTCTAGTATTTCATTATGATGTGCCTGAGCATGTGTATTAGTCAACTCTCTGTCACTGTGACAAGATTCCTGAGATGATCAACTTAAAAGGAGAAATGGTTTATTTTGGCTTTCAGTGTTAGAGGTCCATGGTTGCTTGGCCCTGTTGCTTTGGGCCTGTAGTGACACTGTACATCTTGGCAAGAGTGCATGGTGGAGGAGGGCTGTTTAGCTCATGGTGGCCAGGGAGTGAGAGTGACAGTACGGGTTTAGGGTCTCAACATGCCCTTGAAGGGGCATGCCTCCAGTGATCTAACCTCCTTCCATTTGGCCCCACCTTCTAAAGGTCCCACCACCTCTAAGTAGTGATATAGGCTGGCAACCAAGCCTTTAACACATGAGACTTTGGGGCACATTTAAGATCCATACTATAGCAGCATGGATTTATTTTCATCCTTTGTGCTATGTAAAAGGTAGCTTTTTCAATTTGCAAACTTGAGACCTTTGATTCTGGGAGCAAGTTCTTGAATTATTTCTTTGGTGAGTTCCTTTTCTCAGTTTCTCCTGAGTTATATTTCTAGAACTCCTATTATTTAATGTTGGGCCTCCCAGATTTAATTGTTCTTTAATTTTCTGATTGTCTGTCTCCTATTTTACAACTCTTTATTTTTTAGGTTTACTTTGTAAAGTACTGTATTTTCAAATACAGCCATTATACTTTTATAAGTCAAGAACACACACATACACACACACACACACACACACACAAAACACCCTAGGTATTTCAAATAGAAAGGATTTAAAATAGGAAATGAGGTACTGTTCTTATATTTGATGTTACTATAACAAAATACCTGAGGCAGGGTAGTTTATACAGAATAAAGGTTTATTTAGTTCTCAGTCTGGAAGTTGGAAAGTTTCAGAGCATGCTGCTAGTACCTGATGTAGACCTTACTGCATCATGGTATAGGGCTTCAACAGGGTGAGATGGAATCAGTGTGCCAGCTGAGGTCTCTCTTCCTGTTCTTATAAAGACACTAATGCCAACATGGAGATCCCTCAATGACCTCATCTAATCCTAATAACCTCTCAAATGCCATTAACATATGACTTTGGAAATTAAGTTCCCAATTTATGAATTTTGGGGTGACACATTCAAACTAGAGCAGATGCTAACAAAAACACTGAAAGGAAAACCAGGAGGTATAACTAACTAATTTTCTTTCTTTCTTTCTTTCTTTCTTTCTTTCTTTCTTTCTTTCTTTCTTTCTTTCTTTCTTTCTTTCTTTCTTTCTTTCTTTCTTTCTTTCTTCCTTCCTTCCTTCCTTCCTTCCTTCCTTCCTTTCTTTCTTTCTTTCTTTCTTTCTGTGCTGGGGATTGAACCCAGGGCCTTGTGCATGTGAGCAGGCACTCTACCAACTGAACTCTTTGCCCAGCCCTAGGAGGTATAACTCTCATATTCACTTCTGTAGCTGTGGCCAAGAGAACCAGGAAGTTGCTGTCACCCCCCAGATGTCAGGGAGCTATAGGAAATCTCTGCTGATACCACACTTGCTTTGCAGGCTTGGGGTTGATGAATATTAGCAAATGGAATCCAGCTAGACTCTATAAACTGTCCAACTAAGACACCTGCTCCTCCTCTGGAGGAAGGTGAGGACTCTGGTCTCCAGTCTGCCTTCTGATCTCCCTACAAAGAAGAATTTAGAAGGCCATAGTAAGAATACTGATAGAAACAAATGGAAAATTATCAAAAACAAAACACATGGACATGGTCTTCATTCTCTCTGGATCTTCTTTAGGCTAGAGTCTCTTAATCCATTTGATAACTTAGCTTTCACGTTTCCCCTTCTGGCTTCTTTGTACAATATTTTTCATGAAATTTTCCTAACTATCCTCCAATTCGCTATTTTTTCGCTTTGACTATACTTGGCCTAGAGTTTACCCTGAATATCAATGCTTAAAAAATTCTTAAGACTTCTCAAGTTCTTAAGAACTGGTTCTTCTTTTCTAGTCTGCATTTCTATTGTTTTTCACCTAATATTTTTTTCTTGCTTTCGATAGATATTGTACGTTCAATGTCCTTGAGTCACGTAGATGCAAATGCACACGAACATCTCTGTGTGCATGTGGTTTACTGATTTTGCCATCTTTCTAATGAAGAAGGCTTAAATTTCTTCATTGTTGAAATGTGTTCTGGAACTTCGCTTTGCAGATCCATTTTGAAAGCCAGTTTCCTCCCTCTGATTTGTTTTATTTTTGTCTTTTATTTTTCCCGGCCTCTTCCTCAATGTGCAGTTGATAGCTTTGTGGTTGGTTCCACCCCATCTTCCACCCTCCATCCTATTCCAGAACAAAGTCTTATGTGTCATTTCACAGCTCTTTCTCCTTGCCAGAATAATGCCAATCCAGATGTGGAGACACTGTGTGGCTTGGCTTGCTTCTCATTGTGAGGCTCTGCTCCCTCTGCCCCTCTTACCTTGCCCTGTGCTGGTCATCATCCTGAAGCAGGATCTTCCTCTGGTCTCCTGTCTCCCAGAGAATTTTTTTTTTAAAATAATAAACCTTTCTATTGAAGTACAATGAATATACAGAAAAGTACTCAGGCCATAAATGAATACCTAGATGAGTTTTTTTTAAAATATATATTTTTAGTTGTTGTTTATTTTATTTATTTATTTATATGTGGTGCTGCGAATCGAACTCAGTGCCTCTCATACTTGCTAGGCAAGTGTTCTCCCACTGAGCTACAATCCCAGCCCCCAGGAAATTTTTGCAAAGTAAATGCTCTGGTGAAATGAAAAGGAGTTGGGGTTCTTTGGAGTGGGCATCCACCAACCTGACACAGAAAAGAAGTCTCCAAAGAAGATCAAGGGGTTCCTGGATAGAAGAGGGAGTTCCACTCAGGAACAGTGAGGTTCTTTTTTTTTTTTTTTTTTTTGGTATTGGGGATTGAACTCAGGGGCACTTGGCCACTGAGCCACATGCCCAGCCCTATTTTGTGTTTTATAACAGGGTCTCACAGTGTTTTATAACAGGGTCTCACTGTGTTGCTTAGCCCCTTGCTTTTGCTGAGGCTGGCTTTGAACTTGAGATCTTCCTTTCTCAGCCTCCCAAGCCACTGGGATTACAGGCATGTGCCACCGCGTCCAGCAACAGTGAGGTTCTTGATATATGGGATGGGAAATAATTTTAGCATCCACCAGTTGGAGGCATAGACAGAGGCTGATTTAGGAAAGCAGGTACATATTCAAGGGAGAATGAGGGCAATCTCAAGAGAGGGATGCCGTTGGGGTAAAACAAGGAATACACATTGAAGGGAGAATGCTGGTCATCTTGAGAGCAAGAAACATATTTTAAGGGCTCCTGGGATTTCTTTGAAAGGAAACTTGGTGAAGAGCAGGTATGGAAAGGTCAGTGGAAATGATATCAGTCTGGTGATCTCAAGGTGGGTCCTGGTGGGCTGTTCAGGATCCTCAGGCTGCGATGGTCTTCATTATCTGATCAATAGGGACTGCTGCAAAGTCCCCTAAATTACAGGTTCCTCAAGATAGCTTATCTCCCTGTTAGTGTGTTTTTTGGGGGGGAGGGGCTAACTAACAGTGCACAGGTAGACTTACAGGTTTTCCAGGAATTTGGGAGTAACAGGCCTGGAAGGAAGACTGCCTTAGGGAGTGACAGGCCTGGAAAAAGTATGTGAAACTTCTAAACTAAAATCTTATTTCCTTGTCCTTCCTTTATGTCTCTTTTCCATCTATTTATAAATTTCTTCTATCCCACATCAAACCCAGAGCAAGAAAAGCCTACTACTGACCCCTGGAAGGCCCCTAGTGTTCCTTCCGGTCCTTTCAAAGGTAACTGCGCTCCTGCTTTCTTAAACCATCCTTGGGGACCCAGAGCCCAGCAGCACCTCCGTCACGTTTCCCACGCAGTGTTTTTGGGCTCTGTTCTGCTTCTGGCTCACAGAAAGTTCACCTTCTTGTTTCTGAGCCCAACTCTGTGTGTTGGGTTATAGATTAGAATGTTTTATTCATCACTGGTTAGAACAGAGAACTCACCACTCCATCCTGATTAGAAGTCCAGCAGGATCTGTTTATGGGATGTCAGTAGCTAGGACCGGAGACCAGGGAAATGGTAGCAGATAGGCTGTGTTCAGTGGGTGAAAAAAGCATGTGCATGTTTCCTAGTGAATTCAAAATTTTGTCTTGAAATAGCAGACAACAAAAAATGCAGGTAATTGAGATGACTTAAGACACACACACAGATATACACGTGTGTGTGTGTGTGTGTGTGTGTGTGTGTGTGTGTGTGTGTTTCCCCAGCTAATCCAGAGAGACTGGAATGAAGAAGACCGCTCAGAGTTACTTGCTGGGAGGGAGTTTGTGTAATCTGGGTGAGGCATACCAAGGGCCCAGGAGGGCAGTCACAGTGGGGTGGTAAGATTGCAAGAATGAGTTTGGGTGATAAATAGGAGGTGTCTGATTGGATGGATGTCAAAGATGATTTTTTAGTTTCTGGAAAATTGGTGGGAAGTGGTATAACTTATAGAGCTTAAAGGAGTGCTAGGAAAGGAGCAGGTTTGTGCGAATTTATTTTATTTATTTAAAAAAGTTTAAAAAAATTGTTTTGGGGGTACCGGGGATTGAACTCAAGGGCACTCAACCACATTCCTCAGCCCTGTTTTGTATTTTATTTAGAGACAGGGTCTGACTAGGTCGCTTAGCACCTGGCTTTTGCTGAGGCTGGCTTTGAACTTGCAATCCTCCTGCCTCAGCCTCCCAAGCCCACTGGGATTACAGGTGTGGGCCACTGGGCCCAGTGGGAATTTGTTTTATTTGTGGCTGTCTCTGCATGTCCCCTCCCAAGGTTCTGGTCTTCTGACTCAATTGACAAATACATGTGTGTTGAGTGCCTGGTTGGGTAGGGAATTAACGAGCAGACATGGTCGTGTTTAGGCTGGGGCTCTTTGGAGTGGGCATTCATCAACACAAAGGAATCGATGGTCTTCAGGTTGACCTTTCCTGTCCACCAGGTACAGGGGATGCCCAGATTCCATTTGGGCCCTTTTGAGAAAACTAGGGGAAGAAGCAGTGAGTCAAGTGCTTCCCAGAGAAGGGCAGGTGCAAGGGAGAGGAATTCCAGCTTTTCCTTTCTTTTGATTGGCTAGAATTCAGTCCCCACCAACTTCTGCTTCTTAAGGTCCTTGGAAACCTGGGACCCTGGCCTCCTGCAGATACTTCAGTGATTCGATACAAATGCGTCTTGGCATCCTGGGGTCAGGAGGACACATTTTGCCGTATCTGTGAGTCCCCAGGAGATGTCTAGGAGGTCTGTGAGGACCCTTCTTCTGACTCTTCTCTCTTTCTACCTACCCCTAAGCCTCTCCCCATCACGGAGCCCTCCTCAGGTTGCTCACTGGTCGGGCTGAGTGTTGCGATACCCCGGTCAGGCTGATGTCTAAGTAGCCATCTAAGCAGGTTCCAGAATCACCTCCCTGGAGTCTGGAGTCTCCAGAGGAGTCAATTTAGACCCTAGAAGTTTACTCCAGGGAGAGTCAACACACAGAAAGCTGTATCTCTTTCAGCTTCACCCTATACTCCTGGGGAAGCAGATGCGCACTGTTGTCATGATCCTGCTCACATTATTGCTAATTTGGGGCAGGAACGGAACAATAAGATGTTGTGACCTGTGAAACCATGATCCAACCCCTACATTCCATAGAAGAGGCCCAGGGAGGTCAAGGCACTCATTCAAGGTCAAGCCAGGAATACTTTCTTTTGTCCTCCCTCCCCACCCCCATCCCTGGCTCCCAGAGGGCTTTAGAGCCACCCTAGTGAACTCTAGGGTGCTTACCATCAATCCAGATACTGACAACGTTTTGGGGAGGGTGCTGAGAGCCCCTGGGTCCCATGGACCTTGTGAGATCTGAGCTTGGGGTCTCATCAAAGTCTTGCATTCAGCCAGTCTTCCCCTGCAGGCTCCTGCACCTGGGACTGGAAGAATGAATAGGGACCTTGTTTGGTAGGAATTTCTTTCCTCTGCTGTTTGCTTTGGGTTTTTTCCCTCTCCATTCCTGGCTCCTAACCCAATATTTGGTTTTCTGTGAGCACTAAATATATTTTTTTTTTCATTTAACCCCCAGAATCATGGCTTCCTACCTGCTTCCCACGACCGGATCCACAGCCTGGAATGAAAACAGAACCCAGAGGGCATCAGCAGCTCAAGGCTGAGGGGGTGGCAGTTCCGGGGAGGGGGAGGTGCAGCGCCAGGAGGGAGGGAGCACTCACCCACGCGGGGCACCTCTCAGACGCCCTGAGAAAGAGAGCAACAGGGGGAGGGAGGCGACTCCTTGGCTTCGGTCCCCTACCTCTTCCAAACAGGGCCTGGGGACTCTTCTCCCTATGCAAAAAGTGTCCTGTCCACCCCTAGCACTTCCAAATCACCCCAGCCTTCCAGGTGCAGACTGCGGGGGTAGACCCAGGGCGCAGTCAAAACCTGCACCTCAAGCCCACCCTACCACACCTTCGCCTCTGCTCCAGCCTGGCTGCTGCCCCCTTGGAGGGCTCCCCCACCTTCCTGCTGGCTGCACTGTTTACAGTCAAGGCAGCAGCGCAGGCGTGAGCTAAATCCTGAGCTAAATCAAACTGGGCAGTGGAAAATTCCCCTCCGGAGCCTCCTGGGTAGCGGCTCTAAGCAGCTGCTATTGAACACCAGGGCTTGTTAGGCACCTGGCTTTCAGGTCCCCCACCCACTAAGCCCCCAGCTGGGGAGGAGGTAACTGTTTCTCTCGACTTCAGAGCCAGGGAGGGGTAGCCAGGAGCCCTGCTCCCCAGAACTGCCCCTTGTTAATGCCTGTTAAAAATCTCATCTTAAATCCGACTTGGTTTTCCAGATTTGAGAGCCCGTGGCAGTACATTCTGTCTCCGTCTGGTTGAGCAGGAAAACAGGAGACAGAGCTTCCTACCACCTGATTTACAGCCTTGGCGTGTTTTTGACACACAAATCACTCGAGAGAGTGAGGCTCGGTTGTGGTTCTGCAGATGGGATCTGGCAGGATTGCTTCCTGCCTGGGTGGGGAGGGCCGGCCAGCTCAGGCGTGTAAGTGGCTTAGGAAGAGGCCTCCTTCCTGTTTGAAACGCTGCCCACTGCCTGCCCCCCAGATGTGCATGGTACCCCGAAGGGCCATGTTGGGGCACAGGGTTGGTGGGGAAGGTGCAGGACAGTGGAGATTGGCTCACAAGTCCTGGTGAGCAGCAGGGCCTTTCTGCCTTCCTCCCCTTGTGCCTTTTCTTGCTTCACTTGCCTTGGTTTCTTCAATGTGTGTCTACCTGTCAGGCACACACCTGGACACTGTGGTAGCTTCTGAGAGGGACTTGGAAATAGGAATGCAAAGATTCTTCTAGGAAAGGTTGAATGCAGTTAGTGTCAGAGGATAGATAAGATAAATTGCCTGGGGATCCAAAGCCTCAGGGGAGGCTTCCCTGAGGAAGGAGTGGCAGTGCTTGTCAGGACAGAAGACAGAAGAGCTGTCCTGGCTACGAGAAGGATCTGATCCTCTGGGGATTCTCTGCTATACCTCTGACTCTGTCCCCGACTGAAGCCTGCCCAGAGCACTTTCTGCTTTTAACTCGTAGCTTAGCCATCCCAACTGTCAAGTCTCCTCTGCCATTTCCGTCAGGAGCCAAGGGGTTTCTTTGAGGCTGGCACCAGGCCAGCATCCACTCCTCTGCCCCACTCCCACGACCAAGGCTTGGGTTCCACTGTCCCTTTAAAGTGGGCTGTGCTTTGGGTGTAGGTTCAAGTCTTACTTCTTGCAAGAGGGTTCCAAGGCTCTTCTGAGCAGATGGCAATGGGTTTGGCTGATCTGGTTGATAGGCTTGGGGGTTCCCTTGTCTTCTTCTCACTCCCTGCTCTGTGCACTCAGTCTGTGGTTGTGGGGGCTGCCACAGGATGCCTCACTTCCCCACCACTTCTCCTGGGCCATCTGAAAGGTCTTGCTGGTTTACAGAGGACGTGGTGTGGGCACCACTTTATTCCACTCCAGCACCAATAAAGGGTTTGCTAACCGATTTGGGTGCCTAGCATATAACAACCAAGTAGAAGATAGCCTGTCCTCCAGAGCTCACAGCCCATTCACATCTGTACATTAGACTTGCACTTACCACTTAGATTTGCACTTGACCTCCATCCCCACATCTCCAGAGGTGGGTAAGGGAGATACTGTTGCTGCTTCCAGTACAGAAACAGGTGACCCCAAATCCAGAATCTTGGTGGTTTGCTCACATCTTGCCATCAGCTGGTGAACTCAAGTCTCGCTCTTCTCACCGTGACTCTGTTCAGTTTTTTCTTCCATGAACAACCTACCTCACTGGGTGGTTACAAAGATCAAATGCATGTAGAAGTCATGGCATAAGATTAGATTTCCTCCTTTTGGGTATGGGAGCATGTGGTATGCTTATGTGAATCTCCCCACATTGGTTGAGGTGGGAAATCTTGCTTCCATCTGTCTTCCCTCGCTTTGTTCTTTTTGAGGGGGAAGAGGACAGGGGACAAGGTTGCAGGAGAGAGGAGTGACTGTCCGCAGGGTAGGAGAGATATCTGGGGCTTCATTAACACAGGAACCCCATCCTTGGCTCATCCCAGAGGGCGGAGGCCGGGCTTGTTGTTACTCTGCCCTGCCTGCCAGCAGAGGCAGCTTATGGATTTGGTGACAGATTTCTCTGAAGAGATGAATGAAGCAATTGTGCATTTGGTGTAGAGGAGATTCCAGACAGAGGAGATGTTTTCAGTGGCAAGAACCCTGAAATGGAGTATTTCAACGAATCAACAAATACAGGTATCGACTTTGGCATCCTTTGATGGTCCTGTGAGCACTTGTAAGCCTCTTGAAGCTGTTCTTGGCATAGATGAACCATGTCTAAAAGCTTTTATTCTTGTCTCCATTTTAATCACCCCTTCTACCTCTTGGAGGGATTCCTAACTCAAATTCTTGGACTACAAAAGCGGTTAACGGAATCCCTGGTGGATGAGGTCCCAAATCAGAAGGATAGTTTTTCCATAGCTCCATAGTTGTTCAGAAACATCTGATAACCAATTTAAGGGGTCTCTGAGGAGTTTAAGGTGTTCTGTGTGAAGAAAGGTTCTCCTCACCTGTTTATCAGCATTTTAAAGAGGACAGCTAAGGGCTAGTGGTAAGCAGAGACAGACCTACAAAATATTTGTTTGGCAAGTACTGGGGTTTTACCATTTAAATTTGGAAGTTGGAGGTCAGAGTGGTGGGTCAGAATGGTGGGGAACCCCCAGAAGTTGTGTGCTTAGGTCTGTCCACAGTGAAGGACACATCATATGCTATCAGGCTCCATCTGATGCTGTTGAGAGTTGGGGGTGAAGAAGCAGTGAATGTGACACAATCCTGGCCAGACACAGAGCTGCAAATATGTGGTGGAGGGGTGGTGGGAATAAAGGGTGAGATTGGAAATTGGAGTTCCTGGCTTGGAAACATCTGGGAGAGGGAAATTACCCTCTCTTCCAAATACCTAGAAGTTTCTTCCATCCTGCCTTGAGAAGGTAGCTTAAGACCGAATTTTCTGGTACTACAGAGCTTGCTCAGGGATTGCTGTGAAGATGAGTGAGCTTGGCTTTGGAGACCAACCTCCAGCCCTAAGGCTGTCTCTGGGTGGCACCTGGCCAGTGTCCTCTTATTGACACCACAGCCCTGCAGGGCCACATGGAGGCTCCTGGGGGTAGGGAAACAGGTCAGAAACAGAAACTATAATTAAATCTTTTTTTACCTACCCTCACCCCCAGCAGGAAGTTATTCTTGGTGCTCAGCAGGGAAGATGGGGCAGTGGTGGGGTATGACAAAAAGGCAGCTTTTGACCTTGTGGCCTTTTTGGTGATTGGGTGGAGAGGTTTTAAGATTGAAAAAGAGATTTCTTTAAGCATCTTTTGAAAGTAGGGACGGAGGAGGACATCTAGCTTGTCTCTTTGTAGACTCTATTGCAGACTCTATTGGCAGGGAGAAGGCAATGCTGAGCCTTGGGGCTGGCCAGCTAATCCGTCCACACCAGCTCCTTGGGTCTTGTTCCTTGGACCTTAGAGCTGAATGTGAACAATCTGGAGAAACAAGTGGGAGTAGTTCTGCTTGTGTGGGCTGAGGCAGGCGTAGCTGCAGTCAGCAAGGGGCTTGTGTCGTCCAAATTGGTGGCCACCGTTTAATCTGAGCAGAGCTTGGAATTATGGGGCTTCATTAGCACCTCCCCTCCCTGCCCGTCCCGTGGAGTCAGACTAGAGCCCAAACCTCAGGCCTGAGGACACTAAGCAAGAAAGCAGAGGCAGAGGACTAGCTGTTTAGCCAGCACTCCCCTTCCCATCCTTTCTTCCAGGGTCCTTTGGGAAGAGCTGTTTATTCCTCCTGCCTTGTCCCCTGTGTGTCCACAACTCCATCAATCCTGCAGTCCTCTCCTCTTCTCCCCAAGACCAGAGCCAGGGCCAAGGAGCGTAGCCAAGAGTGCAACTTGGTCTGGTCTCCCGCAGAAAGGATTGCAGCATCTCCCATTCAACACAAGCCAAGGTCTGGGAGGAGTGGGACGTGGGGCTCAAGTTCTTGGAGCAGGGACTGCAAACACTTGGCCTTCAAGAAGAAAAATTACCATCCACGGAGGGACCTGCCTCCAGAATGAAGACTTAGGATCCTTAGGATCCTGTTCTTCTGCTCTAGCTACTCCTCGGGGGCAACATTCTCCTTCACTTGCATTTTTATGAAAAGCAAATCTCCATTTCACTGGGCGCATCCCTCCCCTTCAGTTCCTTCCTCTTTGAGCTCCTGCCTCTTCACCTGCGCAGCCAGGGCCCCCCAACTCCCGCCTGGTGTTTCCCACTTGTGTCCATGCAATTTCCTCCTGGTTAATGCTCCTGACTGGGGCAGGACATGCAGTGTCCCTGGCATCTCTGGTGTGGATGAACAGGATGGGGAGGGGAGGAAAGTTCTGGAAGGCTCTCATTCTTGGTTGCTGCTGAGGTGGTATAGCCCTGCCCTTACCTCCAGAGTGCCTTTGCCCCTCACCCTCTCCATCACCCACTCCCACCTTTGCTGTCTTGTCCTTTTTTAGTTTTCACTTCAACTTCTTCTTAGCATCTCTGGCCACTACCATCTATGCTGAAGCGCCCGGGGTGCCAGCCCTAGTCTTCCCATTGTTCTTCTTGTGCCTTTACTACAGCCCCACAGTGAGGCCAGAGTGATTTTTTAACTTCGCTTGGCTGAGCCAGCCTCTGCTTGCTCTCCAGCATTTTCCTTAGCCTTGGTGGTGATGACCAAGAGGTTCAGGGTGGCCCATCTGAAGACCTCACAGTTCCTGTCCCTTGCTACGTCTGCTTCACATACTGAATCCCAGCTTTTCCTGACAGAATGTGTTCTTGGCCCTGCCTCCAGATATCTGCCAGTGATACCCCTCCTTCCCAGGGTGCTTGGTGTGGGTGTCTGTACTAGCACACGTGTATTCACGCACGCATGCACGCCCACCCACCCACACACACACACACACACACACACACACACACACACACACCGTCTAAACCAAGGTTCAATCACCTTTAGGGATTATAATTTCCAGAAATAATTTTCTGATGGATCCCTCTAGGTCCTGCATCCCACCTCACATTAAAATGGACACTTCAATTTAAGTGTCCTTTGACTTCTCTGTAGCTTTTGTTGCTGTTGACCACTTCTGCCTTCTTGAAAACTCTTCTCTGGTTGGGTATAATGGCACACACCTATAATACTGGCAACTCAGGAGGGTGAGAAAGAAGGGTCACAAGTTCAAGCAAGGCCAGCCTGGGCAAATTAGTAAGACCTATCTTAAAATAAATAAATAAATAAATAAATAAATAAATAAAGGCTGGGATTGTAGCTTGGTGGTAGAGTCCCCTGAGTTTGACCTCCAGTACTGCAAAAAAGAAAAAGAGAAAATTTTCATCTGTGTTATTTGCATTGGGATTGCCTCCTGAATATCCATTCTTTCTATCTTTTGGTAATATGTCAAGTACCATGCTTTTTGTTTTTGCAATACTGGGGATCAAACCCAGGGCTTCAATCATGCTAGGCAAGTGCTGTACCCCTGAGCTACATCCCTGGCCCTTCCCTGTTTTTTATTTGAGGAATCTACTGGGTCTACGTGCTTTGTAGAAAATCAACTTCATCCCATGCTCTAAGTTTGAGGAAATGACTTTGGCATAAACTAAGGAGAGTCATAGAAATTGATTCCAGGGTGGAATGTGACTAAATTCAAGCCAATGTTTGTTGGTAGTTTCTGGGTAAGAAGTTTCCTTGTATCTCTGGGAGATCTCTGAGTATGATGATCTCTTTACCCTGATTTTGGAGGGGAAAATAGGAAACCTGGGAGTTTTTGGCAGCAGGCCTTAGAATAAAAACTAATCCTGTCGAAGGCAGAGCCAAAGGACAGAAAGAAACTGGGTCTTTGATGTCATTGGTAGAGCTGCTGAATCAAATCAAACCTGAAGCCAGAATTGATCCTGTGTTTCCAGTTTTTTTAAATCACTTTTATTATTTGGGCCACTTTGAATTGACTTTTTTTGTTACATGTAGAAAAATCCTTATGCACTCACTTTTTTTTTCTCCCCTGATTTTTTCTTCTTCCTCTGTAGTCACTTCTTTCAACTCCTCAGCTTCCTCTTCCTTTCTCCTTCTGTTGTGTAATGGTGATTTTCTGTGATTCATCCTATTGTCATTTATCAACTGAATGACCTCATTTATGATCTCAGTTTGCCATTGTCTCCCAAATCTATCATATCCAAGGTCCAGGCAGAGATATCTAAAAACTTTCTAGCATCTCTTATTTGTCCCACAGACTCAACAAGTTCAAAATTGGACTTTTTATTTTATTTTTTATAGTACTGCAGATGGAACCTAGGGCCCCATGTATGCCGGGCAAGCACTCTACTACTGAGCTACACCCCCACGTCTTTTTCAATTTTTATTTTGAGACAGGGTCCCACTGAGTTTCCCAGACTGGCCTAGAATTTGTAATCCTCCTGCCTCCACTTGCAGAGTAGCTGGGATTACAGATGCGTACCACAGTGCCTGGCTCAAAATTAAACTTTTAATTATTCCCTACCAACCTGTTCCTTGTTCTGTGTTTCCTACCTTTGTTAGTGGCTCAACCATCCTTCCTACTGTTGGAGTTAGAAGCTGAGCATCACTGTCCTTCTTGCACACCACCCGGGTCCTTAGTCCCATCTGATCTGGCCCTCATCCTGCGTCTCCACTGCCTTGCCTTGACTGCCTGTCCCCTCTTGATAGACTAAGACTGGGCCCTCCAATGACGCCTCTTCCCTAAGGCCAGCCATGGTCTCTATCTAGAATCTTTTTTTTTTTTTTTTTTTTTTTAGCTCTTCAAATGTTTTACTTCATCTTCTTAAGACAACAGGACATAAATTTGTCGTCTTGGTGTGCACAAAGCTGTCAGATGTCTGAGGTCCTGATGAAGACAGGTTTCTCATTTCTCATTCAGGTTAAAGTATCTGCCGCCCAATGCCAAAGAATGGACTCAGAGACAGGAGGCACGAAAGTGAGGCTCTCATGGCAGTCTTGCAAGATCCAGTGTCTGGTGACCATGCACCCCTGGGGTTATATCTGCCTTAAGTCCTTAGCTGGCCACTCCGCACGTGTCCAGAGCTCTGCAGCGGGTGCTACTCCCGGCCTACCTAGAATCTTTTGATGATTTCCCCTGTCCTGTTTGAGGACCAGCTCCCAGAATCATCACTGTCGTAGGTCTCTTGATCTTCTGGAAGTTTCTAGGTCTCTCTTCTAGAAAGAGAAGGCTTTGCCTATGTCACTCTTCCTATCTTGGCAGCTGTCCCACCCCACCCCAATTCTGCAGGCAGACGCCTGTGTTCAGGCTGAGGTGCTCCCAGGGTTGGCTGTCCACTTCTGTCTCTGCAGACACTTTTGTGTTGATCTCTCTCTGAGCCCTAACTCACTGTGTCAGCTTCTGAGACTGACCCTCCTTGAGGGCAAGGACATAGACCCCAGACCTCCCTTAGAGTGCATCTACCTGTCTGCACTTTATCTGCCAACTCAGTGAGGAGCACATGCCTCTTACCTCAATGTCCTAAATCCCCAGTGTCCCCAGTCACAGCATGGCACTTGACCTGCAGTAAGTGCTCTACAGATGTCCAGCCAAGTGAATGAGTGGACACACGAATGAGTGGGTGAACTGGAGGCTTCTTCCCAAGGAGCCTACTTCCTGTGGCTCATCCAGCCCTGAGGGGAACGTCTGGTCATTGCAGGGGGCAATGCTAAGCAGGTGGCCCTCCTTTCAGCTTGAAGTGGGAGGGGGAGGGTTGTGGAGCACCCTGGAGGTCAGCCCTCTGGTAGCAGCAGCAGGAGTAAAGAGGAACTGGGACACTTTATTCTCACTACCAAGTCTACCCAAGCATCATGGGGCAATTGAGACAGACGACTTTGATCCCTACAATTTGCAAGATTTTTTTTTTTTTTTCTACAGGGCAGAATACAGGGAAACTTTCAGGCTATTTGGGACTAGGCAGAGGAGCAGAGGTAGGTACTGAAGGAAAATGGAGAAGCTCTGGCTGCCCCCATTCTGTCCCACATTGCCTTTCTCACACCCATTCCCTAGTCATCAGCCCACCGTCTCTCCCTTCTGGGATCAAGGGCTCCTTCTTACTTTACACAGGACTGGAGGCCTGAGGGTTTGACACATCCACCTGCCTGTAGATTCAAAATAAGGAATGTAGATGTGGGGGAGTCTGTGGCTGATCAGCTGATCCCAGGGCAGCTGCAGCCGGCGAGAGGGCACCGGTTTTGAATTATGTGTTCTGAATTATGATGAAAACTACCGATAATAACAACCACATGATGGGAACTCACCGTGATGCCTAATCCTCTTTCCAGCAGGCCCTCTTAATGAGGTCACTTTCTGCAGATGGGGATTGGATTTCCGGCGAGCATCTGAGAGCCCCCTGCTTCCAGCCACTCTTCTTCCACTCCTCCTCACTTCTGCAGGAGGATGTGGCAGGAGATGCTCCAGCGCAGCCTCAGCAGGTGCTCGGAGGGTACCATTGGAGCTGCCATCAGTGCTGGCAGGGTGCTGGGAGGCAGGGGCCCGACCCTTGGCAGCAGGACCCCTCGTCATCCTTACTCCCACTGTGGAACTTGGCATGTCCCCTTTTCCATGAGGGGATGCCACACTCTTTGATGGCATAGGAAGTAAGGAGGAACCAGGGCTCAGGACAGCAGGGAGCAGGGCATAGAAAGGAGCTCAGGAGCAGCTGAACTCAGCAAGCGAGAGAGCTTGCTGGAGTGGCTTCCGTGAGCTCTCTAGCCCCAAGGTACAGCCTCAGCAACCACCCAGGGCTCTCCCCGCTCTGGCTGCTGTGCCTTCCCATCCAGGGGCCACCCTACACAGCATTTGTCATCACTGCCATGCCCGTGTCCTGCCTCCCTCCTGCCTTTCAGGCTCTGAGCTCCCGCCCTCTATAAGATCATAGAATTACCATTCCCAGGGATGCTTGAACTCCATTAGGGCTTCTCAAGTCCAAAAGACCTTTACGAAGTAAAATAACGACGGTGGAATCTGACAGGCTGCTTTGGAGAATATTAGAAGACAAGAGGGTCTCCTAGGACTGGTCTGAAGAGTCATGATGCCTTTCCCACCCCACCTCTTTCCTTCCTTCCTCCCTCCCCCTCTCTCAGTCTCTCTCTCTTCCCTCCTTCCTAGCTTGCTTTGGGCTAGGCCCCGGGCTTGACACTGGGATGTGGAAGGGGAAGGTCATGGCCATTGTCTTAAGGAAGGCTTCACTTCAAGCCACCCCTGTGTAAGTGCTGACTTTTCAGAGGAGGGAAAGGGGCATCTGCTGGGAATGAGGTTGGTGATGAATTCTCTGCTTTCATGTGACCTCTCTGGTGGACTGGGGGCCCCTAGTTCCAGTTTCTGGTGGCTGGAGGCACCCAGCAAACAGAAGCAGGTTCCTTAGAGTCACCCTTGCTCTGGTTTGGCAACCATAGAATTTGTAGCCGGCGGCTGAGCCTAGGATGCAGTTGGTGGATAGAAGCACTCAGAGTTGGGGACAGAGGACTCCTCTCATGTTCTCCCTGGGACTCAGTAGGAACCAGAAGCTCACAGCTCTGTGGTCCCTTGACTTTGGTGACTTGGAAAGGGATGGCAAAGAAGTAGTTAGAAACAGTCTGCCTGGCTTCAGCAGGTTCCCTGAGCTGCTGCTGGCTACGGCCTCTTGTGCTTATGGGCCTGAGTGTATCAGTGCTGCTAGTCCTAGCACCCAGGATGGCCCTATCAGCCCTCACTAGTCTCCTTTACCCACTCAGCCATGGCTGAGATTCTGCTGTGTCCTCATCCTGTTCATGAGGGACCTGGCTCTCTGTGGCCTGCAGAACTGGCTACATAATTTGTATAGCCCGGTGAAAATGAAATGCAAGTTCCTCATTAAAAAAAATTATTAAGAATTTCAAGATGGTGACAGCAGAGCATTCTAAGTGGTATGAAGCCAGCCCTGGCTGCCTAATATTTTCTTCTCAAAGGGGGATCTTTGGGCCATCATAAAACAACTCTAAATTAGAATTTTCAGGCCCCTGGTGACAGGTGGAAGAGGAGTTAGTTCTGGCCAATGCTCTCCAATTGCATCTTGGAGATTAGGGTCTGTTAATTCCAGCTCCCTACATACAAGGTAGCTTCCTTTGCTTTCCCCAGTCCCCCACCCCCAGCTTCTGTGTATTCTCTTGTGGATTTTCATCTCCGAAGAGCAAGGGGTGTGTGTGTGTGTGTGTGTGTGTGTGTGTGTGTATGTGTGTGTGTGTGTGACAGAAGAGCAAGCTGAAGAAAGAATGGTGGTATATAATCAGAGTTTGATTTTGCCTTAACCTCTGTGCCAACCCTTTCCTTTGTGTGTGTGTTGGGAGCGGGGTGCTGTGTACAGTCCCTGTTGTTCTGATGAGCTGGAGGTGTAGGTACAGTTTCTTTCCTGCTTTCTGTATCCAGAGTTAGACCCTGGCCATCCACCCAGATGCTTGGAAGGGAAGATAAACACTGCTATGCAGGGGAGCTCATACTGAGAGCAGAGATGGAGGTTTAATGGGCTTGTTATCAGGCACCTGCTGCGTAGCACTGTCCTTCTACCAAGAAGATAGGCCTGGAGATAAATTACCTGGCGAGATCAGCCTCCTGGTGAGAAGACAAATGCTTCTGAGCAGAAAGGAATGGATTTAAAAATAGGCAGGTCATAGGGTGAAGGACAAGACTCAGTTCTGCTGATTTGGGGAAAGAAACTCAACTCCCCCTCTGCTGTGTCCTATCCAAGGCATCAATTAATCCAGAAATAGCTGCTCAGGGACTCCCGGGCTCCCAGTGCTGTGGAGGACACAGAGGGCTCTCCATAACGTCCCTCCCTGGAACGAGCTCACTGTCTAGTTGGTTCCTCCTCCTTAAGGAATGGGGCCATGGGTTTGTCACTTGGCAGAGCCTGGCCCATGGAAGGTGCTTTTCTTCAGAAAAGCTGACTGAGGGAACTCAATTGAAAAAAGTGGTGGCCAAGTGGTCACAAGGACGCCAAGCTCTTCAGAGCTCAGCCAGTAAGATTCACAGTGATGAAAGGAAACTTCCAGTTGAGTGGAGGTGGAGAACTGTTAGAGAGATGGGATTGTGCTGTATCTAGAAGGATTTGGATTGTGGGGAGCTAGATTGAGCGCAGAAGCCCTGGAGCTAGGATGACATAGTTACCAATGGCAACTCAACTTTTTTTTTTTTGGAGTGGGGAGTAACCGAAGATTGAACTCAGGGGCACTTGACCACTGAGCCACATCTCCAGCCCTATTTTGTACTTTATTTAGAGTCAGAGTCTCACTGAGTTTCTCAGCACCTCACTTTTGTTGAGGCTGGCTTTGAACTTGCAATCCTCTTGCCTCAACCTCCCAAGCCACTGGTATTACAGGTGAGCGCCCCTGCCCTTAACTTCAACTTTTAATAGCTGTGCTGTTTTGGGTAAGTCAACTTTTCTGAGCTTCATTTTTCCATATCTAAAATGGAGAGATTATAGTATCTTCCTCATAGGATTTTTGTAAGAATTACTTAAAATATTCCTCATAAAGCACTTAGCCTGGTTCCTGGCATATCAGAGATGCTCAATAAAAGACAAAAGTTTGGGACTGGGGATGTGGCTCAGTGGTAGAGCACTTGCCTAGCATGTGTGAGGCATTGGGTTCAATTCTCAGTGCCATATAAAAATGAATAAATAAAATAAAGGTATTGTGTCCATCTACAACTAAAGAATATATTTTTTAAAAAAAGGCAACCGTTTTTTTTTTAAAAAAAATTATTAACTACAAAGATGTGAAGCAGGAAAGCATAATTCATTTGTGAGGTAACAACTTCTGTCTTGCTTAAGAAAAATGGAGTTTATTTAGGTAATAGATGGCTTTAAATTTTATGATGGAGCAAGTCTATGTAAAGTCTTGAATGCCGGATTCAGAAAATGAGCTTTTTTGGAAGAAGAGAAGAAAAAAAAAATCAAGTGACCCTCTGGGGTCTCAGAGAATGATTCAATTTGCTCCCAATTGTCTTGTCAGGTCGTTCTCACATTGGTACTGGTCTGTGTGTATCATATTCTTTTCCCAATTATTTTAAAATGATTTTCAGATGTTACAAGTATCATTTAATTTTGGAAATAATCAGGAAATTTTTGGACCATATGAGTAAAAAAAAAGTTATTGGAAATTGAAAGGGGAGACCCTTGGAATTTAAAAAACTGTAATCCAAGGCTTTGCCTGGCTTTTGGCTGCGGTTAGGCCAAAGAGGACATGAAAAGATGTGCTGTCTCCAGGGAAGGGGAGCAGGGGTGGGGGGAAGCATGTAGATAGTTTGGGGGAGCATTTGCCAGGACCGGCAGCTCTGGAGGGCTGGGAGACCCACACTGGAGAAATACTTCTTTACATAGGATTGTCTAAATAGGCCTCCTTTCTAGAAGGTGACCCGTAAATAGACATAAAAATGTAAAACACGCAACTCCTTTGGTCCAGCTTCCCCCCTTCTGGGAGTTTATGTTAAGGAAATAATCAGACAAGAATGTCCGTTTTTGTCTTGTTTAGGATAGCGAAGACATGAAAACAGCTGAAGTATCTGTTAATGTGGTATGGATTTTCTTTTTAAAGTGTTCAATAGAATACTAAGCAATTATTAAAAATTATGGTACATATCTGTATATATGGCTATTGGCAGTTGTCCTTTGATGGAATGTCAAAGAAAAAAAGTAGGCCTCAAAGCAATGTATTTGGATGGCCAAATTTACGTCAATGACATTTATATATGCATAAAAACTTAGGCAGGCTATAAACCAACTTATTATAGTGGTAATCTATGTGAAAGGAATTATGAGTAGTTGTGAGTGTTTATATTTTTATATCATACGAAATCTTAACAACATCCCTTTAATCACAAGAAAAAATATACTTCAGATTTTTTCAAATATCCTTGTGTCTTTTTCTTTTTTGTGGCTTTGAAAGGAACAAATATTCATAAACTACCTTCTAGGTAGCTGATTTGAAAGTAAATCATGAGCCAGGTGTGGTGACACATGCTGTGATCCCAGTGAGTCAGTCAGCTGAGGCAGGAGGATCCCAATTTGGAGGCCAGCTTCAGCAACTTAGTGAGACCCTGCCTCAAAATAAAAAATAAAAAGGGCTGGGGATGTAGATCAGTGGCAAAGTGCCCTTGGGTTCAGTTCCCAGTACCAAAACCATAAATAAATAAATAAATATAAAAGAAAATGATGTGACAGAGCCACCATAGAAGAGAGGATGTCTGGATGGTTGACATAATTAAAATCAATATCAATGATTAAAAATTAATTACATTCACTATGAATATCTTTGAAAGATGGTTTCTATCAGATGTACAGCTTGTGATTAAAGCTAAACATAAGATTCACAGGCATGTTTTAGGATGGTTCATGTTGCTCCTCCCTGGAGCTCCCTCTAGCTGGGCTCCTGGGGGCACCCTGCAAAGGGAGTGGAGCAGGATCTCAGACTCAGGCAGTGTTCAGTGGCTCAGTCTGCCTGCTGTGCCATTGGAGAGAGCAGGATCCCTCAGTGACGCAGGGAGGCCCAGAGATCAGATGGTGAGACACGGGCTCACTTCCTTGTTTACCAGGCCCTCACCTTGGCAGCCCCAGATGCCCTTGCCCCATCCATCAAAGCAGGTGTTAACTGGGCACTTGGTACATGCCTCATGGAGCTGAGGATACAGAGCTGATGGGAACAAAGGGCTGTTGCTCTCCAGGACCCTACGACCCCTCCTTCTAGGGACGGGTAATAGCTGGCAGTATTAGGGTGGCAGTTCGCTGGGCAGGTGGTTGACCAACCCGTCCATTAAGGAATCAAGGGTGGTGGGGTGGGCGGGGTGTCTGACCTGGAGATGATTAAGATGATTAACAAGGCAACTCACTCCTTGCTGTGATTTCTGAGGTAAGGATGTGGTGCCACTGTGAAATGGGACGGACGTCTGAGGTCAAGTGTGAGGCAGTGTCGCGTGGTAGCTAAAAGCAGGGTGGCGGAGGCTGACGGATTTGGATTTGAATCCTGGCTCTGCCTCTGTTTACTGACTCTGTGGCTTTGGGCAAGCTACTTAATCATTAAGCTCCAGTTTCTTTACTCACTGACAAAAATAAAAGTAAAGAAGAAATAATAACAATATCAGATCACGTAAATAAAGCATTTCGTATAAAGTGATATTTTCTCAGCTAGGTATTATCATGCCCATTTAACAGAAAAGAAACCCGGGGCTTAGGAAGAAAATAAAGTTGAACTCCCATCTTAAGCTCTTGCTTCTGAAACAGCCATCCTCCCAACTTTCTGTTGACACCTGCCCCTCCCCACCTTGCCCCCCAGCCTGGAACTCTTCCCCTACCCATCTCCATTCTGTGCAGCATCGTCTGCTCTTGTCTTATTTCCACTTCTTACATATTGTGTGTGAAAGGCCAGATTGAACCCCCGAGTCCTTAGATAGGACTAGAGAGAAGAGTTGGGAGTTGGAGAAGGATAGTGAGATGGAAAGATCACTTCTGAAAAAAGGGAACAGTAGCATCTCTCAGACGGAAGATTCTGGAGAAACTGGACTAGAAGCTGTGTTGTCTGGAGAGCTTTTCACTGCCTTGGCTTGGGAGAGAATGGGTGGGCTGGAAGTGGGGAGGGCCATGCAGGTGCCCTGCAGAACCAGGTGGTGAAGGGTGCGCTGAGATGAGGTGGAGGCAACAGATGGATGGACATGAGAGGCATCGAAGTCAGGGAGTCAAAGTAGAAAGTCTAACGGCGTCATGTCCCTATTGTTGGAAGACCCCCCCAAACTCTATGTCCATGTGGAAATTTTTGCAGGATTTTACATTTAGAGTTTTCACACTTAAAGCTTGTAAAGATCTGATTTCCACGTCTGATTCTATTTTCTTCTGTCACATCTTCATTTTCTCTGATGCCATGCAAATGAGGACCTCTCTGGGAAGAGAATCCACACATTTGCTGCATGTTCATTCATGTATAAGTTTTTATTTTATTTTATTTTTTTCAGTGCTGGGGATTGAACCCAGTGCCTTGTGTGTGTTAGGCAAGCACTCTGCCACTAAGCTATATCCCCAGACTAACTTTTGCTTTTTTAAACAAAGAATGTTTAGAAAGTTTGAAAACACCTATCTTGAAACTAGCCCGCATGTTCTGTTACTGGCAACTCCCTGTGGGAGAAGTTGAGAGAAAGGGAAGGAGGACAACAGGAGAAGGGGTCCTCAAAGCTTGGATGACAGGGTCATGGTGCTAAAAGGATCAGCCTGAGCCCCTGATTGGAAGGAGGAGGGTGAGCCATCTGCAAGAAGGTGAAGGGAGAACAGTTGTGTGCATCAGCAGGTGAGGTTGTGGGGTCCGTGTGGCTTAATGTAGCAAAAACTTCACTCCTTCTAACTGTTCAGGTTTGACAGCCTCAGTTTCCTCTTTCAACAGAGGTAACAATGATCTCTAGGAAGCAACTGAGCCAAGGTCTTATGTAGAGGGGCCACTCAATAAGTGCTAGCTCTCTTCCCTGGGAGGACCCTGAGGCCAATGCCTCAGTGGGGCCAGACACTTGCCTCCTGATACACTTGGAAACCAGCGACTAATTAGTCAAACTGCAGCGCCGCCGGAGTCCACCCCTGCCGACTCCTGTTTCCTGGCAGGGCCTGCCTGGCTAACTTCTGTCTGGGCAGGTGAGTCGGCAGGCAGCAGATGGGTAAGTTATTTTTAGCATCTCACAGAGGATGACGTAGGTGAGTTTTAAGGCCACATACCTGGGTCGGTGCTTATCTGACATATGCACACAGACCCAGGGAGCAGCAAAGAAGACATTTCAACAGGATGACGTCAGGAAAGGGGCCACCTCCTGGGCCAGGCAGAACACAAGCGCTCTACCTTTACCTGAGCCAAGTTTGCAGGGTAAGGTCCCAGGCTTTGGAATCTGATTCTTGAAGGCGCCTCCTTCTCACATAGCTCTGTAGCTTTGCAGGTGCCGTCCCTTCTGCTGTGGTGTGAATAGGATTTGTCCTTGCCAACCCTCATGTTAAGGTTTGGTCCCAGTGTAAGTGTTGAGTGCCATCCCTTCCCCCACCAGGGCTGAATCCAGGGCCTTGTGCAAACACTCGACCACTGGGTCACACCCTCAGCTCATTTGGATCCTTTGAGAGGTGATTATCATATTAAGAGATTAATGTTTTTCTCCAGGAAGTGAGTACTTACTCTCAAGGGACTGGATTGGTCACCACAGCAGGTTTTTATAAAGGAAGTTTGACACCCCTTAACCCTCTCCTCCACATAACTGCTTTTCTTCACATCTGCACCCTTGTTCTTTTACCACGAGGCCTTATTAGGAGCCCAGCAGATGCTGGTGCCTTGCTCTTAGACTTCCAGATCTGTGATTTAAATAAACCTCTTTCCTTTCTAAACTATCTTAAGTTGGGCATTCTGTTACAGCAACAGAAAAGGAACTAAGACACTTCTTTACACTTACAATGCTCTTATCCTGATGAGTTTCTGTCAACTTTCCAAACTTTTTCCTGACATCTTCAGGTAATGTTAGATAACCATGCCTTATCACCTCTGTCACAGCTGTTCACACCTACTATGACAGCTATCTGCCTCTTCAACCACTCCAAAGTTTTGCAGAGGCCAGAGGCCTTGTGTTATACATGTGTGTAGTTCCAGGACATGCCACAGCACTTGGCAGATGCTGCATGTGAATGAACAAATAAATTGTATAATTTTGTCAATTTTGTGTCATCTTTCCTTTCTCTTGGCCCCCACCAAGTACTCTCTAATTTTGCAGTGAATTTCTTTTTAAGTGAATGAATGAAATTGCTTTTGTCTCAAGAAGTTCACAGCCATCCCCAAAAGCTATTGGATGTCTGGGAAATCAAAATGAAGAATTAAAATCCCTGTCCCTCATCCTTGGGTTAGAAGAGACTCGTCTTAGAGTTACCTGTTGAAGCAGGGTGGGGGTAACCCAAATAACAGCGAATGCAGAAGTTGGTCAGTTGTGTGCCTGGGGCTGAGCTGCCTCTGACAGAAGTTCATGCCCTGGATCACTGGTGGGTTGACTGGCCTGGCTTTCCACAGAAGAGCTGTCTGTGGAAATAGGTTAAAGCAGCACACATGTTGATATATACCTCTTTCATATAAACATACACATGGCTGTGTACCTCTTTAAACATACATATCACTGTGCCCATCTTACACGCAAACACGCAAATGGATGTGCACCTCCAATATACATACATGCTGATAGTGCTTCTTACATACACATAGACTAACGTGTACTTCTCACATACACACATACTGGAAGGTACATTTTCTTTCCCAGGGGTCTCATGGGGAAGTCCTCCTGATGTTCAAGGGGTCAGAGTAGAAGGCGTGGCTCAGGGGAAGGTCTCTGTTATTCTTGGAGGCCTCCACTCTGAATGTGGCATTTCTGTTCTGGTTGCTGAGCTAGAAGGCCACCATATGGACTCATAGATAAACTGACTAGGGTCTCTGCTATTGTTTGTATCTGGAATATCCCCGCAAACCCCAGGCATTAAAGGCCTGGTCCTTAGCTTGGCAGTGTTGGGAGGTCTTAGGCCATTAGCAGCACGCCCATGAAAGGAATGTTGGGACCTGGGCCCCTTCCTCCTTTTTCAGCTCTGAGGGGAGCAGCTTTGCTTCTCCATGATCTTCTACCTCACCATAAGCCCAAGAGAAAGGTGTCAACCCACATGGACTGAAATCTCCAAAACTGTGAACCAAAGTAAACCTTTCCTCTAAGTGGATTATCTCAAGTATTTTGTTACAGTAATGGAAATCTGAAACTGTGACTCAAGTAACTCTGACTCCTCAGAGGCAGTGGAGACTGTGTTGGTCAAAGATGCTCCAGAGAAACTGCCTAGAGAAACCATCACTATTTTAAGGAGAAGGTGTCTAGGTTATACGCATGACAAGAAAGAGAAGAACGAAGCTTTCACTTCATCTCTAAAGGATTCTCCTTATTACAATCTGGGAGCCTGATTTTGAAGAGCCTGGTAATCACTAGGGCATCAGCAGCTGGGCAGGGGATGGGGGATGGGAGAACACAACTCAAGTCCTGTCCCTGAATTTGCCTCATTGCATCAACAAAATGAGATACCAGAAGCTCTGAGAACGTGTTCCTTCAGATGTTGAAATTACACACTTGTAGCAGCCAGAATGGCTATTTGCAGTAATAACTATCCTAGTGCAGGTTGAAAAAGCCTAGTAAATGTTGCCCTTGTTTGAAATTTTCTCCTGATCCCCACCCCATCACCTCCCCAGTGATGGACAGGTTGGAAGGCAGAGTGACTATTTTCTGTTGTTTGTGTTTCAGAGCCAAGCTGTCTGGAACCACTGTCTGGAAGAGCTTCTTCCCCATCCCAGCAACTGTACCCAGCAATCAGGAGCCATGGCCGACCCCGGGGCCGCCTGGATAAACATTTTGAATCCCAGGAGGGGTCATTAGCTGAGGGTAGAGAATATCTTTGTTTGAACCTCCCAGAGTTATCATGAATCCCAAACCGAACGTAGTCTTTGCCTTTTATCTCAAGGAACTCAAATGATACAGTGGGAGAACCGAGCCCACTTTAAATCAGCGGTTCACAGTTCAGATCAGCCGGCACTTGAGATCCCCGAGGAGGTTAACAATCCAGATGTCCTCTAGAGGAGTCCAATCAGAATCTCCCGGGTTGGAACCCAGGCACCTGCATTTTCCACATCCCACTGCTGATTCCAATGTGCAGCCAAGTTTGAGACCCAAGGGCTTAAATAGCACTCGGGGTTTCTGCCCACCATTCTGTTCATGACTGGAAGCCCTGGGTGAGGGAGAGATGGGGGACACGACTCTTGTATTCCTGAGGGGTTTCTTGGTTCCTTGTGCTTTTCTTGAGATGAGTACCTGTCCGGGTAGAATGTGATTCTGATGTTTAAAGGGATGTATTTCTTTTTCTTTTTTTTTTTTTAAGAGAGAGAGAGAGAGAGAGAGAGAGAGAGAGAGAGAGAGAGAGAGAGAATTTTAATATTTATCTTTTAGTTATCAGCGGACACAACATCTTTGTTTGTATGTGGTGCTGAGGATTGAACCTGGGCCGCACGCATGCCAGGTAGGCACGCTACCACTTGAGCCACATCCCCAGCCCTAAAGGGATATATTTCACATAAGGTCCTAGAACTGCATCTGATTGAGCCAAAGCCATAATGATCTCTCTCACACTTTATGGACAATGTAAGGGATTTTCAAGTGTGATGCTGGCCTTATGAGAGTTTGTTTTCATCCAGACCCTCAAACCTAGGCCCTAGGTGACACCATGCGTTCTCCTTCTCAGTGACGGTTTGCCTCTCACGGGTGGCCTTGCTGGAATCCAGGCGTCATCCCCATCCTCACATTCCCTCAGTCCTGCAGTGGTTTTAAGGGTCTCATGGAAGCTACTTCCCAATCTCTCTGTGCCTACTTTGGGTCAGTCCCTCATCTTGAATCTATTCCCCTCACTTCACATGGGCTCCCCCATCTCTGGTCTCATTCCGTTTCTCCATCTGCGTGCTTTCAGAGAGAACAATCCAGATACAAACTGCCCAAGTAGTCCCAATAGTTCTTCGTTGCTTTCATAATAAACTTGAAACTTCTTGGAATGGCCTTCAGTGCTCTGATGGCCCAACACCTTGGCACAATACCCAGCGTGCCACCTTAATGATCTATACTCCAATCACACAGACCTGCTTTTGTATGAGTCTTTGCTTATGCTGTTTCCTCTGCTTGGAATTCCTCTCCCTTTCCTGGTGGCTAGTTCTTACTTGTCTCTTAATAGCCAGTCCCTGTGTCCTATCGTCTCCCAGGCTGCATCAGTTGCCTGCTCCTTGGTCCCTCTCCTTGAGGCCAGAACATTCTAGGCACCACTCAACTGAAGAACTTTCAAATATCGTGAGTTTTCATGTCCCTGTGTGTCTTCCTACTGTAATGTGTGCTCCTTGAGAGCAGGAGCTGGGTTCTTAACTTTTTTCTGCATCCTTGGTGCCTGTATTAGTCAGTTTTTTTTTCAAACAACCAGAATTCACAAGTGTGTATGTGTGTGTGTGAAAATATTTTATTAATTGTTGTTGGACCTTTATTTATTTATATGTGGTGCTGAGAATAGAATCCAGTGCCTCACACATGCTAGGCAAGCTCTCTACCACTGAGCCACAACCCCAGCCCTTAGCTTTTTATTGTTCTGACAAAATACCTGAGAAAATGAACTTAAAGGAGGAAACATTCATTTTGGTTTAGAGGTTTCAGGCCATGGTGGCTTGACTTCATTGCTGTGGTCCTCTGGTGAAGCAGAACATCATGGCGGGGAGCACGTGGTAGAGCAGAGCTGCTCACCTCCTGGCATCCAGAAAGCAGAGAGAGAGAGAACGAGTGAGCAAGGAAGGGGCCAAGGACAAGATCTACCCTTCTACGGCACATCCCTAGTGACCTACATCTCTACGTCGGTTCCACCTCCTATCGTTTCTACCACCTCCCATGAATCCATTCAATTATGAACCCATCAAAGGACTAACCCATTGATGAGATCAGAACCCTCATGATCCAATTGCTGCCCGAAGCCCCACCTCTGAACACTGCTGCATTGGGGACTAAGCCTTCAACACATGAGCCTTTGGGGGAACATTCCAGATCCAAACCATAACAGTGCCTACACAGTGCCTGGACAAAGAAGCCTTTGTCTTCAAGGCCTGACCTTGCCCCAGTATTCCCCACTCCTATCCCCCCACTTTTGCTGTCTTGAGACCTGTTTCAGATCCACTTGGCTTACACAATACTCTGAGAGAGAGAAAGTTTGGCTTGGGTCCCTCCCAATGGGCTCTTTCCATCCCGTGGTTGTTTCTCCTTTCCGTGGGGCTCCCCTTAATGGTTCCCAATTCCCTCATTCCCAGGAACTCTCAGATTCTTTCTCTCTCTATCAAAATACTCTCTCAGAATAAGTACATTCTCGCTGAAACACAACCAGTGTTATCTCTCCTAGGCTTATTTGTATTTTAGCAGGAAAAAAATTCAAAGGAATTAATTTCTTTTCTTTTTCAAAGGACTTAATTTCTAACTGTGGACATTTTAGGCCATAGGAGAAGCTGGAGGAAAGATTTGAGAGTGGGACAGCCTTCTGTGGAGACTTTCTCCAAAGATTGTCATGTTTTCTCTTTCATTAGAGGGTTGGAGGACGGTGAGATTTACCAGCTTCCGTAGGTGGAAAGAAAAACAGAGACATTTTTCAAGCTTGCTTTCTCTCTTGGCTCACCCCATATATCTCCCTGTGGGGATTCTACAGAGGGAAGGTGTGTGCCCCAGGGCTCCCAAAAGGTGGGGTCAGGACATGTCCACAGAGATATGTTCACAGAGGCATCATAGCAAGAGGTAGTCTTGAAGAACAACACCGCTGGGCAAATAGAATCAAAACATGAGGAGGCTCAGGGGGCTGAGGCAGGAGGATCGTGAGTTCAAAGCCAGCCTCAGCAAAAGTGAGGCACTAAGCAACTCAGTGAGACCCTGTCTCTACAAAAAATACAAAATTGGACTGGGGATGTGGCTCAGTGGCTGAGTGCCCCTGGGTTCAGTCCCTGGTACCCAAACAAAACAGAACATGAGGACAGGGAGGCATCAGTCGGTCCCCATCAGTGGTGTCAGAGGTAGAGAAGAAAGAGGACAGTTGTCACCAGAGAGTAGAGTGAAGACAAGTGAGTCAGGGAAAGTGGGCTGCTCAGCACCGAGGCCAGCAATACTAAACACTAAGTTTAGCAATCCTAAACAGCCTCTCGACTGTTGCGAGAGGCACCTGGCTGAGTGACAACATGTCTGCACAGATGAGCAACAACAGATCTGTGTCATGACTGAGATGTAACCCCAGAGGCTGTGACTCCTGGGATACAGAGGCCATCAACAATGGCAGTTAGCTTGGTCCCCTGAGGTGGCCTGAGTACTTTCAGTGATATCAGCCACAGTGCAGTTTCTGTGAGGCAGGGTTCATGAGAGTTATCCCTGGTGCCCAAGTGCCAAAAAAAAAAAAAAAAAAAAAAGGTAGAATTCATCTTAAGGCTTCTAGCCAGTGCCTAGTGGCCCTTGGCCTGGCCATCAGGGTGTTCATTCCTGTCCTATGGATCCTCCTTCTGAAGTGCCTGCAGCCACTGGACAGAGTCTCCAGCCCTGGCCATTCATTTTTTTTTTTTTTTAAAGAGAGAGTGAGAGAGGATAGAGAGAGAGAGAGAGAGAGAGAGAGAGAGAGAGAGAGAGAGAGAGAGAGAGAGAGAGAGAGAATTTTTTAATATTTATTTTTTAGTTCTCGGCGGACACAACATCTTTGTTGGTATGTGGTGCTGAGGATCGAACCCAGGCCGCACGCATGCCAGGCAAGCGTGCTAACGCTTGAGCCACATCCCCAGTCCCCCTGGCCATTCATTGAGGGACACTTACAGATGTATTTGATACCTACTCCCTCCTTTGGCCATGCAGCTGTAGTTTCTTCTACCCATTCAGAGGCAGGAAATTTGGCGTGCCCAATAGCCAGACAGGCAGTGTCCACCTAATTTCAGGGGCTCCACAGAGACCTTTTCTTTTCCTTTCCCCAAATTCTCTTACATTTTGCTTAGCCCCCTCCCCCAATTTCTTATTAGGATTTCATCTCTTTGTCTCGTGAGGATACAAATATCCTGTGTTGGTATGTGCTTGCTGTATCCTAATCGAGGCAGGTTTTCATCAAGGGGAGCAGAAGGAGGATGGAGGAGGGAGGGCAGCAGATGAATCTAATGAGGGGAGAACAGGTAGCTGAAAGGGAATGTGGTGATCATGAAGACCAATCGACTTGTAGCTGCATCGATCCTAGGTTGCCAAACCCTGCCAGATTTGTGCTGATAAAAGATTTTTTGTACCAATTCCAAATGTGAGGAGGGAATTTTGAAATTGTAGATTCAACAATGAAATAATAATTTTCAGGTCTTTTGGATGGTTTATGGAGTCAACCTGACTTTTTTGGGGGGAGGGAGGTAAGGGGAGGCTCTGGGGATTGTACCCAGGGGTGCTTTACCACAGCTACATCACCCATCCCTTGAACTTGAGATCCCCTACCTCAGCCTCCCAAGTCACTGGGATTATAGGCACGTGCTACCACACCTAACTCAACCTGATGTTCTGGAAACTGTTCTAGAACATCCAGGCTGCTTGGTGGCCACCAATGTGGTAGTGAGAGATGGTAGCAGCCATCTACCAACCTCTGTCTAATCCCTTATCCCCTAGCATTTGGAGAATGGAGGTGACATTCCCATTCAGTTGTCCTGTCCTGTCCAATCTGACCCTCTTCCTCAACTCTAACAAGAACTGTGGTGCCCTAAGAATTCCACCAACTGGGGGGAGAATCCAGGAGCTTCTCTGCTCTCCTCATCTTGAGGTCTCATCATGAATTTTTTTTTCCTATGAAAAGGACAAGAAGGAAAGAGGTTGCAGACAAAATGACCAGGTAGTTCGAGAAATTAGGGAAACACAAACAGAGCGAAAACACATTGATTAAAACCCCTCTGATCTTCTTAGAGGAAACTTCAGGGTTTGGATTTTGGCAAATAGCCTGAAGGCTGTAGTGCCTTTCTTGGGGGGAAAGGCAGGGGTTCATTATTGTTCTGGCAGAGAAAGAGATGTGGGGTAGAATAGAAGGCAACATGAGACTTATGAAATGTTTTGTGTTTCTATTTAAATCTCTCCTTCACTTGGAGGCTCAGAAAAAGGTCTCTATACTTCCTCACAGTCCGGTTGACAGATCCCGCCTCTTCACAAAGATAGTACTAAGCCACTACATATACAGGGCTAGCGTCATGTTTGATACCTACTCTCTCCTACTCTCATGGCCATTTTTCCTCACAATGCCAGATGCTAATTATGCACGTAGCTGGTGCTCAGTGGACTCGGCCATGGCTGTAATTGACTTCACTTTAGCTGCAAAGACTTTGACCCTGAAGGTAGGAGAGACCTCCCATGGGGAGATCCATGCCCTCTTCAGGGAAGGGAGACTGTGGGATTGAAATGGGGCAGGCATGCTAGAGTCCACCTGTGTCTGTGTGTGACCTTGGTAGAGCCACTTGCTACCTTGTTTCTCTGCCATGCCCCTTTCTTGGCTCCATGGTTCCGGCTGCACACGGGCTCTCCCATCTGTGCACAAATCACTCCAGATTCTGGGATGCAACCTCGTCTGTCCAGGTGTGAAAAATTGCTGCTTTACTATTGCAGAAGCCTCCTTTTTCCTTTTGTCTTTGAAATTAAACCGAAAAAGAGATATTTGCACAGAGATTTCCCCAAGGCCATTTTTAAATATACCTGGTAATCAGTACCAGCTTTCAGAAGTATGGTTATTATTGCCTTAAAATTACTGCGTCATTTGACTACAGTCTTCTTGTAAATGTTTCTGAAAAAAATTTTTTTCTAATTAAAAGTGTTTAAAGATTTTTTTTAGTTGTATATGGACACAATGTCTTTATTTTTATGTGGTGTTGAGAATTGAACTAAGTGCCTCACACATGCTAGGCAAGCTCTCTATCACTGAGCTACAACTCTAGCCTCCAAATTAAAAGTGTTTTTTAAATGAAGCTATTTCCATCCCTTTTCATCTGCAAGGCAGAGCTACTTCATGGCTACTGTTTACTTAAGACTTCCTTGATTATATTCCATGCTTTTCTTTAAGAGGACCTTGGGATGATTTCTGTATCTAGGAGAAATTTTATTTTTGCATCTAGAATGAAATAAAGGTGCTGAGAATGGGAGGGAGGTTTCTGTCAAGGGCTTCATCTCTAAGCAGTGACTAGCTCTGGAGTCGGGAAAGACCCAGATCTCTGAAATCTCCATTTGCTGTTTAGAAAAATGCTATCGGAAAAATTATGTTGAAAAAGAGATTTACCTTTACTAACCTCATCTTCCCTTCTATAATTCTTATCTTCACCCACCCAACTTCATCCTCACTAAGGGTGATCAGCAACTTTGGTAGACTTTGTTAACTTTGATCACGTAGCATTTTTCATTTTATTTATTGATTGGTAAAATAAATTAATTGTTAAATTTTATTGGTAATTTGTTGACAACGTTCTCACATAACTTTTATTTAACTGGATTATTTTATTTATCTCACAGCATTATCAAATTCAGCAAATATAAATGCAGCACTCCTGGTCGAATTTGAGTTTCAGTCAACTGATGAATAATTTTTCAGTCTAAGTATGTCCCCAACATGGCATGGGATATACTCATGCTAAAAAGTTTGTGTTGTTTATCTGAAATTCAAAAATTTAACTGGGCATTATGTATTTTATCTGACAATCCAATCCATGGGTGGAGGTGCATCCACTTCTGTTGTTTCAGCAACCAAATAGAGCCCAGGCAGCCCAAGGTTGCTACCATTGCTGACTTGTAAGCAGATATTGGCTGGGAACACGGTCTATATGGAAATATAGCCTCTCTGAAAGGTCAGATGGGCAAACTCAAAACAAAACAGTGACCCTTCTGTTAATAGAGAAGAGGCAGGTCAATGACTCTGTTCATTTAGTCAAGTTCCACAACAAGAGGTGGAAATACTACAGAGATTTAGTGATGTGCTCTTGGATATGAAGCAAGGGATCTTTAGCAACAAAAGAGCCATTTGATGCCAATTAAAATACTGTTCAATGGACCAGAATATTATAAAGTTTCAGTTTTGAGGCAGCAGTGGATGAGACTGGGAAAAAAATCAACTTAGGAAGAAAGAAGGCTTGAATAGGAAAAACCGGGAGTAGACAGTGCTGAGCAGGCGTGGCCGGACTCTGGGAGAAACCAGAGATGAAGCCCATCTGTCACTGGAGCCTGAGCCAGGTTCTTTAGAGCTGGGTGCTTCCAGCAAGTTCCTTCATAGGTAGGGTCTGGAGATAGCAAGTCAGGCCTGATGTGAGGCCTCTGAAATGGGTTTCCAGACAACAGACATGGAAGATGCACCTCACTGAGCCCTCAGATGGCAGACCATATCCCACTACACGGCCAGGACACCATTCATAGTGTCAATAAATCCTGTGATCCTCATGAATTTCACCATTATACTGCCCACGGCAGTTCTTGGTGGGGAGTTTTAAATGTATCTGCTTGCTTAATGTAAACATTTATAATAAACCTCTCTTGGAGATATCCTCAAAACCTGGACGTTTGTCCAAACCCATCTTGTCTTCCAAGAGGTCCCACCACTTATGGGTACAGCCCCTGGCTTTTCTGTGCTCCCTGCAATCCCAGCTCAGCTAAGTCATTGAAAAATAGTTAAGGCCCTAATTGAGGACAGCTTTACATCCCTGGCCAGCTGGGTATGGCTGGTAGGACGCTAGGCCTCTCCTTTGCCTTCTCCAAATTTCCTTGCTTGCTGATGCCTGAAATTAAGTTCTTACACAAGGGAACAAGTTGCACTTTTTTTTTTTTTTGTACTAGGGATCAAACTCAGGGGCACTCAACCACTGAGCCACATTCCCCAGTTTGTTTTATACTTTTTATTCAGAGACAGGGTCTCACTGAGTTGCTTAGCACCTGGCTTTTTGCTGAGGCTGCCATTGAACTCACTATCTTCCTGTGGCAGCCTCCCAAGCCGCTGGGATTACAGGTGTGTGCCACTATGCCTGGCACAAGATGCTTTTTTAAGGTGAAGGGGGTTGATAAGAAAAGGATGGAAGATTTTAGGTTTCTGAAAATTAAACGGGGGATAAATGTTATAGCAGCAAAAGGTGATTGAACTCAGAATCCAGATTTCCGAGTCATTACCAAGTCATGTAGAGCAGGGAAAAAATGCACAGTCTTGTTCCTGACTCTTTTCTGTTCTAGCTGGGTGACTTCACACTAGTTCCCTGACTGCTTTGTGCCCCTATTTTCTTAGTGAAATGAGGATAATATTTTCCTTATAGGTTTGTTATGAGAAATGAAATAATAAATGCATATGTAGTGTTCATGACAGAGCCTGAAATTGACTAAGAGTTATGAGAGTTAGTAATGTTTGATTTCCATTTTTTACTTTTGGCTGTCTGCTTGGGCATTTCGGTTCTTAGCAATAGGGCCACCAGCAGGGTCTCATGTGATTTGTGGGGAATTAGGGTTTTTTTAAAACATGCTGACTCTCAACAGAGGAACACCATTCCCTGGGGATTTTTAATTAGTTATCTTGTAAAACCATGGCAAGATACCTTCTGAGGAACTTGCATTTTAATAGATCAAGACATCTGGGGTTTCAGGAATAAAATACCGGGCATTGTAGGCATGCTTTCCTTGCTAGCTTCCAGAGACTGCTACGGGTCCTGGAGGGCTGGCTGGGGCTATAATAGTTTGGAAGATGAAGGTAAGATTTTGTGGGGCTGAATTAATCTGGGGGTCTTGTAAAGGGCAAGCTGTGCAGAGACTAGAGCAGGTGTCTCCACAGTGTGGTTCCCAGACCAGCAGCATCAGCATCACCTGGGAACTTGCTAGAGCTGTAAATTCCTGGGCCCATCCCAGAACTATTTAATCAAAACCTCAGGCTGAGGATCAGCAATCCGTGCCTTAAGAAGTCAGCTAGGTGTTCTGATCCTTCCTCAGGTTTGAAAACCTCTCTGTTTATAAAGATCAGTAAAGCCAAGATTCAAATAACCCAAGCTGGTAAAGTCACAGCCAGGAGATTGGAGGAGGGCAAGATGGAATCTGAGCCAAATCAGAGAATGGAGTTTCTGGGAAATGGCTCTGAGCACCCGCGGCTATTTTCAGCTAGTCTTTATCTCCCACAGGTGCAACCTATGAATGGGCTGGGCTAACTTAAAGGGCCAGAGGCAAAGCAGATAGAGGCATATTTGCAGGTATTTTTGCAGGTCATCCTGATTCTTTTGGAATTACAACTTGTGGTTTGTCACCTTTTCTGTAGTCCAAAGGATTAGTTTTTGTCAGTTCCTTTTGGAGAATACTGGCCTGACTTGAACGTGGCCTTATGTAATCAGAATTTTGCCATTGGATAAGTTTAGTCCTCTTAGCCAATGCAGCAACCAACTCTGCAGCATTCTTGGTAGGAGATCAGGGACCTCCCCTCTCCCTGTGCTCCCAACCTTCAATACTACAGCTCGATGCAATGCATTCCATTTGTTGGAAAATCCTTCCTTTGGATGGCCCAAAGCACCTATCACCTTGCATACAGTAAGTACTGATGCATATTAATTGAGAGAATAAGTGGATTACATTGAACAGACATCCGATCCTGTTGACCCTCTCCTCTCTGGTTCTAATACTCTGGTTGGAGCAACACAGGACTTGTCTGCTCCTTCTTGCATTTAAAGATGTCCCCTTCTCTGCTTCCCAAAGCATTTTCTCTAGAAATGTATCTCTAGTTCCTTCCAAAGTTCCTAACACGCACTATTTTTCAGAGATACAGAAACTGCAAGTAAAATGATACCCCCCCAAAAAAAAAGGCCCAGGAAATTGAATTTTGTATCATATTAGAGGGGCTAAGTTGGGTTAAGGAGGAGAATAGGCAGAGATAGAGCTGTGAGGTGGATGAAACAAGGCAATTTAGGATCTAAGCCCACTGAAGATGAGCAATACTGAAGAGTTCTTTGACCAGGAAGGTTTGGATAGGAGTTGAGAGGACTAATGAGGGCCAGGTTGAAATTATTGTGACTAAACACCCCAGGTTCTTGATCTCCGAATTGCTGCCAAGTCAGGGTACAGCAGTCTTGTACTTCACAATTGGCTAACTTCAGGGCTTTACCTAATCCTGATTAAATTTAATCTTGTTTATTCTAATCAGTTTAAAACCATTTGAACTTTGTTTCTGGAATGTGTTCTCTTCCCTTTCAACTTTGTTCCATGCGTCAACTTTATAACCTCACTTTGATCTCTGTGTCTAAATCACTGACAAAAATGTTGACCAGCAGCTCATTAGAAGTTGCCTTTCAAAGTGAAACCTGTATTAACCCTCTCAATTGGTTATGGGCTGTTCAACTAGCTGGTTGTTCATTTGTTCATGGGTAAAGTGCGACTCAGGTAAGGATGGCATCTTGCACTGATGGTACTAGGGAGAAGGCTGAGTCTCTGACAGTGCCCTCTGTTTCTAAGTACATTGTATTGGTCAGCTCTCCACAGTGTGATGAAACAACTAAGATAATTAACTACAAAGAGAAAAGGTTTATTTTGGCTCACAGTTTTAGAGATTCCAGTGTATGACCAGTTGGCCCCATAGCTTTGGGCCTGTGGCAAGGAAGCATGTTGTGGTGGGAGCACGTGGAAGAGCAGAACCGTCATCTCATCAGCCAAGAAGCAAAAGAGGATGAAGAGGAGGCAAGTCTCAATTTTCTTCAAGGACATGCCCCTAAATCATCTAAAGACTTTGCTCTAGTCCCTAGTGCTAAAGGCTTTACCACCTCACAACAGCATCACCCAGGGAACCAAGCCTTTAACATATGGGCCTTTGGGGAATACAACCAAACCCTGGCAGAATTTTTTTTTTTTTTCCTGCTTGAGTCAGCATTGTTTATTCTTCCTCCAGCTGCATCTAATTGGACCTGACTCAAAAGCAACCAATTCATAGGCTTCCAAGGGCCTCTGGGCGTCTTGGGGTGAAGAGCCCTGCCTAGACAGGGTGAGCTGGTCCAGTGAAGTACATATTACCAGCTATTAGAAATATGGAGAGGCCAGGTTTTTAGCAAAAAGGAGCTGAGGCTGACATGTGACCCAGAGAGGGATTAAACTTATTAATATGGGGGTCTAAGAAGGAGGAAGCAACATCTATGAAGAGGTTCAAACTTTAATTTGTCAATATAGTGAACTATTATTGTATAGGAACTCTTCTTACAAAACACCTAGAAGACCTGGATATGATACAACGAATACCCTTTACAATACACAGATGAGCTTATAAAATAGTAAAAGAAATATCCAGAACCAAAATTGAAGAATAAACCAAAATCCAGATTGGTAGCTTTGTGATCAGAAAGTGAGACATCCTGGAGCAGGGTGACTTGTTATCAGACCTAGTTACAGTGAGGGGTTGGGTATGAATCTCCACGGAGACACAGCCTTTGTCCTGCACAGGGGTTAGAGCTCAGGTTCTTGCTGAAGATCATTTATGGGCTACCTACTTAATAAAATAGTGGATGAAAACTTGTCCTCCAACAAGCAGAAGGAGCCAGCAAGGAGACTTGTCTGCTTTGACTTGGTTCTGGATGGGAAAAATACCCCTGAGAATTTGTAGTCACAGCTTGTACTTTGGCTGAGTTTGGTTCTAATTTATACCACCCGGGTGGTCTAGGAATCCTCCAGCTAAGACATTAACATTAAAGTGGGCCAAGGCTGATGATACTGGCAGTCTGGGGAGACTGGCAGAAGCAAACATCGAATTCCCTTGGAAGGATATACCCTGATCCTGACTTTAGAGAATTCCCACAGATGGAGTTCTACTGGATGTGGGCTCAAAATTTCAAACTCATGAGGAAATAATCCATCATGCGTATGTGTCAGAGGACATGACTAAGAACTTCAGAAAATGGAACTATTAGGGATTCTTAAAAATAAAATGCTCAAAGTGATTAAAGACATAATGAAGTAATAAAAATGCAGAGATAAATATGATGAAAAATGGCAGGCGTATGAAATGAAAAATGTAGGCACTGAAATTAAAATATAATCATTGTATGAAAAAGCACATTTATACAAAGCAGAAGATAATAAATAAGCTGAAAGCTAGAGCTGAAGAAAAGGTCCAGAATTTATTGCAAAAAAGATAAAGAGATATAAAATATTAAAAAGAGGTTAAGAGACATGAGGGATAGACTAAAAATGAATCTAACAGAAGTTTCTTAAAGAAAAGTAAAAAAGAAAGAGGGAGAGTCAGTATTTAAAGGAGATGGTTGATAATTTTCCAGTGTTGTTGAGAGACATTCGTCATAGATTCAGAAATCACAGAGGTCCCGGGCAGAATAAATTAAACTAAAGCCAAAACCAAACATGTTTGTGGTAAAAGTGCAGAACCCGAGAGACTAAAAAGAAGTCTCAAAAACAATCAAGACCATCTACAAGGAACAGCAATTAGATTACTACCAGATTTCTCAACAATAATAATAGAATCCTGAAAAATCATGTAATAAAATATGCAGAATGCCAATGAAATATTTTTATACCTGGCTAAACTATTGTTCAAGTGTGAAGGCAAAAATAAAAACATTTTCATAATGAAGATTAAAGGACACTCACACTCTCACTGAAAGAATTAGAGGATGTAGTTTAGGAAGGATAAAATTGAAAAGAGAAGGTAGCATTCGTATGCAAGAGGAAATGATGACAGGGTGGGGGATGCAGCTGAGTGGTAGAGCACTTGCCTAACACGAAAAGTGAGGCCTTGGGTTCCATGCCCAACTCCAAACATAAATAAATAAATAAGTAAAAACATGGCAATCTGAACAAGTCTTGACTGAATAAATCAATAATAATGATGGTGAGTAATTTGGAGGGATATGACAAGAGGTGGCACTACATAGTTGAAACCTACAGGGAGAAGTCAAGTGCAGTGACACATGCCTGTAATCCCAGTGGCTCCAGAGGCTAAGGAAGGAGGATCGAAAGTTCAAAGTCAGCCTCAGCAATTTAGCACCTCACCGGTTGCTGATTTAAACAAAAGGACTGGGGATGTGGCTCAGTGGCTAAAGTCTCCTGGGTTCAATTCCTTAGCCCTCCAAAACAAAACAAAAAACAAACAAAAATCAGCAGATATTATTGGAATTAGAACGTTAAAATTTAGGAGGGCATAGAGATATTGATGAAGGCAAATATGTAGGCCATGGCAGGTATGGAAATGTACTAACTTCCTAACTCTCTGTTTTAGTCAGTTTTTTTTTTTTTTTTTTTTTTTGGTCCCTATGACCAAAAACACTGACAAGAATGACTTAGAGGAGGAAAAGCTTATTTTGGCTCACAGTTTTAGAGATCTCAGTCCCTAGATGGCAGACTTCATTGCTCTGGGCTCAGGAAAGGCAGAACATTATGGTAGAAGTATGTGGAGGAAGAAAGCATCTCAGGACATGGCAATCAGGAAGCAGAGAGAACTCTGCTCACCAAGGACAAAATATATCCCCCAAAGGCATGTCCCCAGGGGACCTACCTCCTCCAGCCACACCTACCCACCGACAGTTACCATGGAATTAATCCATTCAAGTGGACTCATGCAAGAAGGTTAGGTTGGGTTCTCCTAACCCAATCATTTTACTTCTAAACTTTCTTGCATTGTCTCACACATGAGCTTTTAGGGGGACACATCATATCTAAACCATAACACATTCTGTTCCATAAAGGACTTCATGCCCAGTTCTGAGATACCTGAGAGCTTCTCAGTTTCTAGCCTCACGAGGATCTGCCTTCATGTTCAAGCCAAAGTCGTGCTATTCTCATAACTAGTGATGAAACAAAAGCTGACCATTTCTATTGAACCAGAGACTTCACAGCTCATTGTTGGGCTAGCAGAGATTTTGTGGGATCTGTATTACAATCTGAGGCTCCCCTCAGCCCAGTTCTTCTTTCTTTTCCCTTACATAGTGTTATTCTCCCAAGGTCCTTCTACACACCTATTTCCTTCTAGTGTTTGCTTCCTGGAGAACCCAGACATGTGACACATGCAAAAAAATGTGAGGAACTACTAGGAAAAAGAGAAAAGAAAAAATGATATATGAAGTATAATGTCCAAAATAGAAGGGAGGAAAGAAAAGTGAATTAGAATGGAAAAATAAAGCAAAAATAGAAACACAATATAATATGGTAGAAATAAATCTAAATATATCACACCAGTTGAAAACCAGAGATTTTCAAATACCTCATGATCTCATTTCCACAAGGAATCTAAAAATAATGAACTTACCGAAGTAAAGAGTGGAGTGGTGGTTCCCAATGGTTGGGGGAGCCAGGAGATGGAGCAGGGAGATGTTGACCAAAGGGTATGAAGTTTCAGTTAGACAGAAGGAATAAGTTTTTGTAATCTATTGCACATCATGGTGACCACAGTTAATAAAGATGTATAGTATATTTCAAAATTGCCGAAAGAATGGATTTAAATTTTTCTCACTACCAAAAAACAAGCATATGAAGTGATGAATATAATTAATTAAGATAATTATTCTACAGTGTATACCTACATCAACACATATTGTACCTCATAAATATATAATTATTTTATGTCAATTAGAAATAAAAATTCTGAAAATTAAAAAAAAATCAAAAACAGAGATTGTCAGATGGTATTAAGGGAAAAAGGCAAAATTGACCAAATAAGCCTTAACAAGAAGCTCACCTAAAATCTTAGTCTACAGGAAAAGTTGAATGTGAAAGGCAATATCAGCTAAAGGAAAGCTAGTATGTTGATAACTGAAATGATAGGATTCAAGACAAAAGTGTTGTTAGAGGTTGGGGTTGTGGCTCAGTGGTACAGCACTTGCCTAGCATGTTTGAGGCACTGGGTTCAATTCTCAGAAACACATATAAGTAAATAAATAAAGGTCCATTGATAACTAAAAAAGATATTTTTAAAAAGTGTTGTTAGGGTGAAGATATGTAACAGTAAGGTAAAAATCCTTAGGGAAACATCAATTCTGAACATGTATATATTAGTAATTTAACTTCAAAATATATAAACAAGAATGAACAGACTTTCAAGAAGACATTGGTAATTTTATAATCACAATGGTAGATTTTTACATTTCTCTCCAGGTAAATAATAGCTCAATTTGACCAAAACATTTGTAAGAACAGAGAAGATTTGCATAATACAATTAGAAATCTTGATCTAATGGACATATAAAGAATCCTGGCCCCCATGCTCTACCTCATTTCTTCATCTGTCATAACAGTTATTTAGTGGGAAAGTCCATTCTAAGTATAACACAAAATCCAGAAGACAGAAAATTTGGTAAATTTGACTTAGGGAGGTTAACACTTTCTACCTGGCCAAAAATAACATCAAACAACTCAAAATCCAAACAATAGAATGCAATAATTATAACACAAACAATAAAGAGCTAGTTTCCTCAGTCTATGTGGAACTTTTACAAATTAATAAAGACCACAACATAATATAGATCACAACACAATATAGATCACAACATATATAAATAAAGGACATCCAAGTGGCTTTTAAAATCCTACAGGAAGTCTGGTGTGGTGCTGCAGGCCTGTAATCCAGTAGCTCCAGAGGATGAGGCAGGAGGATCACAAGTTCAAAGCCAGCCTCAACAACAGCAAGGTACTAAGCAACTCAGTGAGACCCTGTCTCTAAATATAATATAAAATAGGGCTGGGGATGTGGTTCAGTGGTCAAGTGCCCCCCAAGTTCAATTCCCAGTACCTCCCCAACAATTAAAAAAAATGCTACAGGAAAGTGGGTATGGTGGCACATACCTGTAATTCCAGTTACTGGGGGCACTAAGGCAGGAGGATCTCAAGTTTGAGGCCAGCCTCAGCAGTTTAGTGAGGTCCTGTCTCAAAATAAAAAATGAAAAGGACTGGGGTTGTGGCTCAGTGGTAAAGCACCCCTGGATTCAAGCCCCAGTACTGGGGAAAAAATAAGATCCTATTGGAAGACAATGACACTTGTAAAAGAAATGCAAAATTAAAATCCATTGAAATTCTGTGAGATTAGCAAAACAACAACAACAACAACAACAAAAAGATGTTTGAATTTGGAGAAGGTATGAAGAAATAGTTACTTTAATATATTGTTGGTAAGTGTGCAAAGTGTTATACTCTCTATGGAAGGCAATTGACAATATCTATCAAAATTACACATAGTTTGATCCAGCAATGTTTCTTATAGGAACATGTCCTGCAGAGAGACTAGCTCAGTCATGCAAATATATATAAGCAATAATACTAATTGTGGCTTTGTTTACAATGACAGAACACAAGAGGCAACAAATGTATCAGTTACCCCTGTATAACAAACCATTCCAAACTTAGTGTTCTTAAATGACTTTTTATTGTTGCCTTTGGTTGACAGGTCAGGCAAATGAATCTTCAGTGTATTAAGCAACTGTGGTCAGCTCCAGGTCAGATAAGAACCTCTGCTTCTGGGAGTTCGCTGGCTGTTGGTTGGTGCTGAGTATGACGGGGCCATGTGTTCTACACCATCCAGCTGGATAGCTCCGGCTAGTGCACATGGTGAAAATAGGTTTCCATAAAGAGCAAACTGAAATGTGCATGCCCTTTTGAGTCCTAGTCTTGGAGCCAGCACAGTGTCATTTCTGTTGCACTCAATCAGCCAAAGGAAGCCACAGGGCCTGTCCAGATATAAGAGGTATTAAGTCTCTACTTTTTTTACTTGAAGAACTCAAAACATATTGACAAGGGGTGTGGATACAGGGAGAAGTAAGGGATTGGGGTCATTTTTGTATCCACAACAAATAGAAATATCTACCAATAGATAAAATCTAGTTAAAATAACTAGGGAAGGTAATAGCCAGTATTTTAAAATAATAAGGCAAGGTGATACAATATTTTAAAAGAATAAGGCAAATCTGTAAGAATTGAGATGAAAAGTACTTCAAGATTTATTGTTAAGTAAAATAAAAAAGCAGTGTGAAGCATTGCTTTATATTATTTTATGTCACTTTTGGGAAATATTTTTAAGTGGGCATATACATTTTTGCTTGCAATATGAATAAATCTGTGGAATAATAAAGATGTGGTTGCCTTGGAAGAGTGGGATTTGGGAACTGGGATCATGGGTGGGAATTTACTTTTCAGTCTATATTTCTTTGTATTTATTTTTCTTTAATTAAAAAATTATCATACAGTAAAATTTACTTATTTTTCCTTTTGGTATACAATGCTACAGGTTTTAACATGTAAATTTGTGTAGTGACTACTATAATTAAGATAGAAAACATTTCTATGTCCCCCCCAAATTCCCTTATGTGCTATTCTTTTTTTTTTTTTTTTTTTTTTGAATGCTAGGGATGGAACCCAGGGCCTCATGCATGCTAGGCAAGAGCTCTACCACTGAGTAACAACTCTAACCCTTTTTATTTTTTATTTTAAGACAGGGTCTCATTAATTGTGATCCTCCTGCTTCAGCTGGCATGTACCACCACATCCAACTTGGTTATTCTTTTCTATTCCCATCCTAACCTCTAGCAACCATTGATTTGTTCTCCATCATGATAGTTCTTTTTCCCTTAGATATAAAAAAGTATGGCCATCTATCATCAATTAAAAACTCGATAGATTTTGTTATCTGTTCTCCAAATATACTACCTCTTCCATGAAACATTTCCTGAGTTTCCCAACCAGATCATGCCTCTTTCCCTTGAAAACCCCATGTCCTTCATTTTCACCTTTTATGGAACATATTATATTGTCTTTTTTATAGTTACTTGTGGACATGTCCTAGTTCCTTTCAACTAGGTTTCTAGCTTAAGAGAAGGTGCCCTGTACTAATCATGTTTTTTATTTCCTATATTTTATGATGCTTTGATATCTTGGGCCTAGAAAGTATTGTCCATCCCAAGGTTAGCTGATTTCTGGGTTTTTTAATTTCTGCAAGCACACTTTTGATTTGTAAACCAGTCAATCCCAAGTCCACGTTCCTGTTGCCGTTTATTAAGCCCCTTTTACAGTCCAGGACAGTCCAGGATGTTATTGGCCTGTCCTAAATCACTCCAGGGCCAGGTACTGAACAACTAGAGACCACTCCTGCAGCTCAGAGCCTGCCAAAAATCATTCAAATAATTATCCAATCTTAACCATGATTAGTGGCTTACTCTGCCTTGCCCATTCTTTTCTAAGAAAACCACAGTAAAGACAGTTGCTCATGTTCCCACCTCCCTTTTCTGCCTTACCACATTCCTGGGGGCTTTCAGAGTAGCCCTATGGGATCTGGTGTGCTCCCTCCTCTTGGGAGCTGTAAGGAGTGGCAGTTGCCTTCTGATCTGTTGGTCTCACCATCCTTGAGTAAGATCAAATCCCAGGTATATTTTAAAACAGACCCTGCTCTTCTCATTTCTGTAGTCTGAATTGCTTAGCACCAGTGGGATCTCCATGAATATTTGGTGAATTATTTCTAATGGAATCATTTGATCCCATACTCCAGCAAATTTTATTTTGGGGTTGTTGACTATTTGCAGTGTGCATGCACCTTCTATTTCCATAGTATAGCAACTATTTCCATAGTATAGCATCTATCAGAATGCTTCCTTCGAGCCTTGCTTTGGAGCTAGAGCAAACTCAAGAGGTCAATTGCATGGAACGTGTTACTCCCTGGTCTATTTCACTCTGGAAAGCTTGGTTCTGCAGAGGACATGGTAGAGCTGGCTTCTTGGTATTAAAAACTGACAGCCCTGACTTGGCCTTGCCTCCTGGGAGAAAGTTCCCTGATTTCTGACACTCACTATCTGAAGGGAGGGGAATTGTGAGCCTCTGAGGATAGAAGCTGACAAAGACCTGTATGTACTGTTCCCAGTGTCACTTGGTGTCTGGTTTTGGAGTGATGAGGGCTGGGACCTCTTCTCACCTGGGCACATCACTGTTGCAAGAAGACAGCTGTCTGACCTTGGCTTCCAAATACATGATGAAAGGCACCACCTATTTGGTGGAGACAGCAAGCAGCCTACGTGTGACACTTTTACAAATTAGGTTCAGGGAAACTCATTGCAACCAAAAGATGGAAGAAACTCAATTCTTTGAAGTGGGATCTTGAAAGAGCATGATTTTTCCCCTCAATGACTGATTTACTTAAACAGTGTAGACTCTATCCCTCTAGTTAGTGCATTCCTTAATGATTCTCTGGATGGGTGGTGGATCTTTCCTGTCACTTGTCATCACTTGCAACAGTCTCATTCTAGTATTTAAGAGTTGTTCCCGGTCCTGTTTCAACACGTCAATCTTAAGTGTCCTATTACTTGGTTCTGTGGCTGCCCCAGAACCTGTGGATCCTGTCCCCCTGCTAATCATACACATGTTCATACACAACCATAGGAGTCACTAGGGGTTCTCCTGACAGCCTCCAGAAGCCGTAGAAACCTTGAGTGGGGTGGCAGGTACCCCGCCTTCTTTGCTAGTACTTTATGTTCCAATCCTTCTAAGTCCACCTGACACTGGCCAGTCCAATGAGCCTCCCACTTGGGAAAAATCTCTGGTCTAGGAATAGGCATCAGTATCTGTAGAGAATGAATTGTGTTCCTCAAAAAGATATGTTGAGGGACTGGGGTTGTGGCTCACTGGTAGAGTGCTTGCCTGGCACATGTGAGACACTGGGTTTGATCCTCAGCACCATAAATAAATAAATAAATAAATAAATAAATAAATAAATAAATAAATAAATAAATAAATAAATAAAATAAAGGTATTGTGTTCATGTGCCACTTAAAAAAAAAGAGATGTTGAAGTTTTTACTCTTAGTATCTCAGAATGTGGCTTTATTTGGAAACAGGGTCACTGCATATTGTATTAGTTAAGATGAGGTCATAGTGGAGTAGTAGAGAGGAGGAGGGCTGGGGATGGAGCTCAGTGGTAGAGAGCTTGCCTAGCAAGTGTGAAACCCTGGGTTCCATCCTTAGTATTGGGGGAAACAAAAACTGAAGAGACAAAGAGATGCATGGGGAAAAATGGCTATGTATGTATTGGGGGACAGAGACTGGAGGGATGTACCCACAAGCCAAGAGCACCAAAGATGGCTGGCAAACCATGAGAAGCTAGGAAGAGGCATGAAGTATTCTCCTCCACAGCTTCCAGAGCGAGCACGACTCTGTTGACACCTTGATTTCAGACGTCTGGCCTCCTGAATTTTGAGGCAATAAATTTCTGTTGTTTTAAGCTATTTAGTGTGTGGTACTTTGTGGCAGAAGCCCTAGGAAACCATACAGTACGTCTGCTCACAAGTTTCCAAGGGCAAAGGAACACATGTCAAGCAGGTCTACTTGGTCCTCAAAAATGGAGGAGGGCAACTAAAGTGTCATGCACTGTGGTGCTTCTAAGTACCAGAATGTTCTCTGAAGAACTTCTCATCACCCTCCACTCCAATGGGTTCTGCAGTTCAGTCATTATCCAGCTGGGGGATAGGAGTCCCTCTTTCCTCCTTCCAGGCATCACTTACCTTTACTGATTAGAGCCTCCTCACTCTTCTTCAAGGCAGGGAAAACCCTCATCATTACTGCAGAATTTGTAAGACTGGAGACCCTCCTTCCTGTTCAACTCTTTCCCTGGACTGGGTGGGTGGTAGGCATGCCAGCTCTGGCTCCTGTTATCTTGTCCTATTTGACTAAGTTGGTAACTCTCTGAAGGTAGCATGTGACATCCTGACTGTGCTTGCCTTTCTTCTTACCTGCCCATCATTCTGGGTAACTAGAAGAGCCCTATTCAATATCACTTTCCCTCATTTACAGTAGACTCTGTACTTCACCAAAGGAGCCCAAAGGGCTATGATATGAGGTGGACCGCTTCTGGGTCTCAAAGGTTAGCGAGCAGAGGGCAGAGTGAAGCGGGCAGAGCCAGCCTCCTCCTCCAGCAATGCCAACTGCCAAAATCCATGTTGCCTCAGAAAGAAGGTCACCTAGCTTTGGACTGTCTCCTGTAAAGACTGGGTCTTGGGACAACTCCTGACAGGCCAGAGACTGGAATTGGGAATCTCATAATGTTTTTCTACCTGAATCAATATTTTTTCCCCTCTGGGGAAAATCTCATCTATGAGGATATCTAGGACAGAATTGAAAGTGGAGAGGGTCACAATTCAGCCTGAAGCTGGAGATGGGTATGGAACCAAGGAGAATCAGCCTCCATCCTTGCCTTAGTTCTAGCAAAGAGGAAGGCAATTTCCAGGCAGAATCATGCCCCTGCCCCTTTGAGTTCCTCTCTGAGGGACTAACCCCTTCATAGAGCTAGTAGTTTCTGAATCTCAGATAGCTATCTTGGCCAAGTCACTCTGAAGCCCATGGGGACAAACGCCTGTCTCCCTGTGGTATCAGGGGCTGGCCTGTTCTGAGGTGATGGGATCTGAGGTGGCCCTGCCCAGGTCTGCCCTCATTCTGTACCTACCTGAAGGCTCCTCCCAGGAAGCAGCTCCCAGTGCAGCTCAGGTGAGTCTCTGATTGGCTGTCACTGGCAAAGAGCCAGCGCTTCCCCAGTCCACCTGAAAACAAGAAGGCAGAGGTGGCTAGTTGCTAAGGTGGCAGGGACAGGCTCCTCACCCTGAGCTCTCTTGGGCCTTGCTGGTCCCTGTCAAGGCAGGCTTGCCTTTCTTGATGTGTGTCTCATTTCTGACTAGCTTCCCAACCTTTTCTTTTTGTCTTTGTCAGACGTAGAGAAGGCTAGTCAGATGGGCAGGATTCTTCATTCTAGGCCCTTCAGGGACTGAATGTCAGCCTTTAGGTGGGACGTGCTTGGGTCAGGGGCCTAGTTCTAGCCCAATTATATAAGAGTCAGCTCTGGGCAAAGAGCAGCTGAGCTGGGCAGAGGTGGAAGGCTGGGCAGGGTGAGTCAACAGATGGGAGTGGGCTTGCTTGAGTAACTGACCCCTCTAGCTCAAGTGTTTTTTCACAGTGATTACCCTGCCCCTCTCTTAACTACTATTTCCCTTCCTAAATCAGCCCTCTGGGTTATAAATTTTCCTTAGTGTAAATTTCTCTGGACACGAGAGGGCAATGGGTGATGGTGAGAGAGATGGACGATGCTGAGAGTTGGGAGAAAATTCTTATGAAAAGGGGAGTGTTTGTGTGTGTGTGTGTGTATATGAGAGAGACAGAGAGAGAGAGAGAGAGAGATTTTGTAACTATATATGACAATTAGTGATTAGTTCTCATCCACATTGACTGTCTAGATTTTTGAAAGTGGTAATGGGGACACAAGTTACCGAGGATAGATTTGTTCGATCAGTTTCCGTCCTTATGATGTTTTCTGGATGTGGTGGAAGACACTGCTTATCCCCTTGCCTAGACAACTCTGTAGAGCCTGGCATCAATGTACATACCTGGAGTCCCCACGTCCTTTATGGCAAATGTCCAGATCTCTCCGAGGGCCTAAGGGGCACACTTCTTAAAGTCTGCTCCGTGGATGCACTTGTGCACGTTGGCGGTGTATTCTCAGGTCGCCACCTTGTTGATGACAGGATGGCTCTTTATCTTGCCACCCTTCTTTGTGGGAGCCATTCTACATGGCCCCAACTCCCCCACCCTCCCCCGACCTTCCCTACTTGGAGAGGTGAGACCCTGGGCTCTTTCAAGGTGACAAAACCCCTCCCAATCATGCTCAATGGGGTAAGTAGCTGAAGGATGTCTGAAAAGGTACTGTTTGGAGGCTGCCACTCAGCTCCTGTCCTTGACCTAGAATGGAGTGGTGGCAGATATGACAATGAGCCCACTGGTAGGTTTGGGCATAGGAGGAGCCCTGGCCTTCTCTGGCCTAGAACAGTCCAGATGCAGAGATGCTGACTGGTGTCTCGCTCAGTCTCGCTCAGAAGGAGAAGTACCATCTCTCCTCAAGGAGCTTCCAGTCCATGGACATTTCTGTCATCTCGAGAGCCCTGAGTAATGTAGGCCGTTATAACCAACAACTTTAACCAGTCTGAGTTAGGAGACTTTTGCTACTGTGACTCCAGGACGTTTTGGCGCAGGCTGGAGAAGAAGCTAAGGAGGAATTCCTGAATGAAGTCAGTGGATGGGCAAATCTCGGCAGGGGAGGCAACAACTTTGTGTTTTTAGAGAGGAGTAGGATTAGTACCAGAAATACCTGGAGCTTTATGATATTACAAGTGGTTTCCACCTCTTTTCCTGAGGTTCTCTGATGGTTCCTGGCAAGGGGATGGGCAAATGTATTTTGAAAAGGTTCTCTGGAGAATTCTCTTCCTATATGTGTTTCTGAGAATCACTGCTTTATACCAGTGGTCTCTAAATTTTAAATATATATATATATATTTTTAGGGCTGGGGCTCTAGCTCATTGGCAGAGTGCATGCCTAGCACTGTGAGGCACTAGGTTTGGTCCTTAGCACCACACACAAAAACAAACAAATAAAAGAAAGGTATTATTTCATCTACAACTACAAAAATAATTTTTTTAAAAAAATCTTTATTTTATTTATTTTTATGTGGTGTTGAGGATCAAACCTAGTGCCTCACGCATGCGAGGCAATTACTCTACCGCTGAGCTACAGCCCCAGCCCTATAAAATTTTAAAAAAATATATTTTTATTTGCAAAGGGACATAATACTTTTATTTTGTTTATTTAATTTTGTGTAGTACTGGGGAATGAACCCAATGCCTCACACATGCTAGGCAAGTGCTCTATCACTGAGCTACAACCCCATCTCTGGTCTCTAAATTTTTTGAATGGGATCCCACAGATAATTTTTTTAGTTATATATCCTCAATATTTTGGCATTTATTTTTAAAAAGCACCTCTGTTCTTTATATTCATGTACTAGCACTGTAAAGGAAACAAAAATAGAAAACAACAGGGGCAAGCTTAAAAATAAATAGAAATAGAACTTCTAATATATTTTTTTATTTTTTATGTAAATTTTCTTTTATTTAGACATGACAGCAGAATGCATTACAATTCTTATTACATATATAGAGCATATTTTCATATCTCTGGTTGTATACATAGTATATTCACACCAATTCGTGTCTTCATACATGTACTTTGGATAATAATGATCATTATATTCCACCATCGTTGATTACCCTATACCTCCAACCCCTCTACCCTATCTAGAGTAGAACTTCTTATTTTATTACTGACATCTAATAGATTCCCTAGTGCCTCCTGGATGTGTGCCTCCCCTCTTTTAAAAACTCATATTCTTAGTTTGTATCTGTATCTCTCTTGTCTAGCTCCATGCCTAGCATGCATATAGTAGGTGTTCAATAAATGCTTTTGTGAGATGGATGAATCACAAAGGAATGAGTTAGGGTTAGATTCTTGAAGAATAGGAATATTTTGAAATTACATAAGTGGAGAGATAGAACAAATGGGGAGCCTCCCTCCTACATTAACATTATGATTTATTAACCTCTCTTAATAGTAACATTAAGATTAGATCTTATAGGAGGTCATTAAGTCTGAGTAATGATGGATTGTTTTAGTTAATTAAATTGAATGTATTTATTTATCGCTCATTTCCATTAGCATAGTGGCCCCATATTGCCACATTCTAATGACTGGCCCATTTCCTGACCAGCCCAGTCCATCCTGTGAGAATCTATCAGAAGACCACCAGGAAGAACAGGAAAGCTCTCTGGGGGAAAGGGTTTGGTGAGGCGTCTCCCAGGACATAGAAGCCCCCGAATCTCAGCTTTTAGTTAATTAGGTGCTGTGTAAAACAGGCTTGAAGGGCCAAGTGAAAGGGATTATTATAGACGCCTAATGGCTGGGAATTGATTTATTAGCATGGCACCATATTGGCATGAGACAGAAAGTCGGTCATCATGCATAGTGAATTTTTGCAGGCAGATGGATGGAGGTATCAGCACTACCAGGGTAGTCTCCCCTGGGATTTTTTTTTTTTTTAACTTCTCCATGCCTATCTGTTCCAGGAACTTGCGACTGTCCAGTCTTCTCCCTCGTTTTGTAGATTGAAATAGCAACATTTCTATGGCGCTGAGATAGAGCGTAGGTGTCAACTGTGCTCTCAAAATGCTTTACACTTACATCCACGGGCTGAGTCCTCACCACAACATTGGAGGAAGGTGCTAAGAATTTCCTTCTTTTACAGCTGAGGACATGAGGCACACAGCAGCTGAACCACTTGCCCAGACTGGTTGGTGGCTAGTAAATAGTTGCTCCAGGATTCAAACACCCGCAATCTGGCCCCCAACAACCTGCCCTTAAGCAGTGTATCATTCAATGAATGAGTAAAACTTCCCCTAATTTAAATGACTTAGTTTGCCTTTGGCTCAGTTTAGAGTCCAGTTTTTGCTGATCTTCCACCTTTCCTTCCCCTCACAACCTTGATACCCTAGGCCCTCGCCTCCTAAATCTCTAAATTAATCTGGCCTTAGAGCCTTCATTTACAGTAAAGTGTAAATGACTGTTAATCCCTTAAAGGCTAATCTCCCTGGGAAACATGTTGGCAGGATCCAGAGTGAAGCATCACAAGTGGAACCTGAAGCAGTATCTGGGGTGTCTGTAGTTACAACCCACAAAGAGCGTTTGGTAACTTCAGGTTGCAATATTTAGATGGGCAGCATCTGGGGACACAGCCTCTGAGCTGCTGGAGCTGGATGGAGCCTCAGCAACCCCCCACTGCTCCCAGAGCATTCGTGTTCTCTCCTGGAAACTGTGCCAAGCAGCCACCAGCCGCCACTGACTCCATCGTTAGAAAACCTGGTGCACAGATTATGGCACATTCCATAGTCCCTAAATGTTTGTTTGATTCAAATCTTCACACAACTACTCAGCCTTGTGGGGCAGGTTGGCTTGGTCCGTATGCCAACCCTGCAGCCATCATAACATGTGTGAGTTTGAATGATGGTCCCTGCAGCCAGGATCAAAGGCGGGGTGGGAGCGTGTCAGGAATGGCCTCTTTGAAGGTGTGGGGGAGAAAACAGAGACCCCCTGAGCCGACACTAGTGGTCCGGAGCCTCATCGGGTGTCATTATACATGTGGCCTGCAGAGAGGGGCTTTTGGTGGAATCCTGGGGCGTCCAGGGCTGCACGCAGGGATCACAGGGACTTCTGAGCCTCCCTTCCCAAGAGACGCAGGCCTTGCCTGGGCTCTGTGACTCGTGTGTGGCCTTTATGGGCCGTGACCAATGGCTCAAGGCCTGGGCTGGCAGCCGCAAGCCTTCATCCTAGGCAGGAATTCTAATTAAACTGGAACTCCTGGGTCTCACAAAGAACTCCGCAGCAGGTCCTGCCTTTGGACCCCCACCAGATCGGTCATACCCTTTAATGCCACCCACAGAAATGGGCAGTTCAGGGATTCCCTGCTTCACCTCGTGGTCGGCTGCAGAGGTCTTGGGCCCAGCGTTGGTCCTGATTCAAACAGATCTTTAGAGAAAACACTTTTGACTGTCTCTCAGGTCATTGGGGGCTTGGCCTGCTGTCGGTGCTTCTCTTTTGTGTCTGTTATATTCATTCTTCTTTACAATGAAGTGAGTTGCCTGAGTATTCAGGGAATCTCAGGGTGGGGAAATCCTTTCTTCCAGGTTTCTCCAAACCTGGGATCAACGGGAGGGGTTTCATTGATGGGACCCATCTGAGTACCAGGTGAACTATGCATCCCCAGCATGGAGATCCCTGACAGGGATGGGGAATGGAGTGCTCTCCAGAGAGCTATGCCTGAGGGACGGCTAGGATTTGTATAGGCAGAGAGGAAGCCCGGGGGATAAGGAAATAACTGTCCCACACATACTAAATAAAATGGGAGCTTTATCTGTGCATTAGACATCCTAATCCCCAAATCCATCCTGTTCTGATGATTCCTAAAGCAAAGAGCTGGAATATTTCTGCTCCCCTTCCACACTCAACTTGCAGAGTATCCTGTTGCTATTGAGTTTCCTTTTTAAATTGTGTCCCTTTAAATCTGATTCCAGCAGTATAAAATGTGTGTGATGTGGCTGATGATGGCAGTGATGTGGTAAGGGGAATAAATACCCCTGTGGCTTTGCCGCAAGTGTGTCAACAAATGTATTACTGTTGTCACCCTGCTTTCACACTCTCCCTAGGGCCTCTGTCTTTGTCATAGCCTCCCTTTAACCTCAGCTCAGCCCAGGCCTGAGTCCCCATTTACTTGCTGTTCATTGCAGTACAAAATGCTCAGTGGGAAACGGATGGAAGGCCTGGGGTGAAAGAAGAGATCCAAGGGGACAGGGGGCTGAATTTTGGAGCAAACTCCCTGCTTTCTGTGGGTCTGTCTGCACAAGCTCAGGCCCAGGCTTCCAGCAGACTTTTCTGAGAGTCCAGAAACACCCACACACCCAAACCACTGGGAACGTGGCTTGCTGACCTTGGCAGGAAGGAGGGCTGAGTCGGCCTTTTGCGTAACATAAATGCTCAGCACAGCTGCCCGGGACCTGCCCACTTCTTGGCAAATCCAAGAAGGAAGGAACCTGCTGGCCAAACCTCCCCCATCCACTGGACCTCAAGAGCCCAGGAAACTTGGACTCTGCTCAAGTTAGTAAGTTGAGGCTCCCCACTCCTGAGAACTGGCTGCGGATAGAAGAAAAACCTGGGTAAGAAGGACAGTAAGGAAATCCCTGGGAGCTGCCTGTTGAGAAAATGAAAGATTTGCTGTTAAGCACAAACATTCTTGGGATGAGTCCCATACACTGTGTTAGGGAGCTTCTGGGCCTTTTTGCCTTGATCAATCCAGCCAGGAAGAGGAAAGGAGAGAGAGTAATTCATCGTGGCAAACGAGGATCTCTTTGCTGGTGCTTTTCTCACCCATCCTCAACATGAATGCTGGACCCTCCTCGTCACTCTCCCAACCCCACACCTGGGCTGATCCTGATGCAGTCCTTTGTTCGTAATGTATGCTACCACCCTGCCACTTGTCACCAGCCGCCTGTCCTCTTTCCTCCCTTCTGCTTGTCTAGGTTCCACACACCCTTCTATACCTGAACTGAGTCCCATGACTTCCTTGAAGATTTCCCCGCTCGCTCTGCTTTCTCTCTTCTTGGAACCCTGAAGTCAGTCTCCCACACAGCGGTAGCGCTGACTTTTGCTCTAATATTCCTTGAACCTTAAGCTCTGGCTCTCCAGTCAGATGTCATCACTGAGCACAGCCTGGGTGCACACTGGGAAGGGGCTCAGTGAGCTCAGGTTGTCTGTGGATTCCTGGAAAGAGGACAAGTTCTTCTAGCATTTGAGGATTGGCCACTGTGCCCATTTCTCAAGACCCACCAGATCCCTGGGCCAGTTGGGAAGAGGGTCTTTGGTCCTGAAATTTGGAAGTGAGGCCTCAAGAACTGAGGTGATACAGGTGTTTCGGATAGTCATGTAGCTCCTCATTAATCCCAAGATGCCATTGTGAGGCCTTATGTGAAGATTTCTCAGGAAGCAAGTGGACAAGAAGACACTGCCTCAGTGTCCCAGGGCCACAGTTTCCTCATCTGTCTGAGTGGCTTGAGCAGGTGATCTCCAACATTCTACTGCATGGACCAAATTGTGTCGTCTCCAACTTCATATATTGAAGCCTTAATACCACACTAAAAAGTTTTGATTTTGAATGTTTCTCAAAGGGCCATGAATTAAAGGCTTGGTCCCCAGTCTGTGGTCTACTTGGGAGGTAATAGAACCTTAAGTAGTTGGGGCCTGGTGGGAGGAAATTAAGTCATTGGGGGCATGTCCTTGAAGGGGTTATAGGGTTCCTGGCCCCCTCCTCTTTCTCTTTGTTTCTTAGTTGCCATGAGCTGCATTTTTGCCATGATGTATGGGCTGCCACAGGCCTAAAGCCAGCCCTGCAAGCCAAAATAAGCCTTTTCCCTTCTTAAGTTGATCATCCCAAGTCTTTTGTTATAGCAATGCAAAGCTAACTAACACATACCATGTGGCTGTATTTGAAGACTTTTTAGAAAGAAATTAAAATTAAATGATAAAGACTGGTGGCTTTATAAGAAAACTCTATTTTTCTTTCTTTCTCCAGCACAATCACTAAGGAAAGGCATGTGAATTTGTGGTGAGAATATGGCCATCTGCAAGCCAGAAAGAGAGTCCTGATCAAAATCCAAACCCTATCAGACTCTAATCTTGTATTTTCCAGCTCCTAGAACTATAATAAAATAAATTTCTGTTGTTTAAGTCACCTAGTCTATGGTTTTTGTTACAGAAGCCCAAACTGACTAGTATGCCTACATTTTATTCACTTATTGATTCAACAAGTATTCATCTAGTGGTTACTACGTACCAGAAAATCTTCTTTATATTAAAGTTATAGCGGTAGTGAAAAAATTGATTAAAGACCTTTCTAGACATTCTAATGGGGGAAGACAGATTTTAAAAAGAACAAATAAGCAAAATAATAAACAGTATCAAATAGTATACAAATAGTGTGTGTGTATATATATATATATATATATATATATATATATATATATATATAGAGAGAGAGAGAGAGAGAGAGAGAGAGAGAGAAAGGTAAAGGGAAGCAGGTAGGGAATGCCAGAGAAGGGTGTTTAGGCAAAGGCCTGGGCTCCTACTGGGCTCATCCATGAGATCTTACCCACAAACATGCAGGCAATGGCCTATAGGAAATGAGCAGGTAATCCACATGAATATCTGAGATGTCTAAAAATTAGGTTGAAAATATCCACTTAGGCATAAAAACTGAGGTTCATAATTTAGGAATTTAGTTGACTACAAGTTCACCCAGAGTCCTTGTTGCTGTTCAAAAAGTTAATGCTGCAATAATAGAAATATATCTAGACTATTGTACAGATAAGGTATCTGTACAACAGTGCTCTATCTAGACTAGTATTCAATTCTGAAGACCACATCAAACCATTCCAGAAGACCACAACAATGGTGTTCAAATTTGGAAACCATGTCTTTGGGGAGAAGTTAAGGGAACTGGCGTATTTAGTCTAGAGAAGGAAAGATTTGTGTGTCTATGAGCTGCACAGGAGATTTTCAAGTGTGTAGAGAGTTGCCAGCAATAAGCAGGGCTTATTGTGTGTAGAAACTGAATGTAGGACAAGACCAATGGGTAATAATCCAAAACTTAGTTGGTGCCAATGACGGAACAGAAACTACACAGGTACATTTGATAACTAGGCTTCCCCTAGGATTGGTGGAGGATGGTGAGAGCCAGCATAGAGGTTGAAGGGCAGGTGATAAACATGGTCTTATAATTTAGATCTGGAAATTTCCCCAAAGGCCTGTGTATTTATTAAAGGCTTAGTTCCAGCTTGCTATTGGGAGGTGGTGGAAACTTCAAGAGGTATAACCTAGTAAGAGGTCTTCTGGCCACTGGGATGTGGCCTCAAAAAGGGCTGTAGATCTCTGCTCTCTTCTTTCTTTCTGGTAATGAAGTGAACAGCTTTGCTCTGCCGTTTGCTCCTACCATGACGTACTGCTGCCAACTAGAGTCTTAAAAGAAGTGTGTCCACCCAATCATGGACTGGAACTTTCAAAACCGTGAGCCAAAATAAAACCTTTTCTCTTTATAAGTTGAATTATCTCGGATATAGATTTTTTTCCCAGGACACAGGTGCTGTAGCAGAGACACTTGCAGTGAGGGGAAAGAAGGACTGAGGGTTCTTTGGTTCAGGCAGCTCTAAGAGGTCAACTGGAATATGCACAAAACATCCCAGCACAATGAAAAGCTAAAATCGGGAATCTGGAAGTTCCTCTCTGTCAATCAGTCTCTCTGGATTTCAGGTGCCTCCTATGACACACGTGAATGACAACACCTGCTCTGTTCAAGTGCAGGGGTCACAACAGATGATCGCTGCAGGGCCTTTCCAGCCCAAAGAGCCACTAATCTCAGTTATGAGGAGGAAGACGGCAGCCCATCAAGAGAGGAACATATACAGCCTTGTGAGCCATTTGACAGTGGAGAGACTATGATTTATGCATATTTATGCTCCTTGTTCTTTCTGAAGCCACCCATTAGCCACTTATAATCAAATATGATCCCATTTATATCCGAGTGCAAAAACTGGAACACAACACAAATTGGTAGTTATTACAGATTCCTCCTTCTCCTCCTCCTCCACCTCCTCCTCCTCCTCCTTTTCCTCTTGCTCCTTCTTCTCCTCTTTCTTCCTCTCCCTCTCCCTCTTCTTTCATTATCTTCTCTTCCCCCTCTCCTCTTGATCCTCCCGTTGCTGGGGATGGAACTGAGAAGCCCTCTAACACTGAACTTCATCCCCAACCATTTTTTACTTACTTAATTAATTAATTTTTGGTACCAGGAATTGAACCCAGGGCCACTTAACTACTGAAACATATCCTCAGCCCTTATTAATTTTATTTATTTATTTATTTTAAATTTTGAGACAGGGTTTCACTACGTTGCCCAGGCTGGCCTTGAACTTTCAGTCCTCCTGCTTCAGCCTCCCAAGTAGCTAGGATTACAGGTGTGCACCACCATGCCCAATTTAGCATTTGCTTCCTGAGTAGGAACGGGTAGCTTGTGTCCCAGGGCATGGATATTTCACTTACCCTATATGGTAAGACATTCTGGCAAAGGCAGCTAGTGAGATGGTGGCTTATGGAAATAAGGATATATGATGGATTCAGAGCAGACATTTCCTGAATCTGAGGACACTTCCTAAGAATGGCAAGTGGCTCACTGCTCCTCCCAAGTTCTTGCAGAGCTGCCCAAGCTTCTCTCATCTCTCTATAAGCTGCCCCTTTGCTTTCCTCCAGAGCCTTGCCTGTGTGCCATTCTAGTGGGCATCTTTATGGATCCACAGAATCCCAGTGTTTCTGATCTAGAAGGATTTTTTTTTTAAATTCTCAGTGTTTCTACAAATAGTCTTTCACATACAACTTTCACAGTTTTTGTCATGTACATATGCCAACTGTTCTACTATTTACTCATAGTTTTCTTTCAATCTAGTCTTTTCAAAACATTGCATACTTTCATATTACTGATATAAAAAGAAAACTTCCTCACTGCACATGTAAGATAACCTTAATTAATGTTAAGCATTAAAATTTAAACATGTTTGCCCATATATCCATGTTAAATCATCTTACACACCTTATCACAGTTTATCCATACCATACTCCTGAAACATGATACACTGCTGCTGTCTGTCTCTGAACAGATAAGGAAGCAAAGGTGAATGATTGGCTTAAGTTCCACATATGGTGAGTGGCCCGAACCCTTGATTCCCAATCAACAATTCTTGATTTATTCTACATCATGCCTAAAGAGACAGATGAAACTAATGGGGGTTAAAGATATTTAACATCTGAATTAGTCTCCTAGAGCTGCAGTAGTAATGTATCACAAACTAGGTGGCTTAAACCAATAGAATTTTTTTTTAAATCTCACAGTTCTTTTACGTATATACCATATACATAGACACACATATATATGTTGTAGATGAAATAATACCTTTATTTTATTTATCTATTTTTATGTGGTGCTGAGGATTGAACCCAGCGCCCCACATGTGCCAGGCAAGTGCTCTATCACTGAGCCACAACCCCAGCCCTAAATCTCACAGTTCTAAAAGCTATCATTCCAAAATTGGGCTGTTGACAGGGTTATGTTCCCTCCGAAGCCTCCAGAGGAGGATCTTCCTTTTCCTGTTCCATTTTCTGGTGACCCTAGATGTCCCTTGGCTTATGGCAGCGTATCTCCCATCTCTGCCTCTGTCCCAGGTGTTCTCCTTGTGTATTTCTGAGTCATGATCAATTTAAAAATTAATATTCATTAAAATTTATTTATTTTTATGTATTCCAATTAGTTATACATGACAGTGGAATGCATTTCAACTCATTGTACACAAATGGAGCACAACTTTTCATTTCTCTGGTTTACACGATACAGAGTCGCAGCATTCATGCAATCATACATGAATGATTAAGTATTAAGTAAGTATTATCCTATGTACATAGGATAATAATTACTGTCTCATTCCACCCTTCTTCCTACCCCATGCCCCCTCCCCTCCCCTCTCCCCCTTCTGCCCAATTCAAAGTTCCTCCATTCTCATGGTCATCTTTTTACAAGGACACCAGTCATATCCAGTTTACCCTACTACAGTATGACCTCATCTTAACTTACCTAGTAATAGCTGCAATTACCCTGTTTCAAATTAAGCTCACATTCTGAGGTTCTCTAGGCTAGAATTTTAACACTTTGTTTTGGGAGACACAACTTAACCCAAGAGACCATCCAAAGGGACTTCAATCTAATAGGGGACATTGAATAGACCCCAAATATACCATAAATAAAATCAAAATTATGGATTGCATATATTGAGAAATAATAACTGCATTTGCATTGTGTGTTGGGGTATGCAAGCCCCATCTCCCTGGTTCCTCACTGGTAGCTCTCTGGAGTAAACAAGTGTGGTGGATGGTTGCAGTAATGATTTCCAGTGCATCAACCTTCCTTGTCTGTCTTTGACTTGGTGTCTCTTGTCTGATAATTTTTCTGTGTTTGGCCTTGTGACTTGTTTTGGTTAATGGGATATTAGCCAATGTGATGCAAACAAAAGCCTGAAAAGTGCTTGTGTGTTGGAGCTTTGCCTCGTCATGTTGTTGGGAATTCCTCTGCTATGGAATCAACCAACCTGGACTAGCCTATGGATGACGAGAACTCATGGTGCAGAAACAAGCTGTCCTAGTTGAACTGCCAGCTGATTGCAACTGCATGAGTAAGTCCCAGGCTCACTAGCAGAAGAACTGCCAACTGAACCCAGCCCCATTGACTGACTCATTGAGTTTTTGGATGGTTTGTTACTAAGAAATACATAATTAGTAATCAGATATCACTGCTATTTTTAAGTGAAGAAATTGACTCTTTAAGGATTTGATTGACTTGCCCATTGTGGCAAAGACTGGAATAAAATGGAAAGCCCTGCCATTCGTTAATGCTAGAAACTAGCAGTTAAACATCATGTTATGGACATTTCTGATCTTGGCTAATTAATGACACATGATGGAGTTTGAGAAATTCTAGAAAAGAGGAATAAAGCATTCTAAGATCAAGTGTAGGCTAAAGAGATGAGGTCCCTTTGGACTAGAGAAGCCAAATGTGTTTGATTGGGGAGAAGAGATGGCTGCAGAAACATGATGGAAAGGTAGACAGACGTGGCTACGGAACTAGAGAATCAGAAAAATGAGCTGCTAAGCTTGGAAGAGGCAATTTTAGGACAAATAAAGGAAAGGGAAACTTTTCACTATAGGCATTACATTAATGGGATTTGTTACTTTCAAAGGTGGCATAGGTTTAAAATATAAATAGTTTTATTTGCTTATTAACATTTCCAAACATGATCGGAGACCTATTACATTGTAGGCACCATGCTAGAAGATGGGGACTCAGAAATTAATAGAACATAATCAGTTCTCTCATATTGCAGCAAGAGAGACAGATGTGTTGACTATTCAATCAACATGTGCTTATTGAGCACAAGTGTGTGCCAGATATGCTCCTGGTCCTATCAACAGAGGGGTGAGCAAAACAACTTGTTCCTGCCCTCTTTGAGCTAACACTTGTTAGAGGAGGCAGATTTTAGAGAAAACGATTCATAATCCATGATTGATTATTCATTAGAGAGCATGGTGTTGTAAGACAGAAGTATGGGGAACTTTAGGAGTATGCATAAGGGAGACATTATCTAACCTGGGGAGTCATAAAAGACCTCTGAGGAATTTAGATTTAGGGGTGAGTTTGGCAAAAACAGGCGGAAAACATTGATGGAAATTAAATCATGTGGCAAAGGAAGGAAGAGGATTATGTGAGGAACTGAAAGATGCCCAGTATGCCTATTTTGGAGGGAACAAAAGGGCAAGTCCAGGCTAGAGTAGGCTCCCTTACCCTCTGGCTTCCAGTTGCCTCTGGCAATGGGAGGCATCGGCAGGAGGTCAAAGATTAGAAGGGAGAGGTCAGGGCATTTCTTCTGCTGCTCCCTCCCTGTTTGAGGAATACCATTTGGCAGGGGCTCCTGTTGGGCAGCCCCATTTCCATGGCTCCAGCTTTTTTGGTTCTGATAACACCTTTCATTCCCTCTGCCCATCAGGCCTAGGAGTCACAGTGCTTCCCACGTTTGCTAGTGCCACAATGCCTTACCTCTTCTTTTTATTTCCTTTAACCTTTATTAGTAGTCTCTTCACTAAACCATCTTCAAAATCCCAGTTGAGGATAGTACGATGGTTAATTTTGGGGGTCACATTGATGGAGTTGAAAGATGCCCAGATAGTTGAATAAACATTATTGCTGGATGTGTAATTCCATAGTCACATAAACCAATTATATATGTTTGATATATGAACATATATATGTTTGCATATATATCAGATTGGTTCTGGTTCTCTGGAGAACTTTAATGCATGTGCCTTCTGTTTCCTGCTTAGGAGTCTAATTGAAGGTCGCACTAAGGATTTTGGTCTTTATTCTAAGGGCAATGATAAGATAATTTGTAAGATTGTAGTGCAGGAGATTGTCCTGAGGTTTCTGCTTTCGGTATGACAGAGTAAGATAAGACCAGACAGACTCTGCTACAAAAATCAACTAAAAATCTGGGTAAATAACCCAAAGCACTGGAGAGTGAATAGAGGCAGACAGACATTTTAGGGAAACACCCTCTCAGAGGAGGGGGGTTTTACAAATTTCCCTTATTTTTGTGGCTTCTTTTTTGGGTTCTGGTGCAATCTATGTGATTGATGTTGGAGGTGGCAGGGGTGCTGGTGGGAAAACTCGTGTCTTTCTGGATTAGAAAGCTAGAAAACTGAAGTCAGGGAACTTGTGGCTGCAGAAGAGAGGAATCATGGAAAGGAAAGAGTCAGAGAAGCTTCCAAACACTGAGCACCCCTATCTCTCAACAATCCCCTGAATCACAGAAGTTCAGAACACACTAGAAGTGATTCAGGCTCAGAGAAAGTATTTGAACAGACACAGAAACTTTTATCCAAAGAAACAGAGTTTGTGTTTCTCATCAGAGAAAAATAACAGAATCAAGATTTTCTACATCCCACATTTATAATGACCAGAAATAAATCCTGCTTTACCTGACCTATAAAGAGCCACGAAAATGGAACTTTCTCAAGAGAAAAGAAAATCAACTGAAAATGACTCTGAGATGATCCAGATATTAGAATAAGGATGAAATGGCTATTACAATTATCCTCATTGAAGTAAATAAAATATGTTCATAATGAATGAAGAGATAAGAAATCTCAGCAGAAAAAGAGAAATGATTTTTTAAAAAGAATTAAACAGATATTTTGGAAATCAAAACTACAATATTGGAAATAAAATTTTAGCTGGGCATGGTGGTGCATACTTGTAATCCCAGAGGTTTGGTAGGCTGAGACAGGAGGATCCTGAGTTCAAAGCCAGCCTCAGCAACTTAGCAAGGCCCTAAGCAATTCAGTGAGACCCTGTCTCTAGATAAAATACAAAAAAAAAAAAAAAAGGGCTGGGGATATGGTTCAGTGGTTAAGTGCCCCTGAGTTCAATCCCTGATACTAAAAAGTAAATAAATAAATAAATAAAATTTTATTGTTTGAACTTAACATTCATTGGAGATGACTGAGGAAATAGTAATGTGAACTTGAAAAAAAAAGTCAAATAAATTATTCTAGGTAAAGGATAGATCATAGTCAAACTGTGGAAAATCAAAGACAAAGAGCAAATCTTAAAGTTAGCAAAAGAAAAGTGACAAACTATATATAAGGGAACATTTCAGTTTAGGACTGATTTCCATGAGAAATGATGGAAGACAGCCAGGTGCAGTAGTGCACACCTATGATCCCAGTGACTTGGGAGGCTGAGGCTGGAGGATCATGAGTTCAAAATAAAATAAAATAAAATAAAAATAGAAAGAAAAACATGGAGGCCAGATAAATGAAATATCTTTAAAATGCAGAAAGAAAAAACTGTCAATCCAGAATTCTATATCCAGTGAAAATATCCTTCAAGAATCAAGGTAAAATAAAATATTTTCAGGTGAAAAAAATTCACTGCCAAAAAACCTTCACTATAAGAAATACTAAAGGAAATAATATGTACATATATCAACTGTAACATAAAGGTTGGGGTGGGAAGGGAATATGAACCAACACAGTTGCAAGTTTTCTATAACTTAGGTGAAATGGTACAATGTTCACTCTAAGTATACTGTAAAAAGTTAAGGATCTGTATTGTAATTTTCAAATGACCACTAAAAGTAATACAAAAAGAAAGATAGCTAAATAGGAAAAAAAAAACCTATGGAATGAGAGAAAATATTTGTAAACCGCTCATCTGATAAAGAGAATTAATCGTCAACATAAGGAATGTGCAGAACTCAATAGCAAGAAAAGTAACCCAATTTTAAAAAGAGAAAAAGATGTGAACAGATACTTCTCTAAATAAGTCATACAAATGGCCAACAGGTCTGTAAAAAAAATGTTCACCATCACTAATCACCAGAGAAATGCAAGTTAAAAACACAATGAAATATTCCTTGCAGCTCTTAGGATGGCTATTAGAATGGAAGCTACCTGATTTAAAACTGGATCAGAAAGGTCTAGTGATCAAGACCATAGGATATCAAAATGAATGTAGACATTTAGATAAATGGAATAGACTAGAGGGCGTAGGAATAGACCCTCACTTATATACCTAATTGATTTTTTTAATAGAACTCTTTTCTTTAAAAAAAGAAAATAGGCTTTTTCTCTTTTTTTTGAAGCAGCATTAGATTCACAGCAAAATTGAATGGATAGCACAGAGTTCCCCCTTCCCCTTCACATGAACAACCTCTCCTGTACCAACATCCAGCCCCAGAGTAGATCTGTTACAACTGATGATCCTACATTGACATGCTGTCACTCAAATTCCATGGTTTACATCAGGGTCCACTCCTGGTATTGTACATTCTGTGGTTTGGAAAAATGTCTAACGACATGTGTCCACCATTTTAGCATCATGCTAAATAGTTTCACTGTCCCTAAAATGGTCAGTTGATTTTTGACTGAGCTGCCAAGGCAATTCACTTGGAAAAGAGAGAGTCTTTTCAACATGTGGTATTGGGACTACTGAATGTCTCTGTATGAAACAAACTAAACCTTGTTCCTTACCTTAAACCATGCAGAAAAATGAATTCAAAATGAATCATAGACCTAAATGTGAGAACAAAAACCAGAAAAAAAAAAAAAAAAGAAAAAGAAAAAAAATCTGTTAGGAGAAACAAATATTTCAGAGATATAAAAAGTACACATCAGTTGGCAAAATTAGCTTCATCCAAATAAAGGACTTGCTCTCCAAAGGACAAAAGGCAAACCTTTTTTTTTTTTAAGTAAGAAAAGGGTTTTTTTAAGCAAAGCGTACACATGACCTTGAGCTTGTATTCAGCATATATAGAAAACCCTTACAATTCAGGAAGAAGTAACAAGTAAAAACAGAGGCAAAGACTTAAATAGACACTTTGCAAAAGAAGATATATGAATGTCAAATAAACATAAAAAGATACCAATATTCCTAGTAATGAAGTAAACACGCATTAAACTCTCCATGATATACTATGACCCACTACAATGGCTAAAGTTTGGAAAGACTGAAAAAACCCGGTGTGGTGCACCTGGGACTCTCCTACAGGGAACGTAAAACTGTATGGTCACTTTGGAAAACAGTTTGGCAGCATTTTATAAAACTAAACATATACTTACCTAGATATTTACCCACAAGAAATAGGAACCTGTGTCTAAAGACTTGCACATCCATATTGGTAGAAACTGCATTCAAGATAGCTCCAAAGTGGAAAAACCACGCATGCCTGTATATTTTACTGCTGTGTGGATGAACAGACTATGGCTGTCCATACACGGCCACAAAACGGAAGGAACTATTTTAATACATACAGCATGAATGAGTATAAAAAATACCCTATGTGAAAGAAATCAAAAGACTACATGCTGTCTGATACCATTTGTCTGAAATTTTAGAAGAGGCACAGTGATAGAAAACAGATCAATGGTTGCCTGGAGCAAGAGGAGGGGAGGGGATATATGGCTGATGTGTCATGAGGAATCTTAAGATGATGGGGAAGTGCCTATCTCTTCATGGCAGTCACATTTACAGAACTGTGAGGAGCTACTAAAATTTCATCAAACTTTAAAATGGGTGAATTTGGGGTATAAAATCACCCCTGGCTGCAGTGTGCTGCGTGGATTACATAAGTGGCTCTGGGCGGGAGTTAGGAAGTGGAGGTCTCTCCCCATTTTCTACCTTTGATACAGTGTTCCCTGTCCAATCGCTTTACAGCTGGAGAGTCTCACCCAATAGAAGCGGGGGAGCCTGGTTCTGTTCCAACTCCCTCTCACACAAAGGACCACAGCGTCACTGTTGCTCCTGTCTCTATCTTGGTCTCCCTGGCTGTTTCCCAAGGATGTTATTAAGCTAACTGAGATCTCGTCTACAAAGCAACCCAGTTCCATGGAGACAAATAGCCACTAAGCCCAGGGAGGTTAAGCAGCTTATCCATTGCAACTTTATTTCTTGACTCCTCTTTTCTTTCTGCAAAGGGAAGGACTGAACTACATGGTCTCCAAGGTTCCTTTGGGTCCGAACAGTCTGTGATTTTAAGTACAGTGCAGATTTGATTTGAGTTTTTATTTCTAGTCTTCCTATGTGTGTTCCTCAGCAGGAATGCTACCTCTCTTCCTCAGCATCTGATTGCATCTTACTCAGCTTTCAAGGATCAACAAAAGGGCCCTTCACACTCCACGAAGCCCCTTCTTACTCTTCCAAGTTCCACCGATCTGGACTCTTGAGGCAGTTAGGTTTCCAGTGTGGCGAGGTTGGGAGGAAATGGAACCTTTAGCAGGTGGGCCCTGGTTGGAGGTAATTAGATCCCACTAGGGGAACTATCCTCAGGAGTGATTAATAGTTCTTATAGGACCCAAGTTAGTTCCTGCATGAATGGGTTGTTATAAAAGAGGGAGACTGACCCCTGAGTCTCTCTGGTTTTCATGTAATCTTTTCTTTTCACACACACTCCCACCATTCTGCCATCTCCACTGTTGTGATGTAGTCAAAGGCCTTCTGCTGGCATCATGCTCTGAGATCTCTAAAATTAAGCTGATCTCTTTTCTTTGTAGAGCAATTAGTCTCGAGTATTTTGTTATAGCAACTGAAAATGAACTAACACACACACACACTGCTGTGAGTTTTGAACATTAGGTACCTATTCAATCTAGTCTTGTTAGATTATTCTTCCTCTTATTCTGTTCTACAACTTGCTTCCTTTTAATTCTGCTTAACATTTACCTTCTGTATTTAACATTCTGGGTGCTCTTGTGCAGGAATCGAGCAGGAGACTCACAACTAGTTCTTAGAAATCATTGAGAAACAGAACTCTTATCTGGCAGTCCCAAAGCCACCCATTGTCCTATTGTTCTTAATTTCACTAGAAGTTGACGGTGCATATACTTAGAAATCTTTCCACTAAATAGATGTATGTCTGGGGAGCAGGGAAGAAGAGATCCAAATCAGAGGACTTCTTTTGCATATTTTCTTAGAGATGTTTACTGGCCCTACAATATGATTCATTTTAGACATAGACTGATTTCTATTTGGCCCTAAGCATATGGATCCCACACACATGTGGATCAAGGCTTCTTTCCAAAGCTTTATAGAAATAAAATTAATTTGCCATATGTTGAAATGTGTGGTCTTGGAAGTCAGCTAGACTTAGGATGGAGTCCTGGATCTGCCACCTACTAGCTGTGTGATATTGTGCTAATTTCAGAACCTCTCTGTTGTCCCCATTTCTGTGTCCTTAACATAAGATTTGTGAGAAAAATAAAGGAAATGGCACATGCACGGTGCTTAGTGCAGGAGCTAACCTATAATTAATTGCTCCTCCAATGCTACTTATTATTAAGCCCTTCCTGTCATGCATAGAATGTAAGGTGCAAATACAGTGGTTCCCCTTTTCCAGCAAGGAAGGCCCAGGCTGGGCATGCAGCAGAGGGGTGTTTGGTACCCTCCTGCTCTCCACATGGGACACACTCTCTGATTCCCGTTCTGAGGAATTCTCGAGGGCCCTGCTGGGAAGTGCTGTGGCTAGAGGCTGTGGTATTTGGGGCGGGTCTGTGCAGCCTTCAAAGACAGCCTTTCCTTTTGAAGAGGAGTATTTGCAGCTCATTAGCTCTGTGGCAGAGACCACCAACCAAATCAAATAGGGTTCTGGCTTAGCCTCTGCCAGGTCCCCCAAAGACCTCTGCATGGGGTTATTGGAGAGTCTCAATAAACTTGTTTGCTCTCCACTTTTAGACTAACATTCACAGTAAGGGCAAGCTAGGATGAGTACCTAAGGATGCGGAAGACAAAGCTTCAACCACTGCAGAATGACCAGCTTCACTGGCCTCTCCCAGTGTCATGCACATCTGGACACTTGGGGGAAAAATATCCTTCAGTGGTGATGCTGGTGATAACTACATCCCCCGAAGAACTCTCTGACAAGATCCAAATCAAAATACAAGGCAAATGTTTCCCCTGACCATGGCGTGGGTCCACAGAGAATCTCATGGTCACAGGCCCTGCTGTCCCGACAAGAGTGTATATAGGTTAATCTACTTGTAATGAGTACCCTGGGTTGTGTCCACCCCCTATGGGGAGGAGGAACAGTCCACAAATCTCCTTGCTCATCAGTGGTGGCATATCATATAGCCTCTCTGCACCCCAGGAGTGAGGACAGAAGCTTCTTAATGTGGTTTCCTGAGATTGGGATCTAGGCTGGCCTCGGAGGGAGACTGGAGTTTCAGCTGCTTAGAAAGTCTACTCTGAAAAGCACAGTTGGCCCCTTAGACACCTTTCCCCTGCAGTGATGCCTGAAAAACTGTCAACCTTTTTAATCTCACAGTTAGGGAATATCAAAAGGCAAAAGTCTTTAGGTTAACCCCAAACCAGGTTTTCAATTCATACTTAAGTGGAAATGATTGAGCCCAGGAGACTGTTCCCAAGGGAATATTTTACTAGCACAGGCATGAAAAGGTTAAGGGCCTGGATTTGACAAACCTGGTGGGATGCAGAAAGAGGACCCACTGGAAAGTTATGCCCGAAGCCTTTTTACTTTGTAGGGGGCTGGGGTTGGAGCTCAGTGGTAGAGCACTTGCCTAACGTGTGAGGCACTGGGTTCGATCCTTCAATCCTCAGCACCACATAAAAAAATAAATAAATAAATAAATAAATAAATAAAATAAAATGAAGGCATTATGTGTCCATTTACAACTAGGGGGAAATAAAAGGACCTGTGTGTGCCAGAATGGCCCTTTTTTTTACTGGAAATCAGTAGTCAGGAGACGTGGCTGGTGACTGATGCCATGTGGCGGGAGCGCTTAAGACAGATTTCTGGTGTAGTCCTGCCCTCAGTGGGCTGGCGTTCTGATGAACACCACTTAGATCGCTCACTTAGGTGTCTCCAAGGACACAAGGGTGCTGTCATTCTGAGACTCACCGGGGCAGGAGGAGGAGCAGGGAGAGAGGCTGTAAGAGGGCGAATTCATGGGAGGGTCCAGGACGTGAGGCTGGAGGGAAACGTGGTACAGGGGACTTTCCAGCACTTTCCAGCACTCTAAAATGGCCTTTTATTCTCCTGCAGCCAGGACAGCTTTGGGGAATCGGCTTCCTGTGCAGCAGCACACGGTTCCTCCCACAGCTCCTCTCATTTCCTGGTCGGAGAATATTTTCGAGGCCTTTTCTGTCTTTTGGAGGCTGCCCTGTGAAGTTTCTGTCGCATTGCTTCCCCTGTCCTCTCTCATCTTCCTGCCCTTCTCTCCCCTCCTCCATGTCCTCTCCTTTCCTCCCTCCGCCCCATGACCTCTCTCTCTCTCTCTCTTCCTCTCCAGGGCAAGCCCAGCCTCTTGCAGAAAAGGGCTGTCAGGACTGTGCCAAGCAGCCCACAGCTCTAGCAGAAGTAGTGGGGACAACTCGGCCAAGTGGCCCAAACTTTAATGAATTCAAGAACTGCCGGGCTGGCCCAGAGAGAGAGCTGGGTGGGCTTGGGCCTTTACAGAAAAAAAGCAGAAACTGGCCCCTTGTCGGGAAGATTTACACCCTGGAGGCCCAGCAGGCCCTATTGCGTCAGGCAAGCAATTACTTGGAAAACTACATTTCGTTGAACAAAGAACACACAAAAAAACCATTTAATTCCTTGCTGCTGCCTCCTTGGCTGCAAAATGCTTCTGGAGTTTCTGACGTTTCTCCTCGCTCACCTCAGAGAACTGGGATCTGGCTGCTTTGAAATCAACCGAGGTTGCTGAAGGCTGCACCCCCAGGGAGAAGATGCCCCCTCTTGGAGGGGAGTGGAGGCAGACGGAGCCTGCTGCTCAGGGCTCTTATTGGAAGCCTTCCCCTGTAAAAGCGTCTTGGAATTCCCTCATGCTGGGGTGGGTGGTGGGGATTGTGCTACGTGATCAGGGGCAGCCAGGCTCTGCCAGGCTCCCAAATCCCAACTGGTCCGGGGCAGCTGCAAACCATAGGCTCTCCAAAGCAGCCACAAGTCTATAGAGAGCTCTCTGTGGGACTTGATGACTGTTTTCAAATACTTAAAAGGCTGTCATTTGGAAAAGGAATAGATTTATTTGGTGTGGAGCCCGAGGATAAAATTAAAACCAAAGGCAGAATTTGCAAAAAGACAGACTCGTCTTCATAAAAACAAGGGCTTTGCAGCTGGTGTCACTGGGCAGGGTCAAGTGTGGTCTTGGTAGGTAATGAGCTCCCCAGCTCTGGAGGTATTCAAACTGAGTGAATTGGGAGAGAAATGCCTCTGTATTCACTGTCTCCCCAGTGTGCCTCTAGAGGATAAGCACTCTGCTTTTCATGTGTGTACAGGGTGCCTTGCACATAGGTAGCAGGCATTTAATGGTTTTTGAAAGACTTAATGATTGAAAACCATAGGGCAGAAAGTTACAGTAGCAGATATCAAAGTATTTTGCAACAATGACTCTCAGAGCTTCTCTGAATGTTTCCTCATTTTCAAAGGCCAGGAAGGGAACAGTTTTGAAGGGGAGAGAGCTGGGTCTGGTATCAGGATTCCAGGTGGCTGTGGTAAGGTTAGGAGTGGAGCTGCAGGGGTCCCTTCTATGCTGCAAAGATCAGGCTAGTTTCCAGCAGGATTCAGACTGCATACAAGGGCCTGGAACAGAGATCTCTTTCCTTTTTTTTTTTTTTTTTTATTGTAGTTGGACACAATACCTTCAATACCTTTATGTTATTTATTTTTATGTAGTGTTGAGGATCGAACACAGGCTAGGCGAGCTCTCTACCACTGAGCCACAACCCCAGCCCTTTCCTTCTTATCTTTGAACAGTACTGCTCACAATGCTCTGAGAAAACCCTAGAGCTCAGTGAGTCTCTTTGAAAAGGAGTAAGGGGAGGAGGGGGCAGGAAATTCTTTGGCTCTGCTTCAAAATAAGTTCAGATTCTGATTACTTCTATCACCTACTGCTACTTCCACAGTCTAAACTATCATCATCTCTCCCCTGAACTATTGCAATAGCTAACAGGTCCCATGTTTGCCTCCTTTTCTTAGAGTCTATTCTTCAAGCAATAACCCAATTTGCCTCTTTAAAACTTTTTAAGTCAGAACCCCACCCCCTACCCCCCACAGTTGTAATGAATTGATTTTCTATATCTGTTTTATATAGTGGCATTTCTTAAAAGTTTTTAATTTATTTTTTAGTTGTAGTTGGACACAATATCTTTATTTTATTTATTTATTTTTATATGTGTGGTACTGAGGATCGAACCCAGGGCCTTGGTAGGCAAGCACTCTACCCGCTGATCCACAATCCCAGCCCCTTAAAATATTTTTTTTGAAGAAAGGATTATACACTGAAAAGTTGAAAATCACTGGCCTAAAGGATTTATTCATTTACTGATCATCTATTATATACCAGAGATTGCTCTAAGTCCTGGGGATATAACAGTGAAATGATAGACAAGAATTCCTGCCCTCGTGAACTGGTATTTTAACAGGAGGAGACAAGCTAACAAGAAAGTAAATTATAATACGTATGAAGATGATTAGTGTTATGGAGAAAAATATAGCAGGGAAAAGTAACGAAGGGGAATGGTTGTTGCAGTTTTAAATAAGGTGATCAGAGGAATACTCACTGCAAAGGTAACATTTGAGCAAAGACTTAAGGATTGAATAAGACATGTGGGAAGAGCATTCCAGACAGAACATCTGGAGCAAAGGCCCTGAGGTAGAAGATGTCCCCTCTAGGAGTGGAGTGGAGGCAGACAGAGCCCTGCTGAGTAGATTCAAGGAACAAGACTGGTGCAGAACGAAGTGGGTTGTGGTAGACGATTTCTACCAAGGCTCCCAGTGACCCGCGGCTCCTTGTACGTGGGTGGGAACCAGTGATTTGCTTTTAACCAATAAAATATGACAAATATTATGGGTGTCATTTACAAAAGGCTCTGGCTCCCCTCCTGAGTGCCTTCTCTTATTGTCTCATTTGTTCACTCAGTGGAAGCCACCTGCCGTGAGCTGCTCCTCAGAGGGGCTCACGTGACAGACGGGGACCTTCAGTTCAGTAGCCCATGAAGAGCAGAGTCCTGCCAACCACTGGATGAGTGAGCTCCAGAGGAGACTCACGCCCCGCAGCATTGAGCTGACCACCATTCCAGAGGGTTCCACACTGTTGACTGCAGCCTTGTGAGAGACTCTGATCCAGGCGACCCAGCCGAGCCACACCCCACCTCTGGCTGAAAATGACGAGATAATAAATGTTTGTTGTCTTGAGCCACCACGTTTTGGAGTCATTGGTTACGTGGTCATAGATAACCGATCCACGGGGTAGATGAATAAGAGATGAGATCATACAACTAATGGGAACCAGATCGGGTAGAGCTTGTTGGTTACCAGAGCCCTTCGGCATGTCCCCGATGGAGATGGGAAATAATCTGACTTAAAAATCTTGAAAGAGGTCATTTTGGCTATTGCTTGGAGAACAGAAAAGGAGGCGAACCTGGGAGCCATTAGCTACTGCAGTAGTCCAGGTGAGGGAGGATGGGAGCTTGGGCCAGGGGAGCCGCGTTGGGGTGATGGAAGCCATCGGAATCTGAATTTATTTTCAAATAGAGCCAGTTCTTGATGGGTCAGACTGAGGTGTGATGTGACAGAAAGTGGGCATCAAGGATGACTCCAAGGGTTTCAATGGAAACTGTGCACAGGCAGGTTGAGAGGTGTCAGGGCGCAGAGCCTGAGCCTCTGTCTCTGCCAGCACCCAATGGGGCTAGCCTTGGACGGATTTTTGTCTGTCTCTCAAAGTTCTCAATGAAAACAGAGTTGCCATTAAATGAGCAGAAGAAGACTGGGGGGAGGGGGAGATCAAGTTTAAGGGAGAAAATTATAAGTTCTGTTGGGTAAATATCTACTTGTAGATGACTACTGGGTATCCAAGTGGATATATAGGTAGATAATTGGATATACAAGTTAGAAATTCAGGGGACAGTTCTGAGACGGACATGTAAATTTGGAAGTCATCAGCAAATGTATTTTAAGACATAAGACTGGATGAGACCACAATGGTATAGAGGAAAATGTGAAGAGAAATTCCACTTCTGGGTCTATACCTCAAAGAACTGAAAGCAGGGTCTCCAGGACATATTTGCCCATCCATGTTCATAAGCATCATTAATAGTAGCTAAGAGGCAGAAGCCACCCGAGGATCCACCAACAGATGAATGGATAAACAAAATACAGAACATGTAGGCATAAAATGGAATATTAGGCAAACATAAAAAGGAAAGCCATCTTATCACATGCTCCCACATGGATGAACCTAGAGAATATTATGCTAGGTGAAATACTCCAGTCACAGAAAGACAAATACTGTAGGAGTCCACTAACATGACATTCCTGGAGTGGTCAAATTTATAAAACAGAAAGTGGGATCACTTTTTGCCAAGGGCTTGGGGAAAAGAGGAACGGGGAGTTGTTTGTCAATGGGTTCAGAGTTTCAGTTTCATTAGATGAAAAGAGTTCTAGACAATTTGTTTCAAAACATCACTCCTGATGGGTATGCTTAAGATAGGATAGTACAAATAGCATAGTGCCTCCCTCCTTTATTTTTAGTGCCCAGGGCCTCCTGCATGCTAGAAAAGCACTCTATCACTGAGCTACCTCTCTGGCTCTAAGATGGTAAATTTAAGGTTATATAAACTTTACCATAATTGAAAAAAAAATTAAAAGAAAAAGCTGAAATAAGCAAACACTGGTTACAAAATAAAAAAGAAAAAGGTCCAAGTCAGAGCCCTGGCATACTCCAGTGGGAAGAGGTAGAGGAGACGGGGAAGGACCAGCAAAGGTGGATGACAAGGGGCAGCTAATGAGCAGGAGGAACCCCGGGAGGGGTGATGTCTGGAAACCCAGAGAGGAGTGTATGGGGGGTGAGCAGGGCTCTTGTGGTGGGAGGGAAGGGGGACTGACATTAGTATAACTTCCTAGGAGCATTGTCATAAAGGGAAGCAGAGGATTGGAGTCAGAAAGGGGTGTTTTTTTTTTTTTTTGGTTGTTGTGTCTTGAGACAGGTCAAATGATAGCATATTTGATGTTGACAGGAACCTTACAAGAAAGGAGGAACATTCATGATGCAGGAGGAGGGGAAAATTGCCGGAGGGATATCCTGGAATGGGCAAGAGGGCATGCCATCTAGTGCACAAATGCAGGAAAAACTGATGCTCATGTTGTAATCCCAAAGGTTCCAGTAATCCTCAGCTGCCCAGCCAGATCTTTCTCATTACTCCTCTGTTTTACACGCAGTTAGAGGTACTCATCTCCTTCCTGCATGGACTGCCAACTTTGTTCCTAGATCTTTGCCTCCTCCACCAGGAAGGTCCTTCCCTCACTGTGACACTTCCAACTCCAGCCTGAAAAAGCTCTGCAGAGTACAGCCCTCCCCTCAGAGTCTCCCCTCTCCCATCCCTACAGGTCTTCACCTTGCCTTCCTGATTTTCTTCTCTAACCTGAATTGCTATCTTACTTCCCTTTCAGACCGAAAAGAGGGAAAGATCTGCATCTGCTACTTCATCTCATGTTCATCTTCACTGTTTTCTTCATCATCTTCTTCTTCTTCTTCATCCCCATCATCATCATCATCATCTCAGCTACAGCCACTTACGATGTTCGTGCACCAGGCCACTTAACGAGGTTGAACTTTAATTGTCCAAAGGAGCAAACACAGACTTGGAATCATCTGTCTGAGTCACAGAGCTAGAAAGTGATTCATGGGGAGGTTTCTGTGACCAAGGCTGGCCCTCTGAGCCACGGCCCGGGACTGCCTCTGCACTGCTCATTGTGTCCTGTGCTCAGAACTTGGCAAGGAGCAACAGGCAATGTACAGATGGATCTGGAGAAATAAAACCTGTCCGGGATGAAGGGACGCACATGGAACTTACTCCACCTGCTGTAGGAACTTCTCATTTAAAGCAGGGAAAGAGCAAGGCACCATAGCCTGGCCTGCTGTGAACCCTGGGCCCCAGGCCCTGCTGTGTGTGACCCCTGGGCTCCACAAAACCAATGAGAAGCAGGGAGCATCCCTGGGGGTGGGGTGGGGTGGGAGGAAGACTGCCGGGCACCAGCGCTAGATCTCTCCAGGAGGAAGGATGACTGCCAGAGAAATGTTTTCCAGAAAGGAAAAAAGGAGGGATGGGGAGAGGAAGGAGAATTAGGAGGGCAGAAGAAAGGAAGGAAAGGGGAAGGAAGAAGGTGGGGAAGAGAAACAAAAGGGTGGGGGTGGAAGGAGGCTAGAGAAGCTAAGAAAAGAGAGGAAACGGGTTGGGGAAGGAGAGGAGAGAGGGACGAAGTGGGTGCCATGGTTTGAATATGTTCTCCAAAATTTCACTTGTTGGAAACTATATCCCTAAAGTCCTATGTTAATGGTATCTGGCGGTGGTAGGGCAGGGGGCGGCACTGGGCAGCAATGAGGATTAGGTGAGGCGAGACTCCCAGGATGGCATTAGTGGTCTTAACAGGAAGAAGAAGAAAGATACAAGCTAACACACTTGCTCTATTTTGTCATGGGATACCCTCCACTATATTCAGATGTTGCAAGAAGGCCCTCATCATGAATGGTAGGTGGCATACACCTGTAATTCCAGTTATTTGGGAGGCTGAGGCAGGAGGATTGCAAGTTTGAGGCCAGCCTCAGCAATTCAATGAGACCCTGGAGACATAAACTGGAGACATAGCTCCATGGTCATGCTTATCTGGCACATGTGAGATCCTGGACTAAGACAATGGGGGTGGGGGAAAGGCCTGGGGGTGTGGCTCAGTAGAAGAGCACTTGCTTAGCATGCACAGGGCCCTGGGTTCAGTCCCCAGTACCACAAACAAACAAAAGCAAAAAAACAACAACAAACTCATAAACAAATACAATTCTTTAAACCAAAGCCTTTATAATATTCCTAGGAGTTCAAACAGGTTCAAACTTTTCCAAAAATGTTTCAAAATTATTTATAATGATAGTTGCCCAATTCTATATCTATCCTAAAACCTGCTGAATGGTATACTTTAAATGAAGGATTGTATTTCAAGTGAAATATATATATATATATATATATATATATATATATATATCAATAAAAGTATTACAGTTGAACATCCCTAATCCCAAATTCTGAATCCAAAATCTGAAACTTTATTAGCAAAGAACGAAGGCCAGAAGTACAAAATCCCACACCAGACGTCATGTGACAGGTCACATTGAAAGCACAAGTGCCCTAAAAATATTGGGTAAAATTGCCTGTAGCTCAGTAGCACGGCACATGTGTAAAACCCTGGATTCCATCCTTATTACTACAAAAAAAAAAAATAAAAAACCTTTGAGCTATATGTATAAGGTATATATGAATCATAAACGAATTTCATGTTTAGACTAAGGTCCTATCCTTAAGATACCTCATTATATCTGAGTACAATGGTACATGCCTAAAATCCCAGCAACCCAGAAGACTGAGGCAGGAGGATCTCAAGTTTAAGGCAGTCTGGGCAACTTAATAAGACCCTATCTCAAAATTTAAAAAGGGCTGGGGGGTTGGGAATGTGGCTCAAGCGGTTGCACGCTCGCCTAGCCTGCATCGAGAGCTGGGTTAGATCCTCAGCACGACATAAAAATAAAATAAAGATGTTGTATCCACTGAAAACTGAAAAATAAATATTAAAAAAATTTTCTCTCTCTCTCTCTCTCTCTCTCTCTCTCTCTCTCTCTCTCTTTCTCTCTCTTTTCTCTCTGTCTTAAAAAAATAAACAAAAATAAAAAATAAAAAGGGCTGGGAATGTAGCTCAGTGGCGGAGTGCTTGTCAAGCATGCATGAGACCCTGGGTTCAATCCCCAGCACTGAAAAATAAAATTTTAGTGGGGGAAGAAAGACAATCCTTGGGCTATTTGATGACTTGTCCTGGAGTGAAATGGAGTTCAGTCTATAAACCTGGAAGGTGCCTGAGCTCTAATACCACCCTGCTCTAAAACAAAGAGGCATAATGACTTTTCTGGGAAGCAGAAAGCTTCCATCTATCCTGTGACTCAGTCTCACTGTGCACAGGCAGGTTGAGAGGTGTCAGGGCGCAGAGCCTGAGCCTCTGTCTCTGCCAGCACCAAATGGAGCTAGCCTTGGATAGATTTTTGTCTGCCCCTCGAAGTCCTGGCTTGCATACTGCCTCCTCCCGTATATGCTCAGTGTAGTCTTAACAGCCCCCACATCATAGCAGTTACCTTTAAAAATGGTGGAAAGATATCATTTTTTGTAGAATCTATGTATGTGGAATAATTCTCTCCCTGGCACTTTCTTCAATTAGCCATTTTCCTTTTGATAAAAATACTGTACCTACATGAGCTTCTCAGGTCCTGACTGCCAAGCAGCTTGTGGCTGAGGAAAGAGATATTAAGGCCCTGAATTGTGGGGAAAGGGAAATGGAACTGAGTAGGGTCCCAGAAGGAGCTGGAGTTGGGTCAGGAACTGTGTGCAGCTCAGCTCCAGAACACACCTGATTTAAAGACCTTTGAGGCTGATGGGACAGCTCCAGCACATTCTGGAGATATGAGCTCTATCAACACGCTCCAGAACGCAGGTGAGAGAGGCCTACTACGTGCCACTCTAACTGAGGGTTCATGGCTCCAGGCACCGTAAAGGGTGGGAAGTGTCCTCAGGCAGAGCCACTGCCCTCTGCACAGAGGATCTGATTTCAGGCCTGAGTCATTAAGGGGATGCCATGGCTATAAAGGCAAGTTTGGCAGGTTTTTAAAGAGCTAAAATAATTGCCCATTCATGCCAACAGCTCATTAGCTCAAGCCGGATGCTTCAGTGCAGACAGACGGCCTTGCACCCTGAGCAGGGGGTGCCCCACATTCTGCTGCCAGTTGGGAAGGGGTGCCTACAGTCTGGCTTGCCTTAACAGCTGGCTCCTTGTCCAGCCTAGGAGACCAAGTAGACGGTCATTCATCAGGACAATGAGCACCTCGGCTCTGAAATGCCTCCAGTTTTCACACTCCCAGCTTCCAACTACCCAGTGGAAAAGCAGAAGAAATCGAGAGGGGAAGAGTCCTGGCGGGAAGTTGTGATTCTGTTCCCTTAGACAAGAAGAAGAGCCTAAGAAAATGGCTTTATTCATAGCTGGAGGATGATCCCCCCTGGAGGTCTGGGAAGTCTTGCCATTTTGTAAACAGGCCTTCCGGGTGTCTTCTCCTGTTATCCCACCTCCCCAGGGTAAAGAATTTGGCATTGAGAGTCAGAAGATTTCTCCGGGGAAGATTTTTGCTTTGACTCCTACCTTGCCTAGTTACCAAAAGTGTGGCGGCCTTGGTTAAGCCATTCGGCTTTCTGAGCCTCAGTTTCCCTCTCTCTATATCAGGATTGTTGTGATTTTATGAGATCATGTGACTAAAAGTGCCTGTTAAAGAAGGACTCACACATATTGTGGGTAGAGTTTGAAATCAGTGAGTGTGATAAAATCTGGCTAATCAGGGTATTAGCTATTGGGACTATTTATGACTGTCTAAGTCCTCGTGATAAAGATGGAGCAGACTTCTTTGGGGCAAATGGTTAGACCTATCTAGGACAGCAGGTGTGTTGTCCCAACCCCTGGGGCTACTGGAGTGTAGGATGTCAGGTAGCTCACCCAGAGTAGAAAGGAGTTTCCTCCTGGGGGAGGAGACTGTGAGGGCTTCTTCAGGCAATTTCCTTCATTCCAGGGGCCTCTAGAATTTTCCTCAGGGAGAATACTGACCGGAGCATCTTGGGTCTGCTCTGAACAGGCCACATCTGAACCCTGGCCTCTAGACCTACCATTGGGACCTCAGATTCCTTCAATGGGTACATTGTGGAGCTGGGGTGTACTACCTGCCACCACTCTGCCAAGAATCCTGGGAGTTGACTTTGGAGGCACAAAGGAAGAAGGCTCACCTCAAGGAATGGGGACAACCTCCCTGACATTTCAGCAAATTCCCCAAAGGAGGAGAGTTTAAAAATAGAAAAACACACAAAAAGCCAGATCAGTCTCAAGGCCCAATGCCCCTGAAAGCCATGGAGTCAATGCCTCACTGAGTCCCACGATAGTCAAACCCTGCTGAAGTGGGCGTGGAAGTTCTCGCGATCTTCAAATATGACTCGGAAAAGAAAATGATCCTGTTTTTAATTTTTTACTCGATAACGTGTAAACTACACGAGAGGCAGATTCTACCCAAGAATGGAGCCTGGTTCTGAGTAGGTCCTTCATCGATGTTTGTTTAAATGAATGAATGAATGAGTAGTATGGGCTCCTATCTTTTCAATCTCTTCCCTTCTGTTTTGTTCCTCCTATTTTATTTTAGCCCATCCCTAGCCAAACACAGGAATAGATAAACATAAATGATTATATTCTGATTTTTTTTTTTTACCTAGGGATAGACATTCACATGTTCAATAAACCTGGAATTGTATATCAATATGAGTTGTTATGATGGTTTGGATCTGGAATGTCCCCCAAAGGCTCACGTGTTGAAAGCTTTGTCCCCAATGCAGCAATGTTCAGGAGTGGGGCTTTGAGGATTGGATCCTGAGAGCTCTGATTTCAAGGGATCAATGAATTAATTCACTGAGGGATTCATAGATGAAGCCCTATTCAGAGGTAGTAGGAACTGTAAGAGGAGGGACCTATTGAAGAGAGCAGGTCCTTGGGGGAACTAGGTCTTGATTCTGGCCCCTTTTCTCTCATTTTCTTTGCTTGCCAGCTGCCATGGACTGAGCAGTTTTCTTCTGCCACGCCCCATGCCCAAAACAAAGGAGCCAGCTGCCTATGGAACAAAACTTCGGAAACCTGGAGCTAAAATAAGTCTTTCCTCTTTAAAGTTGTTTCGCCCAGGCATTTTGTCACAGTGATGAAAAGCTGACCTACAGTTTTTTTTTGGGGGGGTGGGGGTGGGGGGTACCAGGGATTGAACTCAGGGGCACTTGACCACTGAACCACATCCCCAGCCCTATTTTGTATTTTATTTAGAGACAGGGTCTCACTGGGTTGTTTAGTGCCTCACTTTAGCTGAGGCTGGCTTTGAACCCATGATCCTCCTGCCTCAGCCTCCCAAGCTGCTAGGATTACAGGTGTGGACCACTGCACTGGCTACACAATTGTTTTACGAGCACTTTTTTTTAAATGCCATTTTCAAAATTCATAAGAAAAATTAGAAATACAGGAATCATAAGGAAGAAATGAAGCTGCCATTGGTCATAGATTACATGAATGCCTACATACATGGGAAATCTGAAAGTATCCTCAGATAAACTCAGAATGAATAGGTAGTTCAGCAAGGTCACTAGACACAAGAGCAATATGCAAAAATCAAATGTGTTTCTATATTATAACAAATGACACTTAATAAATTAAAATTTTAAAGTTATACCATTTATAGGGTTGGGGGTGTAGCTCAGTGGTAAAGTGCTTGTATTGAATATATATATATATATATATATATATATATATAATAAAGAATGTACAAGATCTCTTCACTGAAAATTGCAAAACATTACGGAGAGAAGTTAAGGATGAGGTAAAAATATGTTGAGGAATATGCTCCAGTTTCCTCAGTAGGAATAGGTGGATGAGATGGACCCAGTCTGTCTCTTTCTTGTGATCTGGGTTCTGGTTCTGGTTGTCAGTTGCTGTTCTGGGGAACTCACCCCCAGGATCTGCCTTCCCTGGAGAAGGTCCCTGTATTCTGAACCTTCCCTTCTGTGTTAGTTTTTTTTTTTCTGAACAAAATACATGACAAGAACAATTTAGAGGAGGAAAAGTTTATTTTGGTTCACGGTTTCAGAGGTGTAGTCCATGGTGGGCCAGCTCCATTGCTCTGGGCCCAAGGTGAGGTAGAACAACATGGTGGAAGGGCGTGGCAGAGCGTGCTACTCAGCTCATGGCAGCCAGGAGGTCAAGAGGGAGTAAAGAGAAAGAGCCAGGGGACAATGAACCCTTCCATGGCACACCCCCAGAGATTCACCTGCTCCATCCAGGCCCCACCTGATGACAGTTACCACCCCGTCAGTCCATGCAAAGCAGGATGGACTCATTAGGTAGCAGTTCTCACAATCTAATCATTTCACCTTTGAATATTCCTGAGTAACACAGGAGATTTTGGGGGGACAACTCATATCCAAATTATAACACCTTCTAACATGAATCCTCAAATAGTGGAAAGGAATGATAAAAGGTATTGATGAAAAGTAATAGTGGCTAACGATTACAAAGGCATGAGGCCAGAGAAATGGATGCTCTTGACAGAGCAAGGAAGCCTTCTCCAGCTCGCCAGTCCTCTCACTACCCTAGGGCATCACTAGAAACCTGCTGACCTAGACATTTTGAAATATTTAAATGATCTCTATGCATCAGCCTCCCTCCTTCCTTCACCCATTACAGCAAAATCTTCTGCAATAGAAGGGAGGATAAGCTGTGAGACTTTTCCCCCGGCTCTCAGAATCACAAGGTCTTTAAGCAGTGGCTATCCTGGGCCCTAGGAAAGAGATTGCATTCATTCCTGGAGTCTGAAACACACTCAATCGATAATCAGCCAGGATGTAAAATATCTAACCTTGTAGCTGGCACGTAATAAACCCTCAATAAATATCAAATTTCCTTTTCTCACTAGGGTGCGGCACAGTTTGGGGATCCTTTGGGGGATATAGAAATATAAGGCCCCATCCCAGCCTTTAAAGAGCTTGGTGACTTAACATTATTCAGCTATGAATCTAACCCACCAGAAGGAAGGAAAAAAAAAAAAAAAAAAGCAAAGATCCCTCCCCACTGAGCCACAGCCCCTCTGGAAGTGAAAATCAGAGGCACCAGTGCCTGCTAAGCCCCCTGCCCCCTCTTTCCACCCCCAACCCTAGCTTTAATCTGTCTAATTATTTCTTCATGTGTGCACCAGAGAGCCTGTTGTTTTTATGGGTCAGTGTCTATTAATTTTTCTTCCCTAACCTTCCCGCTTTCAGCACGAGCAGGGCAGGCAGTGCAGACAGAAGATTGGAGGCAGGCTCCAGTGAACAGAGATTACATAGATATATATAGAGATGAGAGGAAGCAAGCAAGAAAATGCGGTTACCTCTGAGGCTGCAGAGAAGCTGTTAAGTGCTGGAGATTTAAAGCTTCATTCGCCTCTGTACTAACTTCAAGCTGTTCCAAGCCCAGTCTCCCAGACGACAAAACTCAGACCAGCTGCGAGAGAAAGGATATTATTCCCGCTGGAGCCTCAGGTCTGATTTAGAGGGTGCTTAGAGGAGGCAAGTGGAAAGGATGGAGTAGAACAATCAGAGTTTTATATCTGGGGAAACTTTTTCTGTTGAAGAGAAGGCTACAGACAGAAAGAAAACACTCATCAGTCGTTTGTCTTGGAGGGGATGAGAACTGAGCCCTAAATCAGGGCAAGAGCCATCCAGGGAAGAACTCTTTGCCTGGGAAGGTGGTTAAATAGCAGAGCGATCACTAGATAGGGTCAGAAGTCGGTGAGTGACCTGTCCAGAAGAGGGAGGCTGGATTCAGGTCATTTCCCACTGTTTTGTGGGTCTTAAGTGATGATGGTCAGGGCAACCCTGGATCCAGGCAAATTAGGTTTCAAGTACAACTGCACTGGCGGAGGGGGCAGCATGAGTTGTGGGGTGCACCAGAGAAAATGCTTTGTAAAGTGGCAACGGGGTGGTGGGGGGAGAATGTGGACACTGATGAGGAACAGGAGGAAGAGAACTTCATTTGCTAGAGAACAGAATTTCAGAGGTCAAGCTGTCATCTTAATGCAAGGTGCTATCATTTGGATCTTAAGTGATCCTCAGAGTTCTATGTGTTTAAGCCTTGGTCCCCAGCTTGATGCTATTGGGACGTGGTGGAACCCTTAAGAGATGGGGCTTTGTGGGAGGTCTCAGGTTATTGGGTGTGGATCCTGGACCCTTCCTTGTTCTCTCTTTTGTTTCCTGGCCATGAATTGTTTTGCTCTGCCGTATACTCTCACCATCATGTGTGCCTCACCCACAGGCCCAAAGCAACAGGGACAACCAATCATGGACTGGAATCTCCAAAATTCTGAGCCCAAATAAACCTTTTTGTCTCTATAAGTTAATCATCACAGGTGTTTTGTGATACCTATAGAATGTTGACTAACACCCAGTGGTAATTGGGGTTGATCTTGGGCCTGACTAAACAGATCCTAAAGGCACAGTTTGAGGACTTGAGGGCTAAGAGCTGGCTGACCGTGGAGAGGTTGTTGTGTTCGTCTCCAAGTCCATGGCAGAAGCTTTATATTTTTTTTCTTTTTTCTTTCTGGGGAAGGAACCAAGAACCTTGTTCATGTTAAGCAAGCGCTCTACTAATGAGCTACACCCCCAGCCCTAGAAGCTGTATCTAAAGACGAATTCTCTGGGATAGCTTATAAGGTTGTTTTATTTTTCTTCCAAAGGTGGGTGTTTAGGTAAAAGAGAAAATATTACAGTTTCTTTTAAAAAATGTCTGCCCTACATATTGAGATGGAGCTTCTTTCCTGGGAGGAACTGCAATAGGCAGATGCCTAGTGTCTTAGAGACCGGGCATGCCTTCCACCCCGGAGTCATGCTAGTGGCCTGTGTGCATCATGGGAATTTCTTAGAAGGGTCCAGCCTCAACAACAGAGTTGGGGAAGGGAAGGTTGAAGCTTGAATAAGGATTTACTCTTTTCCAACCTACCCTGATACTCATTCTCCTGGGACTTCCCTGTCTGAGTTTTGTTTCCCTTGGGAGGGAAGGCTGTCAGAGAAAAAGTATTTATTAATCCCACTTTTTTCCTAGAAAGCATGAAGTCCCTTATATGACCTCTTATGTCTTAGATGCTAGAAAAGAAAAGGCAAAATGTGTCACTAAAATATCAGAAGTATAATACCCTTTGTGCTAAGATCATCAATTTCTTCCGATTCCTTCAGATGGATTCCATTTAAACTGATCCTAACTGTATCAATTATATCCTTCCTTACCCTGATTTATACTGAAAGTAAATTGAGCAGAAGATTAAATCAGTCACACACTTACTTTCACGTTCTGGACAATGTAGGTAAGTGGACAGGACCCAAAGAAGAACACTGTCCCTTCATCATCCTTTCAATAAACACAGGTAGGGAGGCAAGAGGCCCCCAAAGCTGACAGCCCCATCTCAAGGTAATTTGGCTCCAGTGCTCAGAGCTGGAACCAATTTTAAAGATGGTTCACTTTGTTCCCCTCCCTGTCCTTTCAGGCAGAGTTTGTTCTTGGGTCTAACCAGATTTTCCTACAGCAAGGTGAGACTTCTCTTAGTCACCCTAGAAAAGGGGGAAACTCAGAGTGGAAAGAGAATTTGCCTGAGGTTACAAGTCAAATCATTGGATGAAAAGTGCCAAATAAATCATTCAGAATTCTAGGACATCAGAAAAGGAAGAGAACATACTGTGCAGGATAAAGGAAAGGAATCGAGCACACACAATCACTTACAGAGGACTTAAGAGAGACCATAAATAATAGAAAATTTTAAATAGGTCTTTAAGAATTCTAACAGCAGAATCAAGTAGAGTTTTGTTTGTGTTGTTGTTTTTAAGAAAAGAAGTCTACCTAGAATCCCTCAGATTGCTTGCCTCTGTGGAGGGAGACTGGCCTAGGAATACCTAGCCTGATTTCTAAGCACGTTTGTTTACCATGAGAATAGAAGCTTCTAGTGCAGAGAAATGTATGAGGAAGGAGAGAGGGAGAGTTTGGAGAGCAGTGTTTTACAGGTAAAGCCAGAGGTACCCTGGAGACAGAAGAATGGTTCAGGGAGGAAAGGAAGGAGCAAGATGCTTAAACACCCACGCCTTGTAAATGGGAGCAGAGAGGCACAAACTTCCCCTTCAAGGTGTCTCTGGGTGTAGACTGAACTCTTGCTGGAGAGCTTATGTCCTCCCAGCTAAGACAATGATGACATAACCTTTCATTTTCAGTCAACTAATGGGCTGCATTAATAGCCTTTTTTATTAGCTTTTTATGAGAGGATGATTTAGTCCTGGCTCTTCAGTAATTAGTCAAATTGTCAAGTTGCTCATAAACCAAGACAAATTAGAAATGACCATCCTCTCGCCTGAAGTAGTCTGATATGCCTGGTGATGGTCTTTTCAAAGTGTTCAGACCAGGAGGGAGTCTGCAGATACCACACAGGTGAGCAGGTTATTCCCTAGAGCTTATGCATTTTGAAGTCAGCAGCCCCCATGGGTGGAGGAATTACTCAATCCTAGACTTGGGAGCAAGAGGCCAAAACAGAAGCCAGGCGTTATGATTTAATGGAGTTTAATTAAGTATCATTCCCATTGGAGAACGATTTTCTAGGTCATTAATCTGCAATCTTCCTGTTGCAATTGATTCTTCTCTGGGAGAAGACGGGAAAGTATTTTCTTCCCTTTGAAGGAATGAAGCAAAGAGATTTTATGAATTTAATGCCCGAAGAGATTCTGTGAGAACGTCTGAGAACACTGAGTTTAGAACAAACCAGGACTGGGATTTGGAATTTAGTCAGAACTGATATGCTGATTTGGGTTCAAAGGTATTACATAAATGAATTATATAACAAAAGAGCTGAGGGAACTTACAGATCATTTCATCTGAGTGTTTCATTTGACACAGAAGGGTCAGACAGGGAAAGACACTGTCTACCCACAGAGCAGGACAGGAGAGACCCTCTGGATTCTGCTGATTCCCACTCCCTTCGTATCTCATTGCATGGCCGTCCTCCCATACAAGTCAACATCCTGGCCTCACAAGAAGGCAACACTTTATTTTTCCATCTCAGTCCTCCTCTTCCATCTGTTCTCTCTTCTTCATTTCTGAATCCTACTTAGCCTCCTACATTCTTATCTATCCTATACATAGAGGCTAGAGCAGGGTGCTGTGTATCCTCATCCATGCACAAAGGAAGGACAAAACCTATGTATGGTCTAATCATTCCCAGTGCTTGCTGTCAAGGCTTGTCCTGATTTTGAAAATGCTGGACACTCACTATGGCTAAATCCTGCTGCTACTCATACTCATTCCTTCCTTATTCTGTTCTGGCCTCTAAATCACGCATCTATGTTGTTTAGGTGCCAGGGAGGCAAAACACTGAATAATGGAGACTACTGCATTTTAATCTCCAGATGTGGAGGAGAAAAGCTGCTCTGATGAAATCTTCTTAGAAAATTGCCAGAAAGAGGCCTGTTATGGCTTGGATCTTAAGCGTCCTTCCCAGGGCATGTGTTAAGATTTGGTTACCGCCCTGTGATGTTATTGGGAGGTGGTGGAAACTTTAGGAGGTGGAGCCTAGTGGAAGGAAGTTAGGTCATTGGGGGCGTGCCCTTGAAGGGGATATTGGGATCCCAGCCCCCTGCTCTTTCTTTACTTCACAGTGGCCATGAAGTGAACTGCTATGAGCTCCTGCTGCCATTGCTGCCACAGGCACAAATTGGGCCAAGTGACCATGGACTGAAACCTCTGAAGCCATGAACCAAAATAAATCTTTCCTTCTTTTAAATTGTTTATCTTAGGTATTTCGTCAGGGGAATGGAAATCTTACTAACACAAGGCTATAGGCTACAACACTTTTCCTTTTATAGAGAGCAATTGGAAGCATAAAGAAGGTGTCTGTCCAAGGTCACCAAGGAGGTTAGGACACTTCTGAGAATAATTCAGATTCTCTGACTGTAACCTCCCTTTTTTTTTTTTTTTCAAACCACTACACTTCACTTTTTAAAATCAGTACTGTATTACAGTGGGCATAATTCCAAATTAATAGAATCTTCTTCAATTGGTAGAATTCTTCAAATATTATAATTATTCATTTATCAGATGTTTGAGAGCTATCTTTCCAAAAAGCTCAAGGCATTATATATGAATTTAGGTAAAGTGGATAATAAGAAAATTATGAGGTAAGAACAGATAACAAAAAACACTAATTCATGCTTGTATTCAACAAGAACGTAGAGAGGGCTAGCTGCTGAAGAAATTTAAAAATATAAAACACTATGAGCCTACACTTAATTAGAGAAGCACATAGGAGAAAGATCAGTGGCTTCCAAGGTTAGAAAAGTCTTCATGAATGAAAAAAAAAAAAAAACAAAAACAAACTTGAGATAGACCATAAAGGGTTGAAAAGATTTGGATTGACTTGCAGAGAAGAGAGGATTCCGGGCAGGAAGAAAGGCAATGGTCATAATAAGCATTATTATGTTTTATTTTAGTCTTGATAAGGAATAGCATTTACCTTGGGAAAAGAATGGGAGATAGTATTTAATTGGTGGGGTAGGCGACAACATTGAAGGCCACCAGAAGCAAGGGGTATGAACGGAAATGGCGGGGGGGCGTGGAAAGACTAAGCAATGTTTAATTTAAAACTTCCAGCAAAGTAAGATCAAAAGGAAAAAGAAAAGGCCTGTTTATCCCGACCTTCCCAGAATCCACAGAAGACTCTGACACTCAGTGACAAACGTGACCTCGCAACGTCTTTCTACGGAGACCAGCGAGAGGCCTGGAGTGGGGACACGTTCCCGGGCTCTTGGTGCCCCTTGGCATCCACAGGAAAGCAGTGCGCCATGCTGCGGTTGCCGTTTCCCTGCATGTGTTTGAAATCTGGACTGACAAGACGAACTGGATCATTTTGCTCAGTTACGTATTGAATTCTCTTCTCTGTGGTACAGGATCCCCTTGAAGCGTGACAGCTGCAATGACTTCCAGATGTTTGCCTCCTGTCTCCTAGCAGACCAGGGTGGATGTGGTAAAGTCCGCGATGGAAACCAAAAACCTGGCCAGATGTACCATGTCCATGTCAGCCACACACACATCTGGCTTCAATACCGGCAGCGATAACCAGAACAAATGGCTGTTATTCCCGCTGTATTCAACTTGTCAGCATTCCGCGTTAAAAGGCGGTGGGGGCAGGGACGAGCGGGCTCGGGGAGCGACGTGGCCGGGCAGCGCTGGCCAGGGGTGCGGGCCGCGCGCCCAGCGTCCCGGCCTCCGGGCCTCGTTGACTGTTCGTCCTACGGGGCGAACCGGGAGCCCGGGCGTCCACGGGGAGGCTGCGGCCCGGCCCGGAGCTCTCTCCTACGGCCCCAGGAGGACCTCCGGGAACCGGGCCTGCACGCTGCGCTCACCCCGAGGAGCCGCCTCCGAGGCCAGACTGCGCCGCGCACCTTCAGGGTTCGCGCTCCGGGGCGGCCTGAGGCCCGGGTCACTCTCTCCTGGAGGAGTGGGTTGGAGTAGCAGTAAAGAACCGGAGGGAGGCATCTGGAAGAAATTCACGAGAGTTTCAGGTCCTCCAAAGTGCACCAAACTGGGCCTGAAGCTTTGGGAATCCCCTGGCCTCTCCCGGAGCCAGCAGTGCTGGGAGCGCGCCCGCGAGCTGCTGCGCACGGAGGCCCGGGCTAGCACAGCAGCTCTCGCAGCCATCCAGCTTTTGGGTCCAGCTTTGCTCAGCCTGGCCTCCTTCTGACCTCCCTGTTCCTCTCGTTTTTGGTATTTAGTTTTATTTTTTGGTGATGCTGGGACTGGAACACAGAGCCTTGAGCATGCTAAGCAAACTACCATTGAGCTACACTACCCTCCCCCCATCCCTCTCTTTCCTCTCCTCAAGAATCCACAAGCAGGACTCAACGCAGTGGTGGTGATGCAGGAGTAAATCTTAGCTGTTACTATTCCTGTGATCGTATTTTCCAAATAAAATAATCGGATGAGTAAATGTTCTGAAACCTGGGAAGGATGGTCACCATACTCATGCATGGTGAGGAGCCTGCACTGTATGTTTATGAGCCGCTGCTTCCTTCTACCCATGTTTATCTCATTTACTCACAGCAGATGTTGCACATTTGAAATAGTCCCTAAAGACTTGGATTTGGATCCTGATTCTGATGCCAACAAACTTGGAGGTGTGGTGAACTATCTTGGTTTCCTCCATTATAAATTGGAGATATATATGTATTTTAAACTTCACAGGGTTCTCTGACATTTGACTGAGAGAATATTTACAAAAAGAAGTGAGGTAAGTATGGGACTAGAATTCAGGTTGTGCCATGAACTTAACTGTGTAATTTTATGCTTTCCCCTTCATTTCTCTAAGCTTCAAGTTTACCACCTGAAAAACTGGCCAGGGAGTGGAAAATGAAAAATGAATTTGAAAGGTATGATGTGTTACATACATGCTTGCTTTGTTATATTTATTTTTTTGCAAAATAGAAAACAGACTCAGAGAATTTATGTGACTTGCCCAAAGCCTCGTAATAGATAAACAAGTGTTAGTACTTACTTTGGTTTGGCTTAAGTTGACACATAATCAGGTTTCAATCAGTCACCTCAGTATGGCTTTGCAGTTCTCCTTCCTTCTATCTTCAGCTTTAAGGTCAGAACTCTTGCTCCCTGCTGACTTGGTCACTGAAGAAGGAGTCCATTTTGGAGGCCCAGTTTGAAACCTCTCTATGTATCCTTTCCAGTGGCAGTGCAAGCCTGTAATTCTTCCTGATTGGAGGCTAAAGCAGGAGGATAGAAAGCTGGAGGTCAGTTTCTGCAATTTAGCAAAACCCTGTCTCAATAAAAAGGGCTAAGAATGTAGCTCAGTGGCACAGTACCCCGGATTCAATCTCCAGTGCTAGAAACAAACAAACAAACAAACAAAAAAACCAACAATACCAAAAACCCAGAACAAAACAAGAAATCACTGTAGGTAAAGCCACTGGAGTGCTCTCAGTAGCTTCCCTGGATTCTGCCCACAAAATTTCCAAGAAGTAATTTCTCCCTTTCCGGTTCTACATAATGAGGACAAATGTTCAGACTCTCTTATTCAGTCTCTTCCCTCCCCATTCTCTCTGGCTCTCTTTCTTCTGGTCATTTCTCCAAGAATATCTTCCTTTTGTTTCCATTACCCTTTGTTAACTTCTCTCTCACTCCTGTTATTTTCTCTGTTGAGTCCCTTGTACAATTTACCCATGAGGGTTTTTTAACCTTCACTTCTAAGTTAGTTTTTATCCATTCTCTTAGTTAACCTAGCCAGACAAATTCTTGCTGTCATCTTTCTTTTTTAAAAAAAATTAACTTTAAGCAAAGTGTTGTTTAAGAGATTTAAGAAGTCAAACTTTACTACAAAGACTAAAATAACACAAACAAGAAAATACAATCTCTCAACCAATCCCAGGTACTCCTGACCAGAAATAATCGCTTTCAACTTTTTTACCTGTTTCTTCTTGGTATTATGTCCTTCTTTGTAAATAACACACTTATCCAACTTTTCTTGTTTTTGTCTTTTGACTTCCTACCATGGAAATTAAGATTACATAGTATAGTAACGAGAGAGAAATTACCTGGGTTTAAATCCCAGGCCTGATATTTAACTAACTGGGTGAACTTTAAAAAGTTGCTTAACTGCCACATGTCTCAGTTTCCTCATGTGTAAATGGATGCTAACAGTAATTACCTCAATAAAGTAATTATGAACATTAAAAATTAAATATATATTGAATTTAGGATAATGTCTATCACATAGTATTATATAAACATTGTCTGTTTTCATCATTAAACAAGTCTGCACATACTTACTTGCCTTCTGCTCATCTTCCCAAAATAGTATATCACCATTTTGAGTTAAATCAATATTAAATATTTACATTATAACTATATAAATATTATTCCCAGGTAAGCCACATAGAAACCTATAATTATGCTTCCTCTCCCATTCAATCTTTTGTTTTTCCTGGAATTGATACTTTTCTGTTTTTATATTTTGTTTGATTTTATAATTCATCCACAAAAATCTCCTGTCAATCCATTAAAATACAAGTATTCTCTTAGTTTTATTGTTTTCCTTGATGACACTTTCTAGAGCTTTTCAGCTTTCCTGCTGCCATCTGGACTGGTTGTTCTCTGGTCTGGGAGTACCTTTAGCATCATCCTGAGTTTTTATCTTTTTTAAAAATTTCTTGTACTGGAGTCCTTGATGTCTAGATTTTACATGTGATGGAAACTGCTAGTTATCCTCCTGAATTCCTTCCTTCCTTATTTTATTAGAATAGAATAGTAACTAATATGTCTACCCAACTCACTCTTAAAGCTAAAGGTTATCATGGGATTGGATTTTGCCAAATGAATGCAAATGGAACAAATGTATACCACTTTCTAGCCTGGTCTATAAAACCCTCCACACTTTTTCCCTCTGATAAGCTGGAACATGAAAGTGCTTACAATCAGACTTTGATCATACAGAAAAGGATAATGCCCTAAGGTAGTCATTCTAGATAATCATGATCAAACTTTGATCTGTATCAGAGTTATATGAAAGTCTTGTTAAAAGATATTTCTGGGCTTGACCCCCAGAGTTTCGAACTTATTAGATCTGCTATAGAAACACACTTCTAATGAGTTCCCAAATGATGGTGATGCAACTGGATTGAGAGTTATATTTTGAGAAACACTGCTGAAGCGGTTCCAAGAAAATAAGATAAAGATCACTCAAGGATCCCTGAATGACTAAATGGACCAGAATTGTCCTGTTTCATGGAATACTTATTTTGGATAGTTATGTGAGGAAAAAAACTTAAGTTTCATCTTCATTAGCTGATAAGTTATTGGGGTATCTAAATTATAGAGTCAGCTTTCCCATCACCATTTCTTCTTTTCTTACTCCCTTATTTTAGCAAAGAATAGTTACCCAATAGCTTCCTGGGAAAAGAAGTTTCTTGAAACTTTGAAACTCTGAAACAGTTTTTATTGTCCTGGTACACTTGACTGATAGTTTGGCTGGTTATAGAATTTTGGATAACAATAATTTACAAAAATTACAGAATTTCTCCATTGTCTTCATTTGCCATATGCATCTCAGTCTTTTATAACTTTTATAACTATATTCTTATGTTTAAGTTTCTTAGAACCTTTTATGAGCTTTTAATTTCCAGTGATATGAAATTACAGAATAATGTGTTTAGAGTGTAACCTTTTTCCTTTCATGTTATATACGTCATTCTCTTTCACTTAAGACCCAATATTCTTTAGTAATCTTTACTGATTTCCTATCATGTGTTTTCCTGATTCTGTCTTTATGGCACCTATCACATATTTTCTTATCCTCTACATCTATAACTATATTTCTTTCTTTCTCTAACTTTATCTTTTGCTTTCCTTTTCCAGGAGATCTCCTCAATTATCTGCGAAGAAAAGTTGATTTTTTAAAACTACTTACATATTTAACTTAGTATCTTCATGTTTTCTAATTTTTCTTATAGCCTTCTATTCTCATAGATACAACATTTTTCTTTGAGAAATTTTCTTTTGCCGTCTGCCCTGTTTTTTCCTGAGCTCCTCTTTTTGGTTGGGTTTGTTTTGTTTCAATGTGTTTTATCTTAGGGGCTTCCTTCAAAAATCTAGTGATGCTGGGTGCACTGGTGAATACCTGTAATCCCAACAGGATGATCACAAGTTGGAGGCCAGCCTGGGCAATTTATCAAGACTATGTTTCAAAATAAATATAAACAGGGCTGGAGATATGGCTCAGTTGTTGAGCATTTGCTCAACATGCATGAGGCCCGGAGTTCAATTCCCAGTAATGAAGATAAATAAAAAAATTTTAAAAACCCTAGTGATCTTTTTCAGCATGGAATGGGGGACAGTTTGTCAGGTTTTGGACTTCACCGTAGCTTATGTGGGGGATGTTTCATTGGGAACATTTCTTACTCTTTTCTCTTGAACCCATTATTGCTCATGGATGAATCCTCCAACCTCCTATCTGGGAGCAAAGACAGAACCAGGGCAGAGAGTGTGTGAGCCTGGCTGTCAACATTTTGGGAGTTGGGCTGAGGAAGGAGAAGAAGTTTTACCTTTAGCAGGTATGCCTGCTATTTCTTAAATACACTTTCTTTCATGAAGATGCCTCATCCTACTTCTACCAGCTCCTCATGTTCCTGATGTTCTTTGGATCTGGACTATCCGTTCATTCTCTGCAGAGGGTAAATGGTCTGTTTTCCTTCAGAACCATGCTGGGGATCCGAAGGGCCTACCTGCTTCTTTTAAAGTGAGTCATGGATTTTAAATCATGGCGTGGAGTTAGTTTTCTCTGACCCACTCAGTCAGTTATCATTCATCTGGTCTTCTTTTCAGCTTTCAAAATTTTGTTCCCATCTTTTGACTGCTGCCATCGATTCTGGTTTTCTTAACTTTGTGGGTTTATGCTTTTTTGAGTTCTTTATTGTCATTTTTATTGAGATTCAGAAGGAAAAGAAATAGGAAACATCTGGCCATCTTTTACTTGAAGCTTCTGCCTCTTCTAAGTAAAAATGAAAACACTGGAATATCTAAATCATCAAATCTACATTAAAGTTATATTAGTGTGAAGGAACATTTTTCTTTTTCCATTTTTTTTTTGGTAAAATGTTTATTTTTTTACAATATTTTATTTGTTTTTTTATTGTTTTGTTTTTGCAGTACTGGGGATTGAACCCAGGGCCCCATGCATTTGAGACTCTACCACTGAGCTACACCCCCAGCCCTTTAGAATATTTTAATCTCATTTCTTTTGACTCAGTGGTTTTAGTTCTGACAACTGAACCTAAAGCAACAAAGATGTGTGCAAGACAGTTTCTCAGAGGGTATTTATATTGTCAAGTATGAAAACAACCTAACTGGCTAATAATAGGAGATTGGTTAAGTACATTAGGCTACATCCATGTAATGCCATCCCTGCAGCATTAAAACTGATGTTGAAAGAGATTAGGGATGTGTAAAAATGTTCATGATACATTGTAAGTTTTAAGAAAATTACTAAAACCTTATGTAAAGAATGGTCTTTTTTTAAAAAAAGTGAATTTATATAAACAGATAATAGAATAATGATTTATGCATATATTATAATGCTTATAATAGTAACATTATCGAGCACTTACTACTTGACTGGTTTTGTTCTAAATCCCTTATGTAAATTATCTTAGTTCATTCTCACAACATTCATATGAGGTCAATGCTATTATTATTTCCATTTTTGCTGATGAGGAAACTGAAACCTAGAAAATTAATATAATTGCCCCAGGGCACATAGAGCCATGATTCACACCCAGGCCTGCTGACCCCAGACTCCATCTGCTTAACCATAATTACTATTGACCAAAATAATAAAAGGCTGATGATATTTCAAGTGACTTTTTTGTTGTTGTTGTTTGTTTGTGTGTTTGGGGAGTAAGAAGTTGGGAATAGAAGGGATACATAGAGGTCGAGCTTTGCTGCAGTGTTTTCTTTGCAATTAATCAGGGAAATACGGCCGCTCTTCCCCATTTGTAAAATTCTGTTTTGGACATCAGGGATTTAAACCATTTGTCTCTAATACGTGTTCAGAGATAGTACTGTTTCTGTGCTTGTCATGTATCATTAGACGATAAGTCATTGGAGGGCACAAGCTTTCTACGTTAAGTCAGATTTCATTAGAAACCAAACCCTGTAACAGGAAATCAGAGCAACAAAAAAGATAAGGGAGCCCAGCTTCTTCTGAGCAAAATTCTCTTGACTAAAGTTCTAGAATTTAGAGTTTGTTATAGTAGAATCAGGCCTTGCTTTTTTTGTTCTTTTTGTGCATGCATTTCTCCATCTTATCTAGTGCAGAGACATTTATTGGCTCTCAGGAAGGGCTGCTGGCCTGCCAACTAGTTGTCCCAAGAAATAATTGAGAAACTAATGCTGGTGCCACTTCCTCTCCCTGAGATTTACTCTGAGACCCTAGTAGGGCTAAGTCCAGTGCCTCTGTGCTATAGGACAGGTGCTCTTAAGAATATCTGAGCAATGCTTTTTACTTCTCCTCCTCTAGCAATTGCTCTGGGTCCCAGCTGAACCTGATTAAAGAGTTTTCCTGATTTATAGAGTTCACCCTCACCTGCACCCCCATTCTCACCCTGTGCTGTTTCAATTAGATCATTAAGATGCAGTGGGTTTTCAATATTGTTTTGCTGTAAAACTAAATGGGCTTAAAGTGTTCAGAGATAATGCATTCCTATATCAGAGTATTTATGAACGAGTGAAGATATTCTGGTTTGGCCCTAGTCCCACTTCTCTGAGCTCCACACATTAAAAACCATGTTTTTTTTATTTCTTCTTTTATTTTTTTTTTAATGTTCCTTCTGCAGTGGTTGCCTCTGATTAATATCCTTGTGCTCTCTGAGACGCAGAAAGTGGTTTAGTTTTCCTAGGACATTTTAACAACAGCATGATTTACAGAGCAATTCATTGGAGCCAGGGGGCAATGTAATATAACAAAGCATTTTTCACAGGCACTCTGCTCTCCCTGTAGTTGCCACAAATGCAAAACCACGGATAGGAAAAGCCGAGGTGCAGACAGCACAGGAACCCAGGTAAACCCACAGAATGAACAAAAGACACAGGTTTCTAAAGGGCATTTTGAATAATCAAATATACAGTAGGAATCCATTAACCCATGTCAACCCAAGGCAAGTGAAAAGCAGGCAGGAGTAGGGGCAAAGGTCTCTCTTTCTCTCTCTCTCTCTCTCCCTCCCCCAGCCTCCCTTTCCCTCTCTCTTTCCCTCTCCTCCCTCTCCCTCTCAGTACTTGGGATTCAACTCAGAGATACTTTTATACTGAACTACATCCTCAGCCCTTTTTTATCTTTTATTTTGAGACAGGGTTTCACTAAGTTGCTAAAGCTGGCCTTAAACTCCAATTCTCCTGTCTAAGTGTCCTGAGTGGCTGAGTTTACAGGCGTGGCCACCACACCCAACTTTCCCTGGCATTCTAATTTGAGATATTGAGATATCAGCCACACAGTGAATTTGATTGGCATCACTATTTCACCACGATTGCACTGAACCCAGCTTCCTGAATCACTGAGCCTGGTACCATTGAATGCCAAGGAAGGGGCTAGAATTAGATCCATATGACTCTTCAGTGTGTGCTGTGACATTGTGTAAGGCAAGTGGCCCTTTCTGCTCTGCACAGCAGACATGCTTCCCATTCAGAGTCAGTTTGCAAGTCATGGAGAGATTTAAAAGGAAGTTCTGCTTGTTAGGAACCATTTCCTCTTGGAGTGCCTGCCTGGCTGACTGCTCAGAATGAGCCCAGGGTGCAGAGGAACAAGACTTCCAACAACCTCATGAGTTATTGGACAGTGCAAGAGAGGCTTGCCCATTAGCCCCAGATAAATGTAGCAGGAGGCCTCTGAGCCTTGAACTGAGAACCCATCTTCTTCTCCTGCTGGGAGAAGCAGCTGCCTATGGAGTTTTGCTCTGGACTTGACCGATGATTCATCTGACCATGTTTTTTCCTTGCTGACTCCTCAAATTCCAGACTATAAAAAGGAGGATTTGAGGAGGGCCTCTAAGTCAATCAGTCAGTGAATAACTCTTGATTAAACAACCACCATGTGTCTAACATCAAGCTTACTGCTGGGTCCCTTACAAATAAAAAATAAGACATATGATCCCTTTTCATGATGAGCCTAGCGTCTAGTTGGGGAAGCCATCTAAGTACATGTAAAATAATTTTTTTTTAAAAAGGATAAAGTGCTGAACTGTGTAGTGTCAAGTCTCAGTGCAATTGAAGTTGCATTTAGAGGGCTGGAGTTGTGTTCATGAATGGGATGGAATTGCTGGTCTTCTGGAGGTCAAAATACAGTCATGGTAAGTTTACAGTTTTCTACACTGTGATATTTTTGAAAAAAAAATGAAGAGAAAGATATAAAGGTTGAATTGTCTTTCATTCTGTTCATTTAACAGGTACACTATGGATGGAGTGCTCATCAGAATTTTCATAGTGTGATGGCTATTCTCCAAGATGGTGCAATGACCCCTGAATGCTGGTATTCACACTCTCATGTGGCTCCCTCTCACCTGGTGCCAGGGTTGGACTATATGCCCAACAGAATAGGGCAGAAACAATGGTGTGCCACTTCTGAGATTGGGAATAAAGACACAGTAGCTTCCATCTAGGCCTCTCCATCTCTTTGTCTGCTTCTCTGTCTCTCTCTCTTGCATTGAGCAAAGCCAGCTGCCACGTAGAGAAGTCATATGGAAGGCCCTACAGGGCGAGAGCAGAGAATTCCTACCAGTAGCCACATGAGTGAGCTTGGAAATGGGTCCCCCAGTCCATTCAAGTCCTCATTTGACTGTAGGTCTGGCCCACAGGTTGTCTTCAACTTCATGAGAAACCTTGAACCAGAACCACCCAAATAAGCTGCTCTTGGATTCTAGACCCACAGAAGCTACGTGATCTAATACATGTTTGTTGTTTAAGCCACTCCTACTGAACACTGTTCCCTTCTGGGTTGACCCCAACTCTAACTCTACACCAGTCTTCAGCTCAGGCTGTGATTTGTTGTCTCCAGGCTCCCTTAGACCCAGAACACATGACTGCAATGCTCTTCTACCTGGGATCCAATTCACACCAGCTCTTTCAAATTCAGGGTTGTCAAAAAAAACTCCTCTCAGTGATTGAATCAGGCTGTGCAACCACTCTGGGCTTTTAGTAATCAGAGATTTCCCAGCTGTGAGTGCTCCAAACAGTGCTACTGAGTATGCATAAGTTTGAGTCTTCAGCCTCCTGATTGGACATGACCCATAGTCTTCTATGTGGTTTGTGAAAACCATGGAATGGAAAAAACTACACAAAGGAATGGTGTCTCCACCTTCCCTGTGGTCGTGGACATGGGAACATGAGCTGCTCATCCACAGACATTTCTGTGGCATCTGCAGTGGAGAGAATGGTCTGAATCAGGAATCATAAAACTGCCCACAGACATAGTGGTGAAATCCTACCATTAACAACGCACTTGCTGAACACACAGTTATCTTTTGGCCAAAGCTAAGAGCTGATGATGTTCTCAAACTGACTAGACTATCGGGACGTGTCATACTTTGGGAGGGCAACAAAGAACCACACTGGGAAAGTCCAGTGGACCACAGAGAGAGAAGAACAACGGTGCACTCTGCCTTCATGATAACTGCAGTCCCTGTTATCTTCTCCTTCCAGAACTCTCTCCTTTGGTGAGAGGCAAGAACATCAGTCCATTTTCTAAAGCCATGGGAAGGAATTATTTTGGAACTCCTTATCCAGTCATCATGTCTGGTAGAGAAGCTTCTATTTTTCCAACCCTTTCCATCCCATCTCCATTTCCATAGCAATGCCTTCATTTTGGCCTTTGTCATATCTTATCTGATTTATTACAGTTGTCTTATACCTGGTGATAAGAATTATCTTTCCAAAACAAAGATCTGATCATGAAATATCTTTGCTTGAAAACATTGCCCATGGGATATAATTTAAAATTCTGGAATATGGTATGTAGAATTCCCCTAATTCCATTACTGAAAAATAAAAATAGTTTTTATACACATAGTGTAAAAATCTTGGCTTGAAGTTTGGTCCATGACTTTGCAAGTTCCCTCATCCTCTTTTAAAACATGAGATTATGATGCTGGGCTACTACAGAGCCTGGCACATAGTAAGCATGCCAAAAATGAGTGTATCATATATAAATATCTCTTATATTTGGTAGTGGTATTGGAGAGAGTGAATTTATATATTATTATTTCTCTGTGTGTGTGGTGCTGGGCTGGAAGCCAGGGCCTTAGTGTATGCTAGAGAAAAGCTCTACCACTGAGCCACTCAACCCAAGTTTATGTATTATATAGCACACTCTTTCTTAATTGCTATTACTATGGGGCTTTTTCTTTCTTTCTTCCTTTCCTTCTTTTTTTCTTTTCTTTTTTTTTATTTTTTGTTTTTGCAGTGGTGGATTTGAATCCAGGGCTTCATGCGTGCTAGGCAAGTACTCCACCACTAAAGCTCATCCCCAGCCACTGTGTCTTTTAAGTAGCAGTTATTTAACAATATCTTACATACTCTAAGTATATCTTTTTATCCATATTCAAGCATAAGTCATTCTTAAATTCTGTCCTGAGTGGTTTGATTTCTCTGCATATAATATTTTCTGTTAGCAACTAGTGAAAATTATTCTGTCTGTTATGGTTTATATTTTTTTTTTCCTGTAAGTTTACCAAAACCTTTTTGAAAAGACTGGGAATTTTCAGACCTCTCAGCCCTTTCCTCTTCTCACAACAGCCTTGTAAGCACCCTAGTCATGCCCTCATGATTTGATATAATTATTCTGCGTCTCCCTGCACATCATTTTAAAAGATATTCCTTCCCTGTAGCCTCAACAAAGAAGTTTTACACATCCTTTCTCAGTCATTAGCCAAGCCAAGCAACTGGCAAATCCCCAGGTAAATAGAATCTTTTCTCTAATTCTAGAAATGCCAAGACCAAGAACAGAGAAAATTATTTGGGAAAACACAGCCCTACCTACAAGCAAATTTTATGTCTGCAAAATAGTAGAAATAAACTAATATAAATACTAAGAACTAATATAAATACTAAACCTGTTTCTTCATTTCCATTAATATTCATGTAAGTCAATATTTTCTGACTGAAAGTAATAAAAACCAATGGTAGGTGGGTGTGGTTCCACACATCTATAATTCAGTGACTCTGGAGGCTGAGGCAGGAGAATCACAAGTTTGAAGGTTGCTACCCTAAGCAACTTAACGAGACTGACTTACAAAGTAAAAAGGGATGGGGTATGGCTCAGTGGTAAAGCTCTCTTGGGTTTGACCCCCAGTACGAAAAACAAAAACAAAGACCCAGTGGCAGTTAACTTAAGGAAAAAGGAATACATTGGAGAGATTTTGACCAGGTAGTATGCTCAAATGAATTCTTTCTAAAGTTTGGGTGTGTGTGTTCTGTTTTCAAAGTTCTAGGAGAAAAAAATCCTGGCATTCCTATCATGAACGTGTCCAACAAGGAAGTAGAAAATGGATGCTGGGTGATCAAAGAATCAACTGATGTGCAAGCACTCCAGTGACACATCAGCGTCTCCCCAGGCTGCTTCAATTTGCCCTTCCTTTCTACCTCCTTCTCATCCCTTCCCCTAGAAGTCCTATTCATCCTTCAGAACTCAAATGTCATCCCAAAGAAGATCTACACATGGCCAAAAGTGCAGAAGATGCTCAACAGCACTAGTAATTAGGGAAATGCAAATCGAAGCCACAGTGAGATATTACCTCCCACCCATTAGAATGACTACTACTAAAGAAAAGGAGGAGGAGGAGGAGGAGGAGGAGGAGGAGGGGGAGGAGGAGGAGGAGGATGATGAAGGTGGCGGCTGAGGATGTAGCTCAGTGATACTAGAATGCTCCAGGCCCCCAGTAACACACACAGACACACACGCGCGCGCACACACACACACACACACACACACACACACGCCCCAGAAAATAACAAGTGTTGGTAAGGATATGGAAAAATTTGAGCTCTTATGCACTGTTGGTAGAAATGTAAAATAGTATGGCTCCTGTGCAAAACACTATGGCAGTTTTTAAAAAATTAATTAAAAAAAACAGAATTACCATATGATCAGCAATTCCACTTCTGGGAATGTACTTCCAAAAGAATTGAAAGCAGGGTCTTAAAGACATATTTGAATACCCTGTTTTTGTAGTAGCATTAGTTGAAAGGGGAAGGAACCCAAGGGTCCATCTACAGATGAATGGATAAGCAAAATATGATACATACAAACAATAAAGTGCTATTTGCCCTGAAAAGGGAAGGAACTTCTGATATATGCTACAACATGGATGAACCTTGAGGACGATTATGTGACGTGAAATTAATCACTCACAAAAAGACAAATACTGTGTGAGTCCATTTATAGGAGGTACCTAGAGTAGTGAAATCCACAGCAGAACGGTGGTTGCCAGGGGCTGGTAGGATGAGTATCAGGGAGTTACTGTTTAATGGGTACAGAGTTTCAGTATTGCAAGATAAAAGAGTTCTGTGGAGGATGTCATGATGGTTACACAATAGTATGAATGCACTTAATGCCACTGAACTCTACAATTAAGTGATTAAGACGCAAATTTGATGTGCATTTTACCTGGTTCAAATAGTAATAATAGATGAATAGGTAAAAAGAGCTACCCAATATCTATAGGCTAATGCCCCACATAACTGTGATCTACGGCTACTTATATAACAAATAACAAAATATTCTTTTTTTAATATTTATTTTTTAGTTGTAGTTGGACATAATACTTTTATTTCTTTATTTTTATGTGGTGCTAAGGATCTAACCCAGGGCCTCACAAAGGCTAGGCAAGCACTCTACCTCTGAGCCACAGCCCCTGCCCCAACAAAATATTCTCTAATAATTTCTTTCAAGGAAAATTACAATTTAAATAAAGACTATTACTTTAAAAAAAAATTCCCCTCGAGTGTCATCACTTCTGTGCCTGCTTCCTAGGACTATTGTCTTCAAAATTTGGTGTAGAGAAGAATCATCTAAGAATAAATACATTTTCCGGGGCTTCCCTCATTGAGATTCTGATTTGGAAGATCTGGGAGGAGGCCTGGGAATCTATATTTTTAACAAGTCCAAATCTGCTTCATATGGTCTGCATATCCAGGTCTGTCCTTCTGCTATGTGCCTGTGGCTCAAGGCTTGTGTCTCTGTGAAGGCCCTTACCATCTCCTTTTGCCGCTGTTCCTGCCTCTGGCTCTAACCTGGGAAGGGGGTCCCGCCTCAGGAACCTGGTATCCTCACTACCCAGCACTGTGTCAGGAACATAATAGAACTTTTCATATATGCTTATTGAATGAATTGCTGTCTCTCAATTAGTGTTTGCAATTGTTAATAATCCAAAGAGACTCATAGCCAGGTGCAGGGATACATGCCTACAATCCTAGCTCCCAAGATGCTAGGAGGATCCCAAATTCAAGGTCAGTCTAGGCAACTTGGCATGACCCCATCTAAAAATAAAACTAAAAGGGCTGGAGATGCAGCTCATTGATAGAGCACTTGCCTAACGTGTGTTAGGGTTCAGTTCCCAGTACCACAAAATTTTGAAAAATAAAAAAAAATAATAATAATAATTAAAAGAGAGATTTGTAGAGCATACCATCTTAGAATAGACTACTGCTGAAATGAGGAACACAACGGTCAAAAGCTCCTAACCTGGCCAGGCTTCAAGGGTCCTGGTGACCTTCAGACCCTGCAGGGTGACAGTGGGTGATGGCTAATGGCAGCCTGGGGGAGGGAGAGAAGAAGATGCAGTTTATCAATAGAAATGATCCGAGCCTTGAAATACCGACAGAGAGGAAAAGGGAAGCGGAAGATGACCATATAAGGCCAGGAACTCCACAGAAAGTTCCCCTGATTTTCTGAATGCTTTAAACTAGCTCCTCAAGAGAAGCACCCCCCCACCCCCCCCACCCCCCGCCAGAGAGGCAGGAAGACAAGCTCAGGCAGTGCCGCCAGACTGGGGGTCTGCCAGCACCTGCAGCCTGCCTCCCAACCAGGCACAGGCACAGGGGCTTTTTTGTGTGTGTGTGTGAGGAAACAAGGAATAATCCCAGCTGGCAGGGCACCCACTGAGGAAGTCAAGAGGCTTGGCTTTTAGTCCCCTGCACTTCCCATATGCCGGTGTGTTTGTTGGCACCATGCTGGTGTTAATGAAAGGAAGTGTGTGTGCCTCGGGCATGGTACCCTGGCCTCAAACCTCATTCTTTCCAGGGGTCTCCACCACAGTGCCGCCACCAGTAGAATCAATTAGGCTCCCTCCCAAAAGTCAGACTGGGTTCCCAAGCCTGGAGGTAAAACAAATCCCCCATTGCCCCAGCTTGGGGCTCACAGAGCAGCCTCATGTTTCACCCCAATATCTGGCCTGGGAGCTCCAGGGGCCTGCTTTAGGGGACAATCTCCTGAAATGAATAGAAAAATGATTCACAGGGGTAATCCACCAGTCTGAGAGACTCAGAGGCTGCAGAGAATCTACTTATTTAATGAACTGGAGTCTTTCCTAATCCTTCACTACTTGTTTTAATGTTTTAACTCTCTTTGGGCCTGGTCTTACAAACAAGTTTTTATGACATCAGAGGAAAGGTGCCCCAAACAGAGGTGAGCAGGCTTCCTTCCCTGGGAGTTGGTTAAAGTTCCACCTGAAGTAGAACAGTCTTCCTTAAAACGCTACCAGAAAGCTTCCAACTGTCCAGCCCATCCTCCAAGTCATTCACCAAAGAGCCAAGCAGAGGAGCAGAACTGTCCATGGAAAACTGGGGCTGATGGGCTTCCTCTGACAAGTCCTGGGTGTGTCAAAGTGGGGCCCAAGTTGCTCAGTCTTTTCTTGGTTCTCGTGCAACACGGAGGAGGAGGCTGGCCTTCAGGAACGGCCTGGTGCGCATCGCATGGCCCCGTGGCAAATCCCAGATCCCTGTGCATCTCTGCCCTCCCTTCCCTGTGGTCACTGACCTCATGATGTCCTGACATGCAGAATCATTGCAGAATCTGCTCCTGGACCCACACACATATTTGACATCTTACATTATGGCCTTATAATGAGGCAGAGATGCTTCAAGATGAAAACACTAAGGCAGAGAAAGACGGTGGAACCAGAATTCAACCTTTGTTCTTTAAACCCCAAACTGAGAATACTCTCTGCTAAACCACACTGATTCGCAGGGCTTCTTGCTCCAATCGATTCATTTACCTCGAGCTGTTTGGGACTTGGTGTATTTTAATGTCCATGCATTTTATGAATATCCCCTCTCCCTTCCCTAACAATTTTAACACAGATGGGATTGCTAATAACAGCCGCGGAATACCAGATGTCACTGGGGGACTTACTTAAGGAAGTTTGCCCCTAAAATTATGCCCACAAAGCAGTCCCTTTGAGTCATTCTAACTCAGAAAGAGAAAAGGCAATGTAGAAAACCTACCACTCTGGAGGTCATTTTTAGCTCCTGTGGTCCTTTTACAAGGTAAAGTTGGACATCCTTTGGACTGGTCTCTTTAGCCCAGAGCAAAATCATCTAAAACTTAAATGACTGAGGAGGTAAAAATATGAAAAAAGATATACTTTAAAGTATATCTTTATTATTATTATTATTATTAATTATTATTATGATGATGATGAAAGAAATGTAGCAAATATGGGGTGCAGAATAATAGCCTGGAGATTCTTTCCAGTGGTTCTACATCTCGGAGCCAGTTTTTGGATAAATACGTGACAAGCCTCTTGTGCTGGGCTGGGTAGGCTTCCTGGAAATGAGGTATACCACAGGACTACTAAAGCAACAGGGTCAGCAGGGACCAGGCGTTCTTAAGCAATAGAACTTGAGAACCATTGAAGGAAAATACTGTTTAGCCCATCCTGGCTGCATACCTTTCTCTTCTGGAATCCTTTGAGGCCGGGCTCTGGTTACCAGGAGGGTATGAGCCACCAGCATGCACTGTGAGATTCACCACTGTATAATGAGGCTTAGTGGAGCACAAAGTTGCCTAAGGAAACAGGGCTTGGAAACTGGACTTCGGTTTGCCAACCCTACCTCAAACACAGCCATTGTTCTGGAGAACTCAATTAAGCAGTACTAGCATAAAGAACCACGTTGTTACTTTGACAGAGCTGAGCTCTACACCCCATGTCTCAAATGAACCGCCTTTTGGACACCAAGAAAGAGGAGGAAGAGAAGTACAGAATCCTCCTCAGACAGGTTCTTAGCATCAGACAAAAATTTCGGACCTTGGATAGAGAAAAAGAGAGAAACTGGAAACAAAATCAATTTTTAAAAACATATTTTTAAAAGAGCATCTTGTAACAAGTTGTTCCAAGTTCGTGAAAAGCTCCCAACACTGAGTTTGTTGCATATGATTCAGAGCCACATGGATTAAATTTCCCTTAAAATATACATCAGTTTGAAGATTAAAGGGGTAAGTAGCTGAGACAAGACATGTTTGGATTTCTGTCAAACTTGGAGCTTTTGGAAAGCAGTTTAGAAGGCAGGATGTGGCTTCCTGGGACTTCCCTTGTCCTCTGCTTTCATTGATGTCAACCCATGCTTGGGCCCATTCTCCATCTGGTCACCTCAACGCTACTTCTACAAGAAATCCTCCTTCTTGTAGGGACTTCAGCTATCAGTGGTTGCTCATCTTTCAACATTTCAGGAGTCTCCACACACCTAGTCCAGACATTTGCAAGATCCTTGGCCTCACATCCAACACTGGAGAGCATTGGATCTAGGAAGGATGTTAGCAATCCTTAAGACCAACCCTACACTTCAGATGAAGACACTGAGGCCCAGACAGCTAACTCGGTTCCTCCACAACTCCTGGGAGAGACACCTTACGTCCCTTCACCCAAATCTTAATTGGCTTTCCAAAGTTGGTTCGCTGCTGTGCATCTCTCCTGGGAAATTTAGTCCCTACTCAGTCTCTTCTGTGGTTCATGATGATCACCCACAACACTAAACTCTTCTGGCCGCCTTGCCTCTCCCACAGGCCCATCCCTATTCAAGTCAGGTCCCTAGTCCCTGACTCTTCTCCCATCCTCCCCCTTACCCTCAACAAGAGTCTCCTCTTTTCTCACTACTGCTTCTTGCTTACCTCGTCTTCCTTCCAAGAGCAGTTTCCTCCTTGCCCTTTCTTTGTGGGGCACTGGGAATTGAACCCAGGGCCTTATGGATGCTACGCGCATGCTCTACCACTGAGCTATATCCCCAGCCCTCAATTTCCTTCTTGATGTACCACATACTATAAAGTTCTTTGGGTAAGGGTTTATGAGTAGTCAAAGTCTGTCTTTTACTTTGAAAAGTACCTGTACTTCAGCGTCAGTGGTGAATGGTAATCTGTGTATGGAATTTGGGGTGGAGAGTTATTGTCCCTCAGCCCTTTGAAGACATTTTCTTTCTCTTCTTGCCTCTTCAGTTGTCATTAAGAAGGGTTCACTATAAGTCTAATTATTGTCGTCCCTCCCCCTCCTTGTAGGTAATCTGTCTGCTTTACAGATTTTTATTTCTGGTGGCACACACCTGCAATCCCAGTGTCTTGGGAGGCTGAGGCAGGAGGATCATAAGTTCAAAGCCAGCCTCAGCAACTTAGCAAGGCCCTAAGAAACTCAGTGAGACCCTGTCTCTAAATGAAAAACAAAAAAGGCTAGGTATGTGGCTCAGTGGTTAAGCACCCTGGGTTCAATCCCTGGACAAAAACAAAGATTTTTATCTCTATCATTTATATTCTACAGTTTATTATAACATGTCTAGGTGTGGATTTGTTTTTAATTATCTTCCACAGAATCACTGTGATTCTTTAAACAGTGCTTTGAGTTCTTTACCAATATGGGTTGCTTCCCATTAATAATAATCATCGCCACACAATATCGCATATTCCTCACTTGTTGGGTTTTGCATCTGTGATATCATTTAATCTTCCTAGCAGAGCACATTCTACAACCAAGGAAACTAGCTCACAGAGTAAGTGAGTTATTTGTGCAAGATCACACCGTAATTGGCAAGGCTATTTTTTGAAACTGGATATTAGATTTTTAATATTGTTTCTTTTTTTTTTTTCTATCTTCTCCTTTTGGTTCTCCTGGGAGGCATATATTGGCTTGTGAATCCCTGTCCTCCTTGCTGTTGTTCAACCTTTCACAGATTCCATCTCTTTGTCCCTCTATGGAACACTCTGGGCTCTCTCCCCAGATCTCTCCTCCATTTCACTACTTCTCTCATCTGTGGGTCGACTCTGCTGTTCAACCCATTGGGCTTTTAATTTCAGTAACCATATTTTTCATTTCTAGAAGTTCTTTCTGGCTCATTTTAGATCTTCCTATTCTTTTAAAAATTATATCTTGTACCATTCTCGGGGAATGTCTCTTAAATCGTTTTTAAAATACTAATTTTGTAGTCTCTTAAAGTTCTATGTAACGCTTTGGAGGGTTTAATCCTGCTGTTTATTTTGACTGTTCACTATTGTCCATGGTAGATTACAGCTTGCTCTCTTTATGATTTTTTTATTGTAAGCCAGGCTTTATTTTTTTTTCCTGTGGGAATTCACTGTAGCCTGGAGTGTTGAAGCTTAATTTAAGAGTGGGTTTGGATATGTTTCTGCCAGGTATCCTAGGGATATTACTGGCTAAGGATCAATTTCCTGTTACTTTATTTATTTAGGGTTCCCTTCTGATGCAGGTAGTAGATATTCAAACTCTAAACTTGTGCCAGGCACATGACTGGGGTTTTGGCTTTTCAGGGGACCTGCTTTCTCCTCTGTAAAATCAGGACAGAGATGAGCTTGATGCCTTCCTTGGTTGCTGTTTTGCTTTTCTTAGTGCATCTGGACTGTATGTCAAGGCCTGGAGCCCTTCATTTCATGAGTCAGCAAGTTCAAGCCTTGGGCCACTACTGGATCTGACAGTGTCCCCAGGACCACGACAGCATGAATTCCAGAGTCTGCATCTCTAACTTTCAGTTTCTTCTACACTTTAGCACGTGGGCATTTCCTTTTCCACCTTGCAAGCTTATCTATGCATTGTTTACTCGTTTAAATTTATTTTTTTAATTGTGGTAAAATACACATAACATAAAATTTTCCATCTTAACCATTTTTAGGTGTAGCTGCCTAGCCAGTTGCTAGCACACAGTTAGTGCTTACAAAGTGTGTTCCAATTTCACTTCAGTCTGCTTTCAGCAATCACAAAGCTACAGGTCATATTTTATTCTCCTCCACAGCAACTCTCTTCTTGAGATGTAGCACTCTGGTGTAATGGAAAATATGGAAAATTATGGCCCTGGAAAGAGACAAGCAGCACTTGGAGATGTAGGAGAGCAAGGTTTATTCAGAGCAAGGTTTATTCAGCACTGGTGCGGGCTCAGTGGAATCTTTTTCCAAAAGCTGAGGATCACTTTTTGTTCTCAGTATAGACTTCTGGGTTTCAAGACTTTCTCATGCAAGTAGCTTTGACTTCTCTCTCTTTCTTCAGGCAATCTGATTCCTGCTACAGGTACTGAGCAAGCAGGATTACAGAAGCAGAAACTAGCAGGTTGTAGCTATTAATAGAGATAAAAAGAAACATCTTAGGAAGGAGTTGCTGCTTCACTAGGATGCCCCTCTGTGACCTGATCATCCTAACCAGCAGTGTCAGTTTCCTCTGGCCGCTATAACAAAGCATACAGATTTGGTGGCTTAAAACAACCAAAGTTCATTCTCTTGTAGTTCTGGAGACTAGTTCAGTGGCACTAAGTACATCCACAGGGTTGGGCAACCATCATGGCTATCCATCCAAAAAACTTTCATTTTGCAAAACTGAAACTCATTAGATGATAACTCCTATTACCCTCCTCACCAGCATACTTTCTCTGTGCATTTGACTACTCTAGATACCCCATGTAAGTAGAATCATCAGTATTTGTCCTTTTGTGACTAGCTAATTCACTTTGTAAAATGTCTTCAGTGTCTATCCGCATTATAGAGTATGATAGGATTTCCTTCCTTTTTAAGGCTGAATCATATTCCACTGTGTATATATACCATATTTTGTTCTCCATCCATCTATTGGCGGCCACCTGGGTTGCCTCCACTTTAGCTACTGAGAATAATTTTAGATGTACAACATGGTACATGAGTGTCTTTTTGAGTCCCTGCTTTTCATAATTTTGGTTATATATCCAGACAGGCCTACCATTTGATATTCCCACCAATGGTGCATAGGGGTCTAATTTCTCCATATTCTCACCAGTACCTGTTATTTTCTGTGGAGTTTTTTTGTTGTTGGTTGGTTGGTTGTTGTTGGTGGTGGTGGTGGTAGTTGGTTTTAGTAATGGGGATTGAACCCAGAGTACTCTACCATTGAGTTACATCCCTGCCCCTTTTTATTTTGAGATAGGATCTTGCTAAATGGCCCAGGCTGATTTTGAACTTGTGATCCTCTTGCCTCAGCCTCCCAAGTCACTGGGATTACAGGCCTGCACCACCATGACTGGCTTATTTTTTTTTTCTTGTTTTTTTGATAGCAGATGTGGTAATGGGCATGAAGTCGTATCACATTATGGTTTTGGTTTGCATTTCTCTAATGACTAGTTTAGGATCTTTTCATGGGCTTATTGGCTGTTTGTATGTCTTCTTTGGAGAAATGTCTATTCAGGACTTTGCTCATTTTTAAACTAGGTTGGTGTGTGTGTGTGTGTGTGTGTGTGTGTGTGTGTGTGTGGTGTTATTGTTATCCATGCATCTTAAAATCGAGCTTTCTTTTATGTCACACAACATTACTAGGTGTTTGACAAGAGGATTTCCATGCTTTCCTATGGCCATTTTGCTGGATCAGGGATTCTCTAAGGTTTTCCTGTGCCCTCTGTACTTTTTAGTTTCACAGCTAAGAAATTTCCCTTCATCCTCAGGCTTTTCCTGCCCTCTCTACTTCCTTGTTGTAACAGACCTGGGATTTTATCCTGAAAAAATCCACTGTCCCCGAAACCTTCTCAAGTGAAGAATGTGACATTCACATCCTGTCCTTTTACAGTACACACACGCCCATCTCAGGCTCAGGCACAGAGTTTAACATTTGTTAATGACACTTCGCCTTCCTCTTCACTCCAACTCCCACTGTCCCCTCCAGTGTCCACACTGGGAACACATCAACCCTCTGAGCCTCAGCTTCACTGGGTGACTTTAGAGATGGACGTGTGGGACTTCAAAATGCCATTTCCATGACCACTGTGGTTCCTGCACTCCGCACTTCAATCTTCTTGTTTACTGGGGTAGGGGGCCATGGCATGGGAAAGTCCACCTTAAGATGTGCGTATAAGATCGATGACATAATGAATGTCAGACACCTAGCCAGCTGCTGACACATGGGAAATGCTATGGAAGTTTCACTTTGCTTTCAGCCATCACAAAGCAGACTTTATTCTCACCCAGAACAACTCTCCTCTTGTGATGTGGAACTCTGCGATTTCCCTCTGTGACCCGATTCCCTAACCTGCAGCATCAGTTTCCTCTGGCTGCTGGAACAAATCACCATGGATTTGATGACTTAAAACAACAGTTCCTTCTCTCATCGCTCCAGAGTCCAGAAATCTGCCAATTAGTACCACTGAGAGGAAATTAGGGTGTTGGCAGGTCCTTTACCTCTCTCCCTCTGGAGGCACCAGAAGAGAATCCTTATCTCTTCTAATTTCTGGTGGCTGCTGTCAGCCTTTGGCTTGGACCACATCGTTCCCATTTCTAACTCCGTGGTTCCCTTGTCTTCTTTTTTAATGTCACATCTCCCTCTGTAATGAGGGAGATTGCATTTAGGGCTCACCTGGATAATCCAAGGTAACCTCCTCATCTCGAGGTCTTTAACTGAATCACATCTGCCTGTTTTTAGCCACATGATGTTACATTCCCAAAGATGCAGGGATTGGGGCCGTTTGGAGAGAGGGTCACTGGTCAGCCTACAACACCTACTCTCCACCCACTTTCCCACTCCCGCTGAATCTGCTTTCCAGCTGCATCATGTTGCCTCATCGTCACTTGCTGTACTTAGTCTATGATGGGTCCCCTGGATCCACTCCCTCTCCTCATGCCCCTTCCTCATAACCACATCCCATCGCTGGTCATCTCCTCCACAGTCCCCAGGACCTGCAGAGCCCCCGCCCTTGGTCCTCCCAGCGAGCTGGTCCTCCAGATCCACTGAAGACACAGAAGCTCACAGGTGGGAACACTCTTAACTCCTTTCCCTAACCCCTAAGGCAACAAACCTACATCCTCCCTCTCTCCTTCCTCTGTTCCTTTCTTTTCTCTCCTTAGTCTTTTATGTCTCCACGTTTGGGTGTGGACAGTGTTGGATGGGTGGGGTGGAAGGGGTGAGAGAAGAAGAGGGTCCTAGCTGCAGATCTGATTGGTGTAGGGCTCTGAGACCTCTGGGAATGGGCAGGTTTACCTTGATTTACCCAACACAGCAATCAACCCAGAGCCAGCCCAGGACGGGTAATGGTCAGGTTCTTGCTTCTGTAAGTAAGGGCAGGGGGCCCTGTCACTCACTAAAACCAGGTGGCAGTCCACACAGAAGAGATGATATGGGCTGGGGTTGTGGCTCAGAGCACTTGCCTGGCATGTGTGAAGCAGTGGGTTTGAGCCTCAGCACCACATATAAAGAAAATAAAGGGGGCTGGGGATGTGGCTCAAGCGGTAGCTCGCTCGCCTGGCATGTGTGCAGCCCAGGTTCGATCCTCAGCACCACATACCAACAAAGATGTTGTGTCCGCCGAGAACTAAAAAATAAATATTAAAAATTCTCTCTCTCTCTCTCTCTCTCTCCCTCTCCTCTCTCACTCTCTCTTTAAAAAAAAAAGAAAAAGAAAATAAAGGTATTGTGACCATCAACAACTGTGTCTCATATATATATGAGATGATACTGTTGATCTCTCTCTTCTTATAAACACTTAGATTTTTTTTTTTCTGGTGCTCTTCCAGCCTGATCAATATCTCAGAGGATGGGTGGGGAGGAATCTTGAATTTCTGATCCACTCTGGATAGTTTGAGTAGTCAAATTCTTAATATTACTCTTCAGGGTATACATTAGTCTCACTGAAATCCTTTGGTAGAATGAGTAGAACCTCTTCAAGCCCCTGCAAGTGAGGACTCATGTTTATTCTTACTGGACTTGGCTCTATATGAATCTGTAGGCTGCACGCTCTTGAAGCACCCTACCCATGGTTCAGTTGAGAAAGGTCAGACTTGGTCTTGACCTTTGCAGCAGCAAGGTTGTTTTAAGGGCTCAGGACCTTTTTCTTGTTTTAAAGGTCTGGCCCTATTTTGGCCCACCCAGCCACAATTCCATAAAATAAGTGTAAATGTAAACCTTCTCTCTGGCCAAAAGAAAACCCTCATAAAGATTTAGGCCCATGCACGTATGGTATTTTGACTACTCACTTGATTTGGAAACGGGAAGTGCTTGTGACAAAGATAAAGCTTTGGAAGCATAGAGATGAGTTTATGAGAAGGGCTTGGCATCGGCTGATAATGAGCTACGACCTGGATCCAACCCCAATTTCATTACTCACAGCTTTCATTGGACCCAGAAATCATATCCCTTTACCTTTGGTCTCCAACATCCCTATCCCCTTATCATACAAGCTAGGATTGAGGCCAGCTCTAGCACTTGGTCCTGGGGAAGGGAAAGAACTAGAGGATGGCTCAAAGGACAATCCTTTCTCTTAGACTAGCTTGGGGATTGCACTCAGCTCACCTGAACACACTGTAGCTCTATGAACCCAGGAAAAGTACTTTAAGCCAGTAGGTAGGCCTCCATCTTTTCAGTCCAGAATCATCTATTTTTTTTTTAAGATGTGCTATTCTTGCCTTTCTTGCACCTTTTGTTTTCATACATGTATACTCTGCCTCCTGTGCCATTTCTCATCTCCTTACTTCCTGACTCCTGGACTGATTTCCTCTTACTTAGATCAGATGTCTAATACTATTCCTCTAGTGCTAACATTGTTTTCTGCTGTAACAGATCAACCTTGTGCTTGGTCTAGCTCAGCCTACCTTGGCCAGTGCTCCTCCTGGGAGTCACCTACAGTCAATGAACAGGATCCACAAACTGCTAATCTCCCAGGCATTGTCCTTCTCCCAAACTGCTCCTTACCCTTTCCCTTTGTTCATTTTTTATTTTTAATTTTTTCCTTCACCCCTACTTCCACTAATTTGGGTTTTGTTAATACTGTGTCACTAAAGTCCATCAAATCTATACACCACTTGCTTTAGCTCTAATGCCAAAGTCCAGGCTCATCGTTTTCGCCCAAGTCTGTTGCTTTTCTTCTGATCTCCTTGATTTCAGTCCTGTTTCATCCTACCATGAATGCACCCTCCACAATGCCACATGTATGATATGTAAACTGCAAACTTGACTCTGTTTTCCCAACTTAAAATACACCAACTGCTGCAGAATGCAGGTTAAAATCCTGAGCATGATAGAAATCCCTCTTGTTCTGAATGCTGCTTTACTGCCCTGCCTTATTTCATGCCAGTCCCCCCACATCTACAACCCATCTGTCAGACCCTTTGCTGTGGTTTGAATATGGTTTATCCTCCCCAAACTCATGTTGAGGCTTAGACCCCAACGTGGCAATGCTGAGAGGTGCTGGAGCCTTTGAAAGATAATGAAGTCATAAGGGTTCTACCCACATGAATGAACTAATGTCCTTCTGAAGAGGCTGGATTAGGTCTCTCCAGACTGGTTAGATCTCTCAGGAGTGTGATGATTCTCATGGGACTGGATTAGTTGATACCAAAGCAGGTTGTTAGAAAGCAAGATTACTCCAGTGTTTTGGCTCTTCTGCAAATGCCTGCTCACCTCTCTCATGTGCACTCCTGCCATGTGATACCATCCTCATGGACCGACACAGAATGAGGCCCTCAGCAAGAACTTAGAAGATGCCCACGTTGTGTTCTTGGATCTCCATAAATGTGAGCTAAATAAACCTCTTGTCTTTATAAATTTTCCAGTCTTAGGTATTTTGTTGGGACCACACAAAATGAACTAAGGTATCCTTTTATCCTTCTCTTTTAGCATGTCTTGAATTTTATTCCTAACCCCTGCCACTTTTCATGCCAGGCAAATCTCCACTTGTAACTTTAAAACCACACAAAATGTTGTGTCCTAACAAACACCCAACTGGTATCATTCATGTCCTAAGGGAACGGGACTTGCAGTGATTCTTCACTTTTTATGTAAATGTATTTTGTTTGAATTCGCATGAAACAAAATATTATTGTAGTTTTGGGGAAAATACAACAAAGATGATTTTGTCATCTTCTCTGTAAAAATGTCCTTGTTTTTCTTCTCTAGGAAGCAGTTATGGCCTCTGATAGTTTTTGAGGTGTTTGTTCTTGTATTTTTTTTTTTTTTTTTTTTTTGCTTTGCATTTGTCTTCCTGGCTAAATTATAAGCAATTGAAGGACAGGAATTATAGCTCCTCCAACTTGGTACTCCCAGCTCCCAGCACAATGTTTGATACATAGGAAGTGCTCAATAAATGTTAATGGGAAGGAATGGAATTGGCCAAGACCACTTAACTAATTAGAGTCAGAATCTAGAGAGAGAACAAAATCTGGAACAAAATCCAGGTCTCTCAATTCCCACTCCACCATTCCTCCGTCTCACCGAATTGTTGTGTGTGTGGACAGTTGTTATACCCAGCAAGGCAGCAGGCATGGAGGGAAGAGCACCTTCCTCCTGTGATGAACTGGAGAACTACCCTGTTAGTCTACTCAGCCTTTATGAGCACCCAATGGGACAGTGTTTGTGAGCACACTGGGTAAAATGAGAAGTTGCCTCTAGAGAAGAGGGATTATTACTGACACACAAGTCAGAACTTAGTTTTGATCTTTAACAAATGGATTAAAGCAAATGTTTCTGCTGTCATTCCAAACCATCACAAAAGGACTTACTCTTTATTCTCTGACCTTCACAGTAACGAATGGAGACTGCCTGAGTAGTTAGAGGAGCCAGTATTTTTCTGAGTTAGTGTTCTTTGTCTATATATTATGCTGGTAAGACTCTCCCCACTGTCTCTTGGAGATGATCCTCTTCTCCCCTCCCCAGATGTGTGTGAGTCCCAGAGATGGTTTTACATCTAACCAGCAGAGCCACACAAAGTCTTCTTCACTGGGTGATTTCCAAAGTCTCTGATGCTCTATGCAAGGGCACATTCTGAGGACAGAAAAAGTTCTTAGAAATTAAAACTAATACAGCAGAGATGAAATCTTTTAAAATATTTATTTAGTTGTAGATGAGCGTACAGTATCTTTATTTATTTTTATGTGGGGCTGAGGATTGAACCCAATGCCTCACACATTCGAGACAAGCACTCTACCACTGAGCTACAGCCCCAGCCCCAGAGATAAAATTTTTTAATGGAAAAATTGAAAAGTAGAGATGAAGAAATCACCGAGGAAGCAAAATAAAAAGAGAAAGAATTGGAAAATAGGAAAGAAAAAAAAAAGAAGAAAATTAGAGGAAAAATCCTGGAGATTCAATATCCAAATAATAGGAGATGTACAAAGAGAGAGAACAGAGTAAAGAAGTCATTAATGTGATAATTCAATTTCTCCACCTCAAGGGCTGTTTCTTGATGGGAAAGGTTTAGTGAGGGCCTGGCACAGGCAATAAAAGCAGAGATACACCAAACACATCATCACAATGTTTCAAAATATTGGGGTCAAGGAAAAGACCCCTGAGCTCTGAGAGAGAAACATTTCATGCAAACTGTCAAGAATCAAAATAGCTCTTGATTCCTCCCATTAGCAACCCAGAAAATTGGGATAAAATGAAGCAGTGCTTTCAAAATTCAGAGGGAACATTATTTCCAGCCTAAAATTCTATATCCAGCCACACACTTTCCAGGAGAAAATAATAAATTTTCAGACAGTTGATGTCTCAAAAACGTTGCTCTCCTGTCCTCTTTCCTCTGAAGTTCCTGGGAAATTGATTCCACAAAAACAAGGAAGAAAACCAAAATCAAAACCAAAAACTAAAGAAGCAAACAGAAAGACAGACATTCAACTTTAAGAGTAGAAATATGAGCACTTGCCTGGTATGTGTGAGGCACTACGTTTGATCCTCAGCACCACATAAATAAATTAAATTAAGTCATTGTGTCCATCTTCAACTAAAAAAAAAAAAAAGAGTGGAAATACCCTGATGGATGGTGAGGGGTGTCACCCTAAACCAGATTGGAGGTCATAGGGTAGTCAGAATTATTTCCTTAAGACATTTGAACCTATGATGAGGAGAACAATTTGGGGATTATTTCAGGATGAATTAGTGGTAAGTTCATAGATAACGAAACAAACGAAAATAGTTGGGTTGAGTGGGGAATGTAGCTCAGTGGCAGGATCCTTGCTTAGAGTATGTGGGAGGTTTGGGTTCCACCCACAACACTGTAAAGAAATGGGGACACCAGAGGTGTCAGGTGTAACTCAGCGGTAGAACACAGCTTATCCAGTGTGGGACCCTAAGTTCAATCCCCAGCACCCTCCAAAATAATAATCAGTAATAATAATCAAAAGAAGATAGTCATAATATAAATATTGATGTAACCCAATTACAACTGTGTTGGGAAGATGTAGGCCTGGAAAGTGTGCGTTATATGGGTTTTAGTGATAGCAAAAATTAAGTCTTTCTTTCTGTGGTAGGGAAAGGCCACAAATCAAGAAGTAGTAATGTAAACAAATAATTTAGAAGTATAAAGGTAAACTCAGAGAGTTGAATTTATGGTTTCTGGGAAGTGAAAAATGTTTGAGTCTGGTTTTAAACATGACTTATAGGGGCTGGGGATTTAGCTTAGTGGTAGAGCATGTGCTTAGCATGTGCTAGATCTGGGTTCCATCCTTAGCACCACAATTAATAAATAAAGATGCCTGGCAGAACTATCTCCTCCAGGTCTCAGTCAATGGCTCAGATCCCTGCTTCATCTGAGAATTACCTGGAGATCCTTGGAAGTAGTTTCTGGGTCATACCTCCAACAGGGGTACTACTTAGTTGGTCTGGGGTGAAGGCTAAACTTTGGGGTTTTTAAACTTTTTTTCTAGATGAGTTTAAATGCTAGCAATGTTTGAGAACAACTTTGATAGAAATTAAAACTAATTTCAAGATGGCTGGGGTTGCAGCTCAGCAGTAGAGGATTCACCTAGCACGTGTGAGGCCCTGGGTTTGATCCTCAGCACCACATAAAAATAAATTTAAAAAATAAAGAGATTGTGTCCAACTACAACTAAAATATAAATATTTTTAAAACTAGCTTTAAGAGAGATTCATATATAACTAAAACACATATTAATACTCCCAACAGATGGTAAGGAAACTTCCAGAAAAGAGTGACCTGAGATGCTCAAGTCAGGCTTCCCTCAAAATCTCCAGAAGAGATTTTTATCCTTAAAAAAACAAACAAACAAATAAAAACAGAAATGAAAAAAAAAATCACACACCTCATGGTCAACTTGAAATTCCTTTGACAGACAAGAGGCTTTCTTTTGGGGGCTGTGGCTAACACAGAATACCTGGGAGATGCCAGAGGACTAGGTTTACACAGAGGTGTAAATGGCAAGCATCTGACCCTTCCTTAGAAAGGTCAAGGGGCAGAGGTCATGAGAGCAATGAAAGCCTGAGAAGAGGAGGAAGGAGAGAAGACCTGAGACAGGGGAAAGAAAACAAGGGGAGGGGGGTTTGCAACAAAGATGTCAATCTTCAACTACTTTTAATGAATTCCAAACAAATAGCCTTTCTCTCCATTCTTTTAAGAAGCCAATTTTGAGTCTATGTATTAATTAATGGCCCCAGCTAGTTGCTGGTGGCTTTTAGAAGGGAGAGTCTCTGTCCCCTATTCTCTTTTCTGGTCTCTGGGTCAAGGGGAGCTGTGTTCAATTCCCTGAAGGAGGGTGGCTGCCTGTTTCTTTGGGCCACCGTAGAAGAATGGCATTATTATGCCAGCAATCATCACTATCTGCCCTGACACATCTACAGGTGTACCCTTTCTTGCTGTGCCTCATGCACATTCCTTTTTCCTTCTGCTGTTGGCCTCCCCTGGATACAGGAGCCTACCTGTTATTCACTCTACCGTGTCTTGTTACCACCTTTGATTTGCTGCTGTTTAAACCAGATGCTGTCTGTCTTGTAGCACTGAATCCTCTGAAAGGTTGAAGGATGCAATTTCTGTGAATGATGGCTCTTTATAAGAAAAAGTCATATTGCACTTCATGCCCATCTTAAGCCGATTTCCCTGTCTCTGTTCCCACCCTGACTAGGAGATTAATGAAGGAAGAAGTACATTCTGGTGGCTTTAAGCTGACTGTCTCCTGAGAAATGCCAGCGCATTTCAGTGATCAGTAGGAGTCTGAAGGGCTTAATTGCTGGTCTCTCCTTTCTGCCCTGAGACACCTCTACCCTCTCCTGCATCATAAATCTAGGGGAGCCTGAATCAGTAAACATGGCTCTTTTCTTTTTGGCATTTAAATGCCTGGAGAAGAACAGATGCAGTCTTGAGAGGTTACTCTAAGAAAAAAATTAATATAACTATAATGCTCCAATAAAAAAATTGAAAAAAAACAAAAAAAGAAGAAATTTAAAAGTGAATCATTTGTGTATCTTGAATAATTTTCCCCATCAACTTTTATTCATGTTTTCAGATATAGTGAATGTAGGATTGATAAAATAAATAAAAATCACCCTTCAAATAATTCAATTGTTATTTTTAAAGCCCACAAAAAATAAACTATGAAAAAAAATGAATAAATCCAAAATGTCCACATACAGACAGCTTGCCTGCTGTGAAAGTAGAACTCTAAAATCAAAATATACTCTACTCTCATGTATATCTAAAGAGAACAAAATTTTTAAAATTTTTTAAAATTAAAATAAAATCAATAGGAGACGATTGCTCTTACTGACTCCTATAGATGCTACAATTAAAAGTTATATTTTGGGCTGGAGGTATATATAAGTGGTATAGAGCCTATCTAGCATGCTAGGTTTGATGTCCAGCACCACTAAAAAAAAAAAAAAAATTATGTTACATCCTCTGAAACCGAAGACATCACACCATTCAGACATGAAGACAAAATATCCAATATTATAGAAAAATATATTTTTATATGAACAAGTTTAACGGGGGCAGGAAACATTTAAAACAGTACCTGACATCAAGAAAACACCCAATTAACATTTTAATTGGGAGATTATTTTAGCAGGAAAATATTGGATGATGACTCTGCCCCAGATACTCATTGTGCGTAGCCAGTCAGTGCAGGATCTGAGGACACATGGTCCTGCTTTGCTTAGGGAGAGTAGACATGGCTCCCAAAGTAGGAACAATCCATTTTTTTTTTTTTTTTTTTTTTTTTAGAGGGAAGGGAGCTGGGAGATGCTGAGATCCTTCCTGCAGGAAGGAATTTTTGTTGGAAGGCATTTACAAAGAGGGACCCAAGGGTAAGGCTTTTCCAAGCAGAGCAGAGTTTGCAAATGTGTGAAGAGGTGAAGATAGTGGACAATGGTGGGAGAAGAGGATATATTTCAGGGGAGTTGGATGAAGTTGAAACTGGAAGGTAAGTTGGAGTCCCACATGGGAGACTCATAAATGCTGCTTGAAGGAGTCTGGACTTTCCTCAGTGGAGCTGCGGGAAAGTTTTCAGTGGAGGGTGTGTTTGGATGTATATTTGCTGTGTGGGCTGTGTGAAATGAACACAAACATTAAGGCTATCTAGAGATTAAGGGACAATTCAGGAAAGGATGAGAGATTAGATGAGCAGGTTGAATAATAGAACCATGATCCAAAGGAACCAATAATCTAGAGACTAGGCAGATGGTGAAGATAAAGAAGGAAGACATTAAGAAAGGGGATGTCTTGTAGGCAGGGAGGGATCCGGTGTTGACAGGGTGGAGCCGTGGAAACTGCTGAATGATTCCTACTTCCTTTATCAAAGCGCGGTGGATCTGAGAATTGGCACGTACAGCTAGTTCTGCAGGTGGTTCTTAGGCTGTTAATGATGGGGCTAGTAAACTATTCATTTGTGTTTGGGGCACAAAAGGGAAGGCACAAGGAGAGAACATCCATCCCAAGCTTTCTAGGGCCAGGGTGACTTCTTAGAATCTGGAGAGTGACCATGTCTAACCTGGACAAAGGTAGTCTCCAAGCATCTGCTCCTCTGAATGGGCATGACCTGCATCCTCATCAGGCCTCACTCTAGTAGGACAGTGGCTTTGGCTCTCCTGAAAATGGCCATGACTGGATTGCTAACAAACCCTGGGCAGAGGTAAAAACCCTAAGAGCAAACCTAGAAAAGCTGGGTTCTAGTCATGGAACCATTTCTTAGTGCTGTGTAGTCAAAAGCAAACTGCTTGACTCCTCTGAGCTTTGAGCTGATAACTTTTTAAAAGAAGGCAATAGAATCTGCCCCAGCTCCATCTCCCTGCTGTGGCAAGGGTGGCCAGGAGAAGAGAAGGATTATGGCTAAACTTGGTAGGGAACCTAGTAACAATGAGAGCAAGAAGCTTCAAGGTGAGTGCTTTATGTCGTCGTGTGTAAAATATGCATAGGATTCTTTAAATGTTAAGCAACGGAAAGGGCACGAGGATTTCCTGGGTCCTTGGAAAGGGTCTATAGTCTTGATTTGGGTGGTGCTTAAATGAACATGCACATATTTTTCAAAATTCATTGAGCAATGTACCTAAGATTTATGCATTTTATTCTGTGTAAATTTAAAAAAAAGAAGAGGAGATGAAAACATCCAAGCAGAGAGGGCTTGGCTGGGTTTTTGTCTGTGGGCCCAGCAGCAGGTGAGGCCCTGGGAAAAGCCACTGAGCAGGGCCAAATCTGAGGCCCACGGGTCCTGGGCCATCACTCCTTCTCACATTCCTCAGCGGAAGCCAGCACACTCCTCTGGTCCTTCAGAACCTGCTGGTTTCGGTGCATTCTGGGAAAGATTTTGGCTTTTGGAAACAAACAGGATGACCTGAACCAAAGGGAGGAGGAATCTCAGAACCAGGGCTGCAGCGATAATGAAAAATGCAGCCGTAAGCAAACCAGGAGAACAAATTCCCTGGAACACTCTGGCAGAGGGGCCTGAGAATTCTGGGAGGCAGTTTTTCATGAACTGCACATCATCAGTTCACCGATTGGGGTCTTGAGACGTTTCTGTAGCAAAGTGTCTGTGCAGTGTTGTGTTGGGATCACCAGCCTGGTGCCCAGGGCTTTTTTGTCCCACACTGATTTGCACTTGAGAACACACTTCATTTCCCACCGGCTCCCCGAGCAGTGTTCTCAACTTGAGGGAGCTTCTGTCAGTGTGGCCACCTGGCATGTCTCAGTGACCTTAGCTACCCACAGAAAAACACATCTTTCCCCTCTGAGCCACATGACCTCTGCTGGTGGAACAGAACACAGTTACCTAAGAGTTTATAGGACAAATACCGCAAACCATCTCCCCAGGGGGTGTTGGAGTCTGGTCCAGGCAGGAAGCTTGGAATTGGAGCAGCCACCCTTCCTGCAAAGAACCCTGGGGGCAGAGTCCCAGCCCACACTCAGTTCCACTCATCTCCGGAGGCCAGAACCCTGTGGAGGGACAGAGTGTATGTGTGTGTGGGGGGGGGGCGGGGGGGGGGGAGATTCTGGCTCTTTCCAGAAGACAGGAACACAGGGAAAAAGATCCTGCTCCTGTTTCTCCTGAGAGCCACTGTAGGGGTAATTTCAAATTCTCCTTTATGACTGCTATAATTAAGACAATAACTCACAAAGTTTTAAGAAAAATAGCCAATATGAACAGTCTAGGACCTCAGCCATCATAATGTTCACGGTGCCTTTCCCACATGTCCTAAGAAAGGGAAGTTTTCAGATAAAGCAAAAGGAGAAACATTGGGTGTGAATGGAAAGTCGGGAGGGGGGACAATGGAGCTTGAATTCATAGTGGCAGAAGTCAGCCCATTCCCCCCCCCCACAGCATCCCATTCAACATTCCAAACTTTTCCCTCGGAACCTTCCAGCAAACCCTGTAGCAGCTCCCCGCTTTAAGTTAACTCAGAAATACTGACTGCCCCTTCTGTCCTTCTGGGACCTCTCAGAGTCTAGGGGCTTCTCCTTGGTCACCAGAGGCCCCTTCCTTTCTGACAGGTAAAAGGGCTTAGCTCTTCTTTTATTACCAGAACGAACGTGAATCTCATAATCACGTTGCTTCCACTGCTGAGTTGGCTGACTCCACGAAAGGATGATTTTCATCAGAGAAACACCACGAGCTTCAATGGTACTCTGAATGGTGTGATGCCAAACTGAGGGGGAAATTGTTCAATTGTTCAGAGAGTTTACTAATATAAAACCATCTGGACCTTGAGGGAATAATGCATAAGTTCCTGGTTCCCCATCCAGAGAACCCCCCAAGAGTACAAGCTGCAGGTATTTCCCATTCCATTGGTGCCACCTTGCCCACCTCTCTCTCTCTCTCTCTCTCTCTCTCTCTCTCTCTCTCTCTCTCTCTATATATATATATATATATATATATATATATATATATATTCATCTTCATTCTGGACCTCAACTGACATTTCAGCTGCCTCACCCACATGCACAGATAGGCACATGTGAGCACACACACAGACTCTCACATCCTTCCACCCCCGGCAGCAACTAGATGGCACTGAATATCGTAAGGTTCAGCATGCAGATTCTGCAAAGATTAACCTTAAACCAACAGTGTGATACCCGGAATTTTTTCTACTGTGTGTTCTTGCAAAAATTTCATTTCATCTGATTGCAATAATTACAGATGAATGGGCCCTTACTATAGTTTCCTGTTTTCTTTTCTAACTTGGTCACACAGTTCAAGGGTTGATTTTAAAGTCTTTGGGATAGGACTGATGCCAAGGTACCCAGTTTTTCCATTCATCCACAGTTAGCTGCCTGCAAAACATGTCTAAAATTATCCCTAATTCTGAGTCCTCTCTACACAATCAACCTCTCCAATATAATAATTCTAAAACCTTTCTTGATTCCTGCTTTTAATAAAGTACATTTACAGAGGATATGAGTTCCAGATTTGATTTCAGACTCTGGGGATGTATATTCCTCTTCTGGAACTTGTATATCCGGTCCTGAGATGAAAAAAGGGGCGGGGGGAGAAGAAAAGAAGAGGGGGCGAGAGTCCACAGCATAACAAGCATTCCTTGTATTTCTCCTGTCTTTTGCACTCTGAGCATGTAAGGGAGAGAGACGCTGAAGCACAGCATCTGGTTAAAGTCAGGTAAGGAACACTCTAGGGGGAAAGCCTGAAGTCAGTTGCCAACCTCTTTCTCTCTCTGATATGTTTTTGCAGATGGGTGAGAACTGCAGCCAATAAAGGTTCAGTTTTAGGTGATACATGGGAGAAAAAAAGAAAGAAAGGAAAAGAAACACTTGATTCAATCACTGTCCTATCAGCTCCATAGCATTGGGAACATTTGGCATAATGAAAGGAACACAGAGTCACAGCAGCCCCAGGTGAGACCAGGCCTTAAGGATATCGCCTGCCATGGATTCTCCCACTGGAAGGCTGGAAGAATGGGTGGAGCTGCTGACCACAGGAAGTGGAAGGTGTACTTCTGAGCACACACGCTTCCCGCCATAGCTCCGTGAGCATCTCCTGCAGAGTTGGAGAGAATCACAGCCCTACAGGAGCAGTAAGGAGCTGGGGTGGGAGCTTGACTCCTATTGTGGTTTTGCTATCCAGTTGCTTCTGACAGTGAATAATCCATCTCAGTGCTGGCCTTGGCTTCTGCATATGTAAAATGGGGGGGAATAATATTCTCCTCACTTGTTTTCCTCACTGGCCAGTGGTCCAAATGAGCCTTTTCCTGCACTTAAACATAAGGTTAGGAAATGGCATGGGGTCACCAAAGCACTTACCCTCATGTTGGAGTAGAGCACAGAGGACTTGTGGAAATATTCTGATTTATCCTATGAGACCCCATCCCACCATGATGTGGGAAATTAAAATTCCTCCAACTCTCTAATCTCAGTTCAATCCCATGCTCTGGAATACTTTTCTTTAGATCATTCAATCTCTTCTGGAGAAATGCCCCAAGTTTCAGATGTCTCTCTCCTTCTCTCTCACCAAGAGGGTACCTGGGTGTGACTGGCAGGCTTGATTCCACAGAGTGTTCTCTGGACCCTCCCCATGTCTGTTGGAGGGTGGCTGATCTCAGCTGCTTCCTGGACTGGTGACCACTGCTGTGAAGCTCGCCCCATTCCTTGGCATTCTGCCAGTGTTTGCTGCTGAAGACTGTGGGTTGGGTAGCTTGGGACTCCTTTTCTCTCTTGGCTAAGGCCAGCCTCCTTTTTTCCTAATTTGGTTCCCCTGGCTCTTTGGGTGCTGTTGGGGCCCTGGACTGGCTGTAACTCCAGTGAGGTCAAGACCCTGGCACTTCATTTTGTAGTCCTTGGCCACAGCACCATCTTGTCCCCACCACAGTCATCCCTCTCTGGTAAGTTCTCCAGCCAGACTCAACCACCATCTGTGCCCCACCCCTCCAGGAACACCAGGAGATCCTGGGTTCTTTCCACACCACACAGGAACTGAGGGCAGCTTGGGAAAGCTAAACTTGAGCCTTTCCACTGCCCAACCACACTGAACTGCTGAATTTCCTCTGATGTGGCCACTCCCAGATTGGTGTGAGGAGCCTGTGTTTCCACGTAGAGCTTTAACCATGGGGGAAAGACCCAGTGTTGACTCTAACTTATCTAACACAACTTCCGCCCTGGGCAGCCCAGAGACAGAAAATCAACATCAATGTGTCCCTCTCACATCTGTCTCCCTTCTCCTTTTCAAGGTCTTTTGGGACCAGAAATGGGAAGGCTTCCTGCCTCTCCAATTTATCATTCTCTTCTTACTCTAAAGCCCCTGCCTCCTGATCTGTATGTCACAGACAGAACCTGCACTTAGAGGCATGGAAATAACACCATGATCTGAATTCTCCCTACAGGCTTGTTTCCTGTTATGCTACATGGGATAAAAGAAATTTAGAATAATCCCATTTTTCTGTCAACAAAAACTAGCTGTTGCAATTATTATGTCTACAAAAAAAATAACACCCATTTGTGGTTGGGGAAACTTCAATATTAACTTTTGGGGTTTTTTGTTGCATTCATTTTGTAAAAATCTAAAGGTAAACACATGTCTCTGGCAGAATTGGAAGGGTGAAGGCGTAGGTCAGTCAATGAAGCACAAAAGGGAAAAATATGTTAATATTATTCACAAAATGTTATCCCTGTTTCAACCAGATGACCTTCAGAACTGCTTTCATCTCAAAAGGATTTGATTCCTAAGATGGTGCTTGAGAATTCAGTTTGGAAAGTATGACACACTTTTCAAATGTGTGTTTATATACTAGCTTTGTTATTATCATTATTGTGTTTCCAAAGTGCCAGTCTCTCAGAAATTGGCCTGGGGCAACTTTACCTTTGATGAATAGATGTTTTGCATGCTGGATCCAAATGATGCTTAGCAGCATCCAGCAAGTTCTCTTCTGGTAAAAACTGTTTCATGAATTATTCTGAAGCATCTGCCTTGAGCTACTTTCCACTTTGGAAATTATAAATCAGATTCTATTTGCTGTGGTCTTTCATGTGGATGACTCTCTTTCAAACCCATCTCTGCCCCTTTGTTTTCATACCTCCAGATAAAATCGGCCACCATGAACTGGGAAAGGAATCAGAGCAGTGAGTTCCTCAGATGCTCACAAAGCTGGGCAGAAAACTCTACCCCAGAGAGTGGATTAGACTTTTTAGAGGGAGTGGTAACATTACTATTGAGACAATTAGAAAATAAAATTAAATACTAAGTTCCGTGGCAATTTCTACAGGAACAATAAGAATCCAAGAAGGAAGATGTCATGGTTTAGATCTTAATGTGCCCCGAAGACTCAAGTGCTAAAGGCTTGGTCACCAGCCTGTTATGCTATGGGGAGGTGGTGGAGCCTTTAAGAGGTGGGACCTAGTGGAAGGAAGTTAGTGATGAGAGCAAGCCCTTGAAAGAATGTTGAGATTCCAGCCCCTTCCTGTCTCTGCCTCTCTTTCAACTTCCTGGTCACCATGAGGTGAACAGGGTTCCTCTACTCTGTGCCCCTGCCTTGCCACAGACCCAAAAGTGATGGGGCCAACTGACCATGAGCTGAAATCTCTGAAACTGTGAGCCAAAATAAATAAACCTTTCCTCCTTTGTTTATTTTGGTTATTTTTGTCACAGCAACAGAACGCTGACTAGTACAGAAGACCAGGCTAAGAAGATTTCATTGAAGTCTGGAAGATTATCTAGATTGGAATAAGCATGAGAGAAGAGAAATGACAGGGACATATGTTGGGGACTGTAAGGAGACCAACTTGACAGGAGAGAAGAGAGAGGATGGAGGATCTAAGGAGCAGGACATGTTGTGATAGACAATTGGGTGCTAGCTTCAGGAGGTTCACAGCACACAATGTGATGAGGAGGATTAGGGACAAGCCCAACTACAATGCAGAAAGTGCCTAAAGCTGGAAAGGTCATTGTCTGGTGATTTGAATGAACTATGGTAGCTGCTGTAGGAGAGAAGAGACAAAAACAAGTTCTAGAGATACACACAAAAAAGAAATTTAAAAAAAAAAATCCTGTTATATACACAATGGAGTTTTACTCAGCCATAAATAAGAATGAAAGTATGGTATTTGCTGGTAAATGGATGAAAATGGAGAATATTATGTTAAGTGAAATAAGCCAGACTGAGAATATCAAGGGTTGAAGGTTTTCTCTCATAGGTGGAAGCTAGTCCAAATTAGGAAAAGCAAGGAGTCAAGGGGATCTGATATCATAAAGTTATATGGAAGACCAGTGGAATAGAGGAACCAGATCAAGAGAAAGAGAAGAGGGGTGGGAAAGGAGAGGAAAGGTGAATAAATTTAAACAAAATCACATTATGTGCATGTGTAAGTATACCACAGGGAATTTCACCTAGAGGTGTGTGTAGAAAGCACCAGTCAAGGATGGATAAATGAATGAGCAAGGGGAGGATCAGTGAGGTGAAGGCAGGTGGACAAGCAACGTGGGGGAGGAGGGGAACAGGGACTGAAATGGAGTGGGCCAGATTCCATGCATGTATGATTCTGTTGGGAGGAACCCAGCCACTATATATTGTTCTAAAAATTGTTTTCCTGATAATTGACTGGATTGGGGAAATGGGGAATAAGGAACTCAATTGTTCTGATAACAACTGGGGAAAAGGGTGATGTCATTGTGACTAAAAAAAAAATCAGCTGTTTGAAAAAGAAACTTACGATTGGGTGGAAGGGTAGTAAGTAGGAGAAGAATCCTATCTAAAAGAAGCGTGGGTTGTTTGAAACTTGACCTGTCGGCTGTCCCAATCAACATGCATCTGAATAAGACCAAAGATCTTGGCCATGTGGATGGTCCTGTGTATTAACAACTAAACCAATTGGAGAAGTTATGAGCCTGCCTCCTTCACCAGATGAAGGTAAGAACTGGAGTTTCAAATCTCTGTTCCCCTCGTGACTAGCTGTATGATTTGGGCAAGTTATTAAACCTCTCTTTGCCTGAGTTTTCTCAACCATAATAATAGTGAGGGTCCTTATTGCCTCTTTCATCTATGAGATAACTTGTGTCAAACACTTGATATTCAACACAACAACTCAACTTAGGAATGATTCAACAAATGTTGCTATTGTCTCCATCGAATAAAGTAAATAATACCAAAACAATTTATAAAGTTTTCAACAGAGGGAATGCCTTTGGGTAGATACGGTGTAGTAGATTGGAAAAAGTACTCAGCTTGGAGTCTTGGCTCTAATCCTATACCTGACACTAATCAGTTCTATTACTCAAGGCAAGTTTCTGAACCTCCAAGAAGTCTGTCTTCCTTGTGCAATAACAACAAGTAATAATGCATATCCTACCTACCTAGCACAGGGTTCTGAAAATAAGAAGAGATGAGCCATGTGAAGCTATTTTGTAAACTATAAATGATTGTCAAAGGGAAGATGTTAATTATTGTCATTAATATATAAAAAAATCTATATTGTTCTGTGATGGTCCAAATGAATACTCAATTCACTGGAAATGGTTTCACCATGCTTCAGAATAACATTCTGTACAAATCTTATTTGCACAGTGCTATAGCTTGGATGTCAAGTGTCTCCCAAAGGCTCATGTATTAAAGGTTTTGTCCCAAGACAGCATTTGCAAGAGGTGGTGGAACCTTTAGGAAGAGGGCCTAGTAGTTTAGGAAAAGTATTATAACCTAGATTATTAACCTAGATTATTAGGGATGTGCTCTCAAAGAGGATGTGGGACCCTAACCCCTACCTTTTTCTCTCTTAGAGCTCCTTGGCTAGAAGATGAAAAATGTACTCCTCTATATTCTCCCCCACTTTTGCCATCCAGCACCGCTGCCAGAGGCCTAAAGCAGTGGGTCCACTTGAGCATTGACTGGAACCTCTAAAGCCATGAGCCAAAATAACCCTCTTCTGTTTATAAGCTAATTATCTCAGGTATTTTGTTACAGTTATGGAAAGCTGACTAATATACATAGGTTCCATGGTTTAATTACCAAACAGGTCATTCAGTTGTCCCCTGAAGAGAAATGAAGTCTTGAGGTATTTTGGATTTTGGAAATGGACAGCAGTCACTCTGAATAGAATTACTGTTGAGCTCTGCACATTTATTTATTTTGGTTAGGATGGGAGCCAACGGAGTGGGAGTGGGGTTTGGAGGGGGTGGAGGTAGAGGAGCCTGGTCAACTGTAAAACCAAATTTCCGGCTCTAATAAGTTCTTTTAGGAAAAGCCCCTACCTTCCTCATTTCTAAGGAATGTCTATCAGGAATTGCTTCTTCTCTAGGGCCAACACTCCCCTGCCCCTGCCGCCCAGCTTAACAGCACTGAGTCATTAGTATGGATCGTTCATAAGAAAACAAATCTTTGAAAGGCAGGACAGAAACAAATTCTGACTTGACCTCAGACTGCTCCTGAAGCCCACAGTTCACTTTCCCACTCTGCACGTCAATCTCAGCCACTGGCATGGAGGAGGGGGGCTTATGAGATGGGAGCAGAGTTCATGCTGCCCTTCATTCAGGTTTGATGGTTTAGACAACAAGGACGAGGCATTCATTATGTGAGCTCATTAAGAGTCGGTTTCTTCAGACTTTTCGTGATCCTTTACAGAACATAGTTCTAGCATGGCCTTGGACCAGAATGGAACAAAGATTTTAAATCAATGTCACCTTCAGATGAAGATGAGAAGAACATTCCTTGCACCCCAATTCTCTCTCTCTCTCTTTCTTCTATTGTTTATTTGTGCAGTTTAACTTGCTGCTTTTTTTTTTTTTTAAACAACATGCATGTGCCCATGAGCCCAATTTAGGTATTGAAGATTCTAATTGTTCCTTGCAAAAAGGAAACAAGACTAATGTTCAACTCTGAAGGTCCACATCGATCAAAGGGGGTCGGGGGCGGGGGGGGGGTGGCTACACCTCATCAGGAGACTAATCTGGATTCAGAGGTTCATTTTCTAATCACAAAGTGCAACTTACAGCTCCATAAACCAAGAACCCTTCTCTGGCCACATTCTTCTTGGCCTGTGGCAATATTAGTCCATGGGACTGGCCCTAGTCCTGGGCCAGGCCTTGCAGCTCTGAGCAAGGGACTTTGCCTGGCACTTCTGATTTTTCAATAATTATTTTTCAATAATCAGAAGTGGGAAGCATTTGATACAAAAGTACAGATTCCTTAGCAATGGAATACTCTTTTGAGGCATGGTGAAAGCATTTCCTGTGAATCAAGTATTCTTTCTGACCATCACACTTCAATATAGTTTTCTTAATATGCTAATTAACATCTTCCCTTTGAAAATCAATTATAGTTTACAAAATAGCTTCACATGGATCATTTTTTCCTCTCTTGTCATCACTGTTGTCATGGTTTCTAGTGACTGAAAGCCAATATCACCACATATCTTCTGCTTCGCTGGCCCAAGAAGAGATAGGATGTTTGTCTAACTCAGAAGCAAACTCTGGGAATAAAGTGTCTGGAAAAAATGTAACTGTGTTATGCTCCAGAATGAGGGGCTTTACCTTTTATTTCCAGAGTATGAAGGTGACATTTGAAAATCATAATTAAAACTTACTTTTAGTGCTATTAATATGAATTTAAAAGGTAAAGAACCTCTAGGTTGTTTCTTGCCATAAATTTTCAGCCGACATCATTCACCTTGTCTAAATCCTTTGTTTAATCAGAGCAGGGAAGCAGGAGTGTCAAAAAACTGTCTTCTACTTCAAAAGCCCAGTCATTTCTCTTCTTTAAGTGCATTACATTCAAAGTAAAAATATATTTGCATTTTGAATTTCTTTAGTTTGAACGGATTCTCCACTTTGACATCTGATTTAATTATTTTATGCCAGTGTACCTGGGAATGAAGCTGTGGTTCTCCATCTCCCAGCTCGTCTACCTGGCCCAGTGGATTTGGCTACAGGAAGCAAGATCCCATTTTGACTTTGAAAGTAGTTGCCTAAACATGAAAAATCCTGAGAGACTTTAGCATTGAAAGTTCATAAAGTAGCAAAACACAGTTTGGTGTCAGTGAACTCTTTCATATCACAGTTGCCAGATTCTGGACTCTGTGTCCTCAACTAATTCAGAGAAGTCGATTTCTGCAAAGGCAATTTTGTACAGAAGAACAAATTCTGTAGCAATTCCAGCCCAGGGAGTCCCGAGAAGTTTATTCCATCACCCTCTCTTCTTTCTCCAGTCCTAGTAAGAAGGCAGTTGGCACCACAAGGAACTTGATTATGTGCACCATCAGCAGAACCCTATCTCTTTTTAGGCCAGCTACACAGAAGATATGTAGTGATATTGGCTTTCAGTCACTAGAAACCATGACAACAGTGATGACAAGAGGGAAAAAAAAATTCCTCATTCCCTTTCCAGGTTCTTCGCTGTCCAGTTTACTGAAACTTTTATGGCTTTAGTTAGGGCAGCTGAGTGATTTGGGGTTTAGAAATGGAAAGAGGAGCCCCACCTCTCCTCACTGTGGTTGTTAATTTATTAGTTATTGAGCATCACCATGGAGAGTGTGCAGATTTGAACTTTCATTTGGGTAACTGACACACAGGGTCTATGCAAAGAAAGGAAAGACAGTAAACTGTCATCACTGTCCAAAACCCTGTGCATTTGAAGTGACCTATGAAGCTTCTTTTCTTTGAGACCCTAAGAACATGCTGCCAACTGACCCAGTATTTGAGCCAATTTAGCCAAGGCGAAGAGCCTGCTGGAGGTGCGTTCTCGTATGGAGCGTTGGGTTGCCTGTTTGGCTGGTCTGAGTCAAAAGTCAGGTGTCTTGGTCTGTCTCCTGGAAGTATTTCCCTGCCTGCAGTCATCCAGGATAGATTTCCATAATCCACATCCCTGGAACTTGGTCATTTGGATTGCTTCTCCTCTCAAAAAGGAGCATTCCTCTTGTCCTCTCCTTCACTGTGGGCAACATTGGCCTAGTACTCCCGTGACATGTCCTACGGGCAACCCACAGACCATATTTATCTGATTAATGTTTACAGGATTCTTATATTAGAATGAGCTAGTTTGTGCTGTGATAGTAAATTAACCCCCGATCTCATCATTTAACACAAAAAGAATTTACTTCCTGCCTGTGTTCCATGTCTATTGCAAGTCAAGGGTGGATGCCCGTGTGTTGAGAGAATTCTGCTCCATTAGTCACTCAGGGATCCAGGCTGATGCAGGCTCTACCATCTAGAACCATCTAGAACTCCTTTGTCCTCTGTGTGTCACCTTTTGTTGCTCTGACCTCGAATACCAGACAAGAACAGCTTAGAGGAGGAAAGATTTATTTGGACTCATGGCTTCTGAGGTCTGAGCCCATGGGTGACTGACTGCACTGCTTTGGGTCTAGGGAGAGGCAAATCATCATAGAAGAGGGCATGGTGGAGGAAAGCTGCTCCGCTCCCAGCAGCCAGAAAGCAGAGAGGTGGGGAGGTGCTGATGAGAAGATAAAGTCCTCCAGGGCATGCCCCCAGGGAGCTACTTCCTCTCACCAGGTCCTACCTACCACTCTTCCTCTCAGCTATCCGTGGGTTAATCCACTAATGAGGTCAGAGCTCTCATCATCCAACCACTGCACCAAAGCCCACCTTCAGACCTTGTTTCCTTGCCTTGAACATGAACTTCTGGGAAACATTCCGGATCCCAACCTTGGCAAGGAAGAAAGAGACCAGAACTCTCTTTTCAGTGCCTTAATGCTTCAGCCTAAGAGTGATAAATGTCATTTCTACTGAATCCCATTGGTGTGAAGTCACCTGGCTCCACCTAACTGCAGGAAGCCTGGAAAGGCTAGTGTCTTAGTCTATTTTGTGCTGTGATATCAAAATGCCAGAGAATGACATTTTGATTAGAGATATAGATATGTTGTAGGTGGACACAATACCTTTATTTTTATGTGGTATTGAGAATCAAACCCAGTGCCTCACATGTACCACTGCGCCCCAGCCACAGCCCCGATACTTTATTTTTTAAAGAGGTTTATTTAATTCATGATTCTGTTGGCTCGAAAGTCCAAACAACATGATGATGCCTGTTTCCGATGAGGGTCCCCTGACTGTGTCATACCATGGCAGATGATAAGTAAAAATGGAAACAGGTCCATGACAAGAGATCAAGTATGGAATGGCTTTACTTTATCACAGTCTGTTCTCATGGCAACTAATCCAGTCCTGTGAGACCTCACCCTCTCCCACAAGACCAGTATCAGCCCCTTCCAAGGGAGGTGCCCTGTCACCTCGTCACTTTCCCCTAGGTCGCATCACTTAAAGGTGCCCTCATCGGTCAGCACCATCACTTGAGGACAAGCCTCCAGCATATTTACCTGTGGTGGACACCCCATAGCCAAACCATAGCAGCTAGTCTTCTAGTCCTTCCTGCGCCTGGAAAGAGAGGAGAACCAGATTTTGGTGAGCACTTGTAATATCTACCACAAAGTCCCCAGTTTTCTTTCAAGAGTGAGTTCTTTATTTACTTAATAGAGTGAATCCATGCCAGGACCCCCGGGGACGCTCTCGCCCAGAGCAGGGCAGATGTTGAATAAATCCTCTCCTGTGTGCCTCTGTTGCCCCCAGCAGGGACTTGCAGGACTAGAGGGTTTTGTTTTTGTTTTTCTCCCACTGAGAAGGTCAAAGACCAAACAACGTTTTGAGGAGCACTCTCTTAGATAATCAAGCTGTATGGCAGCAACTAGAAAAGCCTGAATAGTGGTGCCATGCCACATTGAAACTGCTTCTGGCTAGTTAACCCCAGGGCAGCTTGTGGTCCCCTCTGCCCACAGGCATGCAGACTCGGGCCTTGCTCTGCACACACAATTCATCTTCAGCATGGCAGGCTGGGCCTGTTCTGAGATGCCAGAGGTTAACTTACTGGAACAAAAAACCACATCAAAACCCTTGTCACATGACAGTGCTGAAGAACCCAAACCCCACATCAGAACACTTTGGCTCGTGTAGAAGTCCTGAAATGCAGTGGGTATTCTTCACTCAGAATTAAGAACATGTGGGCCCTGTCCTAATTCTAACCCACCCTTAATGTGTTTTAAATTAAGGATTGAGAGACCGGGGCTTCGGGGGCCAGAACTGACCCAGCTATGACATGGAGACCACATTTACTTTGTTTAACTTCCAGAGAACTTAAATGACCCTCACACAGTAGGTACTCAAATGGTTTCTCTTTACGATGATGATACGTGGTAATGATTTATGGTGCTAGGGATAAAATGCAGCTGAATTTACTCTGCTGGTTCTTTGGAGGTCGTAGATATACAGTCTTCACATCTTGACAGGGAGTAGAAAAAGCTGGTCATTTTCAGGACCAGACAACCGCCAGAAAACTATAGTTATTAACAACAATAACAACTCTTTTCACTTGTTCCATGTCCACTCGGTTTTTTTTGTTCTTTTGGTTTTTTTTTTTCCTGGCACTGGGAAATTGAACTCAGGGGCTCACACATGCTAAGCATATGCTCTACCACTGAGCTACATCCCCAGCCAATGTCTACTCAGTTCTAAGGCACTATTCAAAGAATTTTTCAAGAATTATTTCTTTTGATTTTAATAGCTATCTATAATCAAGTCTATTATTATATATACATGAGAAAACTCAGGCTTAAAAGTTTAAGGAGCTTATGTGTACATGCATCAAAACATTATACGGTATTCCATTAATGTGTATATTTTATATATCAGTTAAAAATAATTTTTAAGTCTGAGAAACGTATCCAAAAAATCATAAATGTAAGCAGTGGAACTGAGTTCTAACACAGGTCTTTCTGATAGCAAAGTCTGCATATATATAAAATAATTTTATTCTTTTCCCACAAAATACTTTTTGGACACAACACCTTTATTTTATTTATTTATTTCTATGTGGTGCTGAGGATCAGACTCAGTGTGAGGACACGTGCTAGGCAAGCGCTCTATCACTGAGCCACAACCTCAGCCCATCAAACAGTTGTCTTTTAAAAACCCAAACAGCAGAAAAATTTTTTAAATACAGAAATGATTAGAAATATCATTTGTAATCCACTGTTCAGAGAAAGATTCACTCTCTAAAGTTGACCGGTGTATATCTTGGACATTTTCTATTCAGATGTCACTCACGGGTGACTAGACTTTGCACCTTCAGTGAACACCAGCATCTTACCAGAGCACAGTCCAACACCAAAAACAACTGCCCAACAGTGTGGGTTTTTATTGACAGGTTTGTGGCAATCAGGAGACCACACATAGCAAAATTATCCATCACCCCCCCCCCGCCCCTTTAAATAATTCCTCTTCTGTCCCTTGGTCTCCTTCAGACATCTCTTGCTTTTCTCATGAGCAACAATTTCACACCATCACACTCTCTTCTAATTTGCACCCTCACCTACCATCCTTCTCAGAATTCCCTCTTCTTCATGGCAGGGGTCAGGATCATGAATAATGAATGAGTTTACCCTTGTCTCTCTCACACACATTTCCTTACAAAAATGATTCATACTCTTCAGTGACCAACTAGACTTTCCTCAAGAGCATATTCTGTGATATAAGAGAAATCTTAAAGTTCTGTTTGTGATTATTTCACTTGATTGATGAGAAAGAAAAAGCAGGTGTCCCCTGTATGCTGAGATTTTTCTGGTAGAACACTGTTTCAATCATATCCTTTCTAGTCAGAAAAGTCATTCTGACTGTATTTAGGTTAGTATTCAATATGTTTTGGTTTAAAGTGTGCTGTGTAAAAAGAGAAAACTCAGTACAGGTCATCAAGACTTGACCAGATCAATGTTTCATTTTTACTATTAGTCAAACTCAGTTTTATTAAGATAAAGCAGTTGCACCGATAAAAGACTACCTCCTCCACATTGTCCTGCACATATTCTGACTATAGCATAAATAAGCCATTACAAGGGGCATCTGAGTCTCATTTCTTTTTTTTTTTTCTTTTTTCTTTTTAAATATTTTTTTTTTTAGTTGTAGTTGGACACAATACCTTTATTTTTTATTTATTTATTTTTATGTGGTGCTGAGGATCAAATCCAGTGCCTCACACGTGCGAGGCAAGCACTCCATCACTGAGCCCCAGCCCCAGCCCCAGCCCTGAGCCTCATTTCTTATGAACAGCTCTGAGAGCTGCATCAGTGGGAGCAGACCAACTTCTGATGTTTCTTTATGGAAGGGAGCTGGGCCTCAGGCTGGAGGTGGTGGGAGCTACTGATACACATTTCTTGGTGTAAATTAGTGATCTGTAGACATTTTTTTTAATCACAAACTATGTGGTAGATTAAAGATGGCTACAAGTTTCTTTGGCAGACTACTCATTGAGAAATGGGGATCTGTGACTTTACCCCTTGAATCTTGCAGGAGCTCTTGGACTACTTTGACCAATAGAATGTGATGGAAGGGGCACTAGACATTTTCTTGTCCCAGTGCATGAGTGGCAGCTACTTCCTGTCTCTTGCAATGTCCCTTCTTGGAACACAACCACCATTCTATGAGGAAGCTCAAGCAGCCCATGGAGCAGCCATATGAAAAAGAACTGAGACTAGCCCTGCCAACCACCCTGGCTGAGCTCCCACCTGATAGCCAGCACCAACTTGCCCACTAGGTGAATAAGCCATCTGGGAGGTGGGTCTTTCAGACCTAGTTGAGCTGTTCCAATTAGTGCTTCGTGGGATGAAGAAACACTGCCTAGGTGTTCACAAATTCCTGATCCACAAGATTGTGAACAAGAGAGAATTATATTTTAAGTAACTAAGTTTTCAGTTTGTTATGCAGCTATAGATAACCAGAATGCACTTTTATCATTAGAAATGTCTTAGCAATCATTGTACATTTGTTATATATTATCCTCTTATGTGCATCATGATACATATGAGAAATAGAAAATAAAAAGCTTAACTATAAACAGAAATTCTAAAATTTTCTAATCATAGATCAGTGGGGTTTTTCTTTGAGCATATACATACTTTGATGACCACTGGTCTATAGTAGATGATACTTTGAGACTCAACTCAGTGTTAGTGAGTAATCTCCTAATACTAGTCAAATGTTTGAAAAATGGAGTGTTTACACATAGACATAGTCTGACAGGAGATAATTAATTTAATTTCTTTGGACAGCCAAGAAATACCCAACCTGTAAGAATGAGGGGCAATTTTCCCACTTTTGTATTTTTCCCTTTTAAATTACAACGAATAAATTAGGTTTTTTAAAGAAAACGGGGTTCAGAGTGATCAATTCATTTGAATCTTGCTGTAGCGTCGGAATAATTTGAATGTCCTTCCTTGTACAAATCCATTCCAAAGTATATAAATATTATTCCAAGTCAATAAATAAAAATTCACATCATCATTTTAATAAATTACATGTTAGTGAGATGGATATACATATCACTTTTTTTTTAAAGAGAGAGAGAGAAACGAGAATTTTTTAATATTTATTTTTCAGTTTTTGGCAGACACAACATCTTTATTTTATTTTTATGTGGTGCTGAGGATTGAGCCCAGCGCCCCGCACATGCCAGGAGAGCGCATTACCGCTTGAGCCACATCCCCAGCCCAACATATCACTTTTTGACCCATAATTTATCATTGAATATTCAGATTGTTTTTCTACTTTAACAATCATTCTTTTAAAAAAAATGTTTTATTTGTTCTTTTTAGCTATACATGACAATAGAATGTATTTTGATATATCATACATACGTGAAATATAACTTCCCATTTCTGTGGTTATACGTGATGTGGAATTACTCGGGTCATTATTCATATATGAACACAGGAAAGTTCTGTCTGATTCATTCTATTGTCTTTCCTACTTCCATCTCCTCTCCGTTTCCCTCATTCCCCTTTGTCTAATCCAATGAACTTCTGTACTTCCCTTTCCTACTCTCTCTTGTTTTGGGTTAGCATTCACATATCAGAAAGAACATTCAGCCTTTGGTTTGGGGAAATTGTCTTCTTTCACTTAGCATGATAATCTCCAGTACCATCCGTTCACTGGCACAGGCCATAATTTCATGCTTTTTTATGGCTGAGTATATTCCATTGGGTATATATACTACATTTTCTTTATCCATTCATCTGTTGAAGGGCACCTCGGTTGGTTCCATAGCTTCACTATTGTGAATTGAGCTGCTATAAACATTGATGTGGTTGCATTACTATAATATGCTGATTTTAAGTCCTTTGGGTATATACCAAGGAATGGGATAACTAGATCAAATGGTAGTTCCATTCCAAGATTTCTGAGGAATCTCCATGCTACTTTTCAGTATGGTTGCACCAATTTGCAGTCCCACCAGCAATGTATGAGTGTGCCTTTTCCCCCATAACCTCGCCAACATTTGTTGTTACTTATATTCTTGATAATTGCCATTCTGATTACGGTAAGATGAAATCTCAGTGTAGTTTTAATTTGTATTTCTCTAATTGCAAATGTTGAACATTTTTTCATATATTTGTTGGCTGATCATATTTCCTCTGTGAAGTGCCTTCAATTCCTTTGCCCATTTATTGATTGGGTTATTTGGGTTTTTTGGTGTTATGTTTTTTGAGTTCTTTATATATCCTGGAGATTAATAGTCTATCAGAGAGGCAGGTAGCAAAGATTTTCTCTCATTCTGTAGGCTCTTTCTTCATGTTCTTGATTGTTTCTTTTGCTGTGAAGAAGCTTTTTAGTTTGAATCTATCCCATTAATTGATTCTTGATTTTACTTCTTGCACTTTAAGAGTCTTGTTGAGGAATTTGTTTCCTAAGCTGACATAATGGAGATTTGCACCTACTTTTTCTTCTGGTGGACACGGGATCTCTAGTCTAATGACTAGGTCCTTGATCCACTTAGAGTTGAGTTTTGTACAGAGTAAGAGATAGGGGTTTTATCTTATTTTGCTAAATATGGATTTCCAGTTCTCCCAGCACCATTTGTTGATAGGCTATCTTTTCTCCAAGGTATGTTTATGATATCTTTCTCTAGTATGAGATAACATAACAATCATTCTTATTGCTATCCCTTGCGTACATCCTTATATATTTAATTATTTCCATTAGATGAATTCCTAAAAGAGGAATGGGTGTTTATAGTTAAACTTTGTATAGAAATAAGAATTGTACAATTTATCTCTAGAAAGTTTGCGCAAATTTATAATTTCTCCAACAGTATTCTCAACAATACTTGGTATTATAATTTTAAAAAATAACTTTGCCAACTTAATACAAAGATTGGGTTATATGTAAACAGATGGTATGCATTTTATGTATTAAACTCATCCTTTGATTTTGGACTTTTGCCTCTTTTTTCCTATTTATTTTTATTTTTGTAAGCTGCTTGTGTGTGTGTGAGAAGGAATAAAGCATATTACAAAGAAACAATTTTAGAGAGGTACTTCCTAAATCCCAGGAGAGCAAGAAAGGAATTTATTGGCTCACCAAAGACTTTTAGGCTGAGCTAGACTCAATGGTTCAAATAATAATTTTAGGATTCTCTCTCTCTCTCTCTCTCTCTCTCTCTCTCTCTCTCTCTCTCTCTCTCAGCTAGAGAAACAAGACAGACTCTTATTTCATGACAGCAAGAACCCAGGAAGTATTTCTTTCCAACAGTTTCAGTAAAAGGTCCAGAGAAGAGTGTGATTGGCTAGTTTAGGTCATGTGCACAAACCTGAGCTAACTACTGTGGCCAGGACAATTGAGTACTCTGGCCAGAACTTGGTTCCATATCTTCAGTTAAGGGATATTCTGGGTTTTTGCAAAGCCCAACTAAATGAGCATTATAGAATTGGGGACTGGAAGATCCTCAAAAGAAGGGATGCTGGACAGAAAAAAAAAAAAAAAAGGTCAAGTGTCAATCTGAGAAAATTTGATAGGTTTTGGCCAACCCACAGCTCTTTCTGAGTCTTTAATGAAAAGTGACTTGATACAATAGAAGTGGTCTAGATTTACCTTTGTTAGGATTACCTGTGATAGTTCCTAAGCTTTGGATATTTCATTCATCAAAGGAAAAAATGAATTCCCACCTTGCTTATGTTAAATGATCTGGTAAGACACCAATAAGATTATGAAAGAAAAATATTTGCCAAAAATAGCATATGAATGTATGTTGCATAAAAATAAAAATAAGGCTAGAAAATTCTGTGTGTAATCAGTTGTAGTTTAGCATGAGATCCTCCTTGGGAAGTCAAATGAAAAAATCCGTGCACTGTGGCTCTGAAGCCTACACCACCGCTCCTAACCTTGGCTCTGTGGAAAGCAGTTCACTTTAATTGTGCTCAAAGTCATGTTGAACTGCTGTGCTCAGGAAGCAGGGACGGGTAGCAGCCCTAATCACCGCCAAAAGTTGGAAATACTACTGACGTCACACTATGCTAGTTTCTTTCTAGGAACATTTGTATCCTGTCTTTGCTTTCCAGCTAATTAACAAGATGTGACCTTCCTTAACACAAGAATGACCCATGGTCCAATGTAGAGCAGCAGGAAACACCAGTATGCTTATGGGTAGCCACCGAATTGCAATCCTGCTGAATCTGGTTCCCTGGAGGGCCACAGAATGAAGCGAGGCATGGGGGCTCTCTGAGAAGTTGAGATCTTGTGGGTGGAAAATTTATTTGGAAATAGCCGTACACAGGCAGGGACCGAACACAGAGAGTTATGCATGGGGTCTCTTTTCTGCCAAGTTACCCTGGAAATCCTGCACCAATTGTTCTTAGCCAGCAATGGAACACTTCATGCTTTGCCCTGGACAGGAAAACAAGGCTGTTGCCCATGTCTCTGCTCATAGCTGCTGGGATATGACAGGAGATAGGAGGCCCAGCCAAAGGAAATTCCAGCTAGCCACCAAGCCGGGAATGTTTATGTGTAGATAACTGTTTGCAGAATGGTGATTTGAGGGGTGCACCAATTTTTGCAAATGAAGAAGGGATCTCCTTATTACAAACAGCACCAACTCCCAACATGCAATCCCCACGCCCACCCCAAGCCTGCCTTCCAATTTGCTGCCTCAGATTCCCACAATTCTGACAATCCCTTTCGGGGTACTCTTATCAGAAAGCCCCATTAAAATGCAAGTATGAGAAGAGGGTAGAGTCGTTGAGGGTAAAGATTGACAAACCCATTAAATCTTGAATTATTTTTCCCCATTTTCTGGGGTGCCAGGCAGGGAGCAGAAAGAAAGATTAAATAGGGGGAGGGGGGTCAGAACGACACTAGATACTTGAAGGAAATGAAGAATCTTGAAGATAAATTCTGTCCGACTCTGGGCCTGGCCTCTCTGTGTTAAAAAAATTACTTAAAATGCGTCACCACAGACTCTCACATCTCCATGCTCTTAGTCACACCTGACCTCATCTCTCGATTTAAATAAAAAGAAGACAACTGCCTCTGTCTGTCGTTGTGACTGTGGATTTGGGTAAATGATTGTTTACATCTTAGTGCCCTATGGGAGACTTCTGAGGGTTGAGGTTCCCTGGGTGGATCTGTTTTTCAATACAAATCTGCAAAAACAAAATCTCTTGATTTCCAGATGGCATCTGTTCACATTAACTCTGCTGCTACAGGAACACTCACAAACTTATTTCCTCCTCCTAAACAAAATGAAATCCTGGGCCCCAGGGCAGCTGCCCTCCATTCTGGGCTCCCAAGATGCTTAGCGGCCTGGTCTTTGCCTCTTTTGTAGCAATTTTTCTTTCTCCCTGGATTAGTGACCAGAACTGTATTTGCTGCCTATCAAATTCATTGCTTCCATCCGCTGTGGCGCCCCCCATTCAGAGACTCCCTATTACCTCATGGCATATGGCACAGTGCACACTTTTGAAAACTAAGAACTGGAAAGTTTCTCCTTTGGCAACTTCTCCCCTGGTCACCCTGGCGATTTCCACATGTAACACTTTCCATACTCATTGAGCACAGAGTTTAGAGGGTTTTGAAATAAAAGGCCTCTCAAGTTCTCGGTCCTGGCCAAAAGAGTCATCTCTACCAGATGCCACAGTAACTAACTTGGTCATTTCAAATAATTTGGTCTGGTATATCAGTTCATGCAGAGGAACTTGGGGACTCATGTCTCATTATATGGGCAACCTTCATTTTTTTTTCCTAGGATGACACTTAGCCCCATTATAAAATCAAGCAATGAGATGATCAGCTTTTTAAAAGCAGGGCTTCCACTACTAAAAAGAATGGCCACCCACTGATGACTGCCAGGAGGAGAATAAGGAGAATCACCATTGGGAAGGGCAGCTGGATGGCTGGCACTGCAGGGTGAAGTCTGTGCCCTGGGACCTAATAGCAGCTGTCAGTCCTCTGAGGGGCAGTAGAACCGGGGGATCCACGTGAGGCCAGCTCAACTTATTTGGGAGTGCTCTGAGCTCTGGTCAAGCCCAGAAGGGCCAGATCATGCATTGAACAGCCTCTATTTCACCCGAGAACACCACGGGGCAAGTAAGAACCAGGTAGACCCAGGAAAGCTCCTGAACATAGCAGAACGTGCATCTGAGGTGCTCCCTTGGGTGAACCATGCACATCTCTTTCTCCATATGCCCAGACAGAAGCAAAATGTGGAATCTCGGGGTGAGAAGAAGGCAAGGAAGGAAAAGCTGTGACTTGGAGCCTTGTTATCCGTCAGAGACTCAACTCCACCCAAAGGGACTGTTTAAATTATGAAGCCTTTAAAGGAGGTTGGACAGTTAGAGACTAACTAGCCAGGGGGAAGGCCAGCAGAGTTACACACAATATAAGCTAACTGCAGCTTTGCAACTTCTCCCCTGGTCACCCTGGCAATTTCCACATGTAACACTTTCCATACTCATTGAGCACAAAGTTTAGGAGGTTTTGAAATAAAAGGCCTCTCAAGTTCTCAGTCCTGGCCAAAATCCTCATCTCTACCAGATGCCACAGTAACTAATTGGTCATTTCAAATAATTTGTTCTGATATATCAGTTAATGCAGAGGAAGTACAGGGTAATTCTGTCCACTTGCTAGAGGAAAGGCAGAACCTGTCCCCTACTTCTCCACCCACACCATTCCTACATCCTGCCGTGCAAACAGAACTCTGTAGACTGTTACTCCCGCCCAGATCCTCCCTGCTGAGGCCTGGCTGGGGTTTCACTCATGATCCGCTCTTGGAGGTTTGGGTTACTGGGCGCCTCTGACCTCTGTCTGCACGTTTGACATTTTACTGATGGCCTCTTCTTCCCTAAACGCTCTTCCCAAATCGTGAACACCAGATTGTTCTCTTGTTCTCTTCTGGGTTACAAGTAGCAGGGCTAGACCTAAAACTCAGAATGACACTGAAGCAACAAATGAGAACACAGAACAAAATCCTTGAGAAGAATATCAGGGAAATGAATGGACAAAATGCAGGCTCTTTGAGGCTGAGACTTAAGAAGATGAAGTCAACAGTGGATCTAGAATTCAGACTTAGAAAAAATGAAATGGCTTATTGTGCTTCCCAATATTCCCTGCTAATGACAGTGCCCCCTTTTAGCTCATTCACTCTACCTACCCTATGGTCTGTTCATATATTTTGCACTTAAAGTGTCTTAATAAATAATAATAGTTAATGTTTAATGAGCACTTACTATGTGCCAGGCTCTGTGTTCCAGGCTTGTCATATGAAGCCACAGAATATCCTCTGAGGTTACACAACTATTTGAGATTGAAAAAATAAGCTGAGGAAACTGTGGTAGGGGATGTGGAAAGGCAGATGGAGGCTGCTGGTTGGAATATGAACAATGCCCTACTCTCTTCCTTTGTAACTCATTTCCAGACTTCTCCCTTCCTTCTGCTGCCAAAACCCTCCACATTGTGGCCGACACTCAATGCCTCCATCTCCCCCTTTCCTTAACCGCTGACTTCCACCCCCACAGTTCTGTTGAAACTGCTCCCCACGAGGTCCCCACGACTTTCCTCTGGCCAAACACAATGTTTTCCCCCCCTTCTGTCCTCATCCTTTCCGACCTCATAGTGATGTTTGACACTGTTAATACCCAGCCGTCTGAACGTGCTTTCCCACCTTTTTCCTCCCTGCTTGCCTATTTACTGGCTCCTCCCCATGCTCCCCTGGTGTCCTGCAGGGTTCTTCCTCCCTGAGGCAGTCCCTCGCTGGTGGCTTTACCTATCGGTCTCTGCTAGGACTCTCCAATTCACCTCTCCCACCAGACTCTGCCCCTTTACTTCTGGGTGCTGTACTGATACCCAGCACTCTGCAGGGCTCCAAAGAAAAAATGTCTTTCCCTCAAATTACTTTTCTCTTCAAAGATACCCATTTCCAAGTGTCTCTAAAGAAAACGCAAGCCCAACACCCTGGAGTCAATTTCATTTCTCCTCTGGCTCTTCCACTCTATACACCCAGACTCCCAAACTGCTGCTGCTTGGAAATTCCTCTCACTTCTGACCCTTCCAGACCCAATGCTCGCTTCTAATTCAGAGTTCTTACCACCTCACACCTCCATTGTCAGACAGAGCCACTGCCTCTCTGGGCTTCAATGCTCCCTTATACACTTCACTTAAAAGCAATTTTTATTAATCAACATTTTAAGAAGAAGCTTTGATCTGGACATTCCACTTTCAGAAATCGGTCCTAACGAACAAACAGAAACAATACGTGAAAACAAAGAGTCGTGTAAAAGAACCTTAAGTGGGAACAACTTAAATGGACAAGAAGGGGTATTAGTTGACATATCCTGCGCATGACAAGGGAACAGGGGGCAGCTGTTAAAATCACACTTCAAGCCAGGCACAGAGGCAGATGCCTGTAATCGCAAATATTCCAGAGCTGAGGCAGGAAGATTGCAAGTTCAAGGTCAGCCTGGGCAATTTAACAAGACCTTGTCTCATGACAAAATTTAAAAAGAATCAGGTGCCGTGACGCACGCCTGTAATCCCAGAAGCTCGGGAGGCTGAGGCAGGAGGATTTCGAGTTCAAAGTCAGCCTGAGCAAAAGTGAGGTATGAAGCAACTCAGTGAGACCCTATCTCTAAATAAAATATAAAATAGGACTGGGAATGTGGCTCAGTAGTCAAGTGCCCCTGAGTTCAATCCCTGTACAACCCCCCCCCAAAAAAATTAAAAAGAGTTGGGACTGTAGCTCAGAATTCGAACACCTCTAGGATAAATCCCCATTACCACATAAATCACTAAGCCAACAAATAAAATGAAATAAAATTTTAAAGGAACTAGGCATTTGACTTAGCAGTAGAGGATCCCTAAGTTCATTCTCTACTACCACCAAAAAAAAACAAAAAAACAAACAACAAACAAAAAAAAAACAAAGAAAGAAAAATTATACTTCAAAATGATATTTAACGATATGGGGAAATGTTCATTCTATATTGTTAAATGAAGAAAATAAGAAGGGGGAAAACGGATGAATAGTCAGAGCACAGAAGATTTTTTAGGGCAATGGAAATATTCTCTAAGATACTATAATGATAGATATGTATCGTTGCACATTTGTCCAAACTCATAGAGTGTACAAGCCCCACAGTGAACCCTAACATAAACCACAGGCTTTGGGTAGTTATGATGTGTCCATGTAAGTTCATCAACTGTAACAAATGTAAGAGTCTGGTGGGGGACGTTGATAATTGGGGAGGCTATGGCTGTGTTTGAGTGGGGGCAGGCAGGATGCATAAGAGAAATCTCTGCAGCTTTCACTCAGTTTTGCTGTGAACCTAAAACTACTCTAGAAAATAAAATCTTTAAAAAGAAGCAGGCTTTTTGTCACATTTAAGAAGCCAAGTCAGAGTCTTGCCTTCTGTGTAGTTGTGTTCAAATTCAAATCACAAGATACAAAAACATGCAGGCAGAGATTATACATAAAACATGTTTAATGTTTCTACTATGTCTTCGTGTGTGTGTGTGTGTGTGTGTGTGTGTGTGTGTGCGCACGCGGGTGTATACTTGAGATCAAACCTCCGGCCTTGGGTCCAAAAATACCAAAATAAATACATTTTTTTAAAAAGTCACGAATGAGAATATACAACATGATCCCCATCTCTTCCTGGCTCACATATACCCCAGCAACACCCCTCTTCTTTCAGTTCTATGAAGCCCTTTCCTTCCCCAGGACATTTGTACATGCCAGGAGAAACTGTAGCCAGCTTTGAAGTGTGTGGAGGGTGTCAGAGGTGGGAATGTGTAGGTATCCCCACTATCTTACCCTGGTTATTTCCATTTTTCGTTTTCTCTGAACTGGTTTTCAATTCTATACACTGTAGGTAATTGAGAGGAATACCAATGATTATTTTTTCATATGCAATAAATTCTGTCCATTGATGAAGACCAGGGACAACTGGTCTTCATCTACTTAATTGGGCATCTACTTATATATTTATTTCAGCATTTCCAGTTGACCCTATATAGGTATGTTATTTTAAATTTCCCTTTGAGCCGGTCATAACATGTTATCAGTTCCTTCATTAATTAATGAGTTAAACAAAATATTTGACAGATCTTCCTCTTATATTTGTGTATGACACTCATGAACTTCTTAATTAAAAAAAAAAAACGTATATCCTAGGTGCTGAGGGTGTAGCTCAGTGGCAGAGCACTTGTTTAGTATGCATAAGGACCTGGGTTCATTCCCCAGCACCAAAATAAATAAGTAAATAAAAATTTTTAAAATGTCCTTTGGTCCACTCCTGCCTATTATGTTCTTTCTCCCTCTCTTCACCTATCTAACCTCTGCTCAGTCTTCAGGTCTCAGCTTAAATGACACATCTTTGAAGAAGCCTCCTTGATTCGAGCTCTGATCCTCCATGACTTATTCTCATGCGGGTCTGCTCTCTCAAAGTACCTATTACATCTTATAATTATATATTCTGTGGGCTCACTAATGTCTGGGAGTCAAAGTAGCAGGAACTTAAACTTTTCTCTTTACATTTTTCTTTATTCTACACATTTTCTGTAAGGAACATGTATACTTTTGTAATTTAAAAATATTATCTTTGATCACTACTTTCAAAAGGAAAAGAAGAAAAGAACCACAGTATCTGGACTGTCATTTGCCTCTTGCTTCTCCATGGAAACCTCCCTCCTCCAACTACTCCAGCCCACCCAGATTATTCCTATCACAATTGTTATATTCTCTTCCACAATATTATCCTTACTGGAGGAGTTAAAGCACAGTGAGAATGTGTGTGTGTGTCTGTGTGTGTGTGTGATGAGACCCTAAGAAGAGTAAGTGGATAAGTTATGCTTCCTACTCCATGAGTTTATAGCCTAAAGGGTGATATAAGACATAAAAGAAGGGGTTGGGGTATTGCTCCATGTGTTTAGCATGCATATGCAAGGCTCTGGGTTCAGTCCACAGCACCAAAAGAAGAAGAAGGAGCAAAAAGACATAGCAGAAAAATTAAACAATATAAAGTGTTATTTAAACAAGGGCCATAACTTTATATGGATGTTCAGGCTTGAGATCACTGAAGGCCAGAACAGTCACATGCCTTACGTATGCTCTCAGTCTTGGCTGTTGGGACGTTTTTGGTGATTTGAACTAGAATGCAACTACCCAGAAGGCAGGACCTCAATCTGGCTCCTTTAATATAGCCCAAACACATGGTAGGGTTTCACATTTACTGTCTGGGTAAGAGGCTGGAGAACTGCCTAGGTCCTTTCAGAATATGTGGCTTATCTAGAAGACGGGAAGCTTTACTGAGATGTGCTCTGCGCTTGAGCAGAATGAGTATCCATCCCCACCACTCCAAGTGTCCAATTGTTGCAAAGTTATTTATTTGTGGTAGTTAGATTCCTGCTGGGACTGCTTGTAATGAAGATGGAGAATCATGCAGAGGATGAAATAATGCAGAGGTCCACTCTGGGCAGGAGATGTGAGCAGTTTTGTTACGAGAACCCAGAGCTCAGAGAGCAAGAGTGTTTCTGGAAGGTGGGCCTTGGTCTTAACATTAGTTGGGGTCCAGCTGCCTTTGCACACCTGGTCAGGATATCTAACTCTTCAGTCTGGTCACAAGGGCGTCAGCTATTGGAAAATAACCTAAGAAACATCTCTAGTTAAGGAGCATCAAGGTCAAGGTCAGACCTCAGCCACTGTGCTGCTGTTTGACACCACCAGTGACACATGCCCTCTCCCAGACCTCCTTGACAATGCTCCCTATTATTCACAGTCACTCCCCACTCCCATGCGTGGGCTTACAGTGCAACTGGTGGCAAATAGGAACTGGGACTGGAGATTCCCTTTCTAATCACAGTATTCTATATATTGCATACCCTGCCTATGTTACTGGCCTAAAAATAAGCTTTTCTGCCCTTCCGACCTCAAACTGGTTTGCCATCTCCTGTGTTCTTTTTTCTTTCTTTTCTTCTTCTTTTTTTGTTTTTTAAAAAAACCTCTCTGGCTGTACAATCTGACCTCCTTGTGAAATGAGACACCAAGAGAACTGGTGTCTCTCTCTTCCCTTCTCTTTTTCTCTCTCAGTTTTGGGAGGCATTCCTTCTCTTTAAGATGACATCAGAGAGGTCACTACATTATCCTTCAAACTTTTTTCTTTTCTTTTTTGGTGTTGGGGTTGGATCCTAGGGCCTTGAACATGCTGAACTCGTGCTTTACCGCGGAGCTACAATCCCAATCCCTGTTCCCCAAATTTTCTGTGATGCTCTTTTCAGGAAAGACTCCTGGGCAGGATGGAGCAGGGTCTAGATCAGGGTGACAGTGAGTCCTGTGCTGCAGGGGCAGCGCTGGATGCTCAGGGCATGCAAACCATAGGCGCTGGGTAGTGGCTGAGGACCGGCAGGTTCCTGAGAAGCTGGCACCAAGGCACAGTGGGAATCTCAGTGGCCTGGATGTCTCAAACACACTATGGATGTCTCTGAATGTGAGAGTCCAGAGTAGAGAGCAGCCAAGAGGGGGGCTAGTATGCCGGGGTAACTGCTCTTCCCTCACGGTGCAGCCTCTCATCCAGCTCCAGGGCAGGATAAAAGACTGTCATGTACATTCTGCAACTTGGCTGTGATGATCTCCACGCATGCATGTGGGCCACATTGTTCTGCCTCTCCTGGCAGATCTTTGGCTCTCAGAGAGGTTTGGCACTCACACCCCTGCTGGCTCCCTGCAGGCCTCCCTGCAGCTCTGCCTGGGCTTGATTAATGCAGCCCAGCTTTCCCTCAAGATGCCTGGGGAGCGGGGGTTTAAGTCGTTCTAACAGCCTAATTGACTGATCACTTTTATTTCTCCTTTGCTGTTGACTTCCTGTTTACCGTTCCTTCCAGCTTATACAAAACCATTTGCAGCCACACGACATTTTTTTAAGATTTTCTTCATTCAGGGATAGCCAAGACACAACACTGGAGTCTGCCTGGGAAAACAAAAGAAGCAATGGCTCCAGAGCGTTGGAGCTCTGGGAAATGTCTGAGTCCCCTGATGCGGGGGTGGCTGCCGACCGCTTTGCCCTGCGATGTGATGATTGCCAGTTATTAAGCCTGTCTGGTGGAGGGGGAAGCCAAGTGAGGAACAACAACAATAAAAGGGAGATAAATGGCTCCCGGGGACTGTGCAGACCTGGAAAAAAAAAAAAAATCCCCTGCACTCGTTTAGAGTTCATAGCCAGGAGGATAAACACCACTTAATTTGCAAACGATCACCATTTGGAAATGATAAAAAAAAAAATTATATGTCCCTGGAAAAAAAGTTTACAAAGAAATCTGAGAACCTCTCCTGAAAACATTTGTGATCCCTTCAGAGATCAGGAGACCCTTCAGAGGTCTCCTGGAACACCATTCACTGCTAGACTCCATGACGTCTCTTCCATGGGCAGTTTTGGTTTGTTCTTTTTTACAATGAACAAGGAAGCGGTTCTCAAACAAGGACATTTTTGCCTCTTATCACCACCACCACCCCCCCATCTCAAACCCACACCCCAGCGTTTAGTTGTCTGAGCTGAAGAGGGGAGGGGGTGAATACTACTGACAACTAAGTGTGTAGAAGTTGAGGATGCTGTTACAATGTGTAGGACACCTCAACACCACCCAAATGTTTCTGGCCCAAAGTGTCAGTAGTGCCGAGATTGAGGGAAAACTAGCAAGGAGGTGAGGTGTCTCTAGGGAGGAAGGAGCAGAGTGGCATTGGCTTTAAATCTAACTTTCTACTTGGAGGTAGCCAGGGTAAAGGCAAGAAGTCCAGATTTTCTAGAAACAACAGGGATAGTAAGATCTAGGAAACTGGTATTCCAGTCTCAGTGTGGATGTCTCCAGGGTTTCCTAAAATCTAGGTGAAGACAGGGATACCCATCACCGCACTCTCACAAGTGCATCCAGTGTCCATGTGTGAGCAGCCAGTGCCCTCTGGGGGAAGGAATGTGTGGCCTGCTCACCAGGGCTGTTTCAAGGCAGAGCCATAGACCCTGAAGGCCCCTTCTGCATTTTAGTGGCATGCGGAGAAGAAACCAAAGGTGTGGATGAGCAGGCGCTGTCTCAGCATGAAAAACATCACGTAAATAGATCACGTTACTGTCACACCTCTGAAGTTCTACAGTTAGAGATGTCCAATCATTGACAAATGTAACTGAAAGCCTATGTACATGACAAAGTCTGTGATGGGCAGAGAAAGATAATAGTCAACAAATAATGCATGGTGTAATTTCTGGTAAGGTTAATTGCTATGGGGGGGGGGAAGCATATAAGACAAGAGAATATAGAAGGACGATGGGGGATGATCACCACTTTCAGTCATTCTAGGTAGACAGTCAAGGCCTTTCAAAGAGGAGGCCCTTATAAGACATAGAAGAAGGAAGTGACCTTATGAACAGAGATACCCTTGGCCAAGGCAATAAGAGGGTCCTCCCCTGGACTGTAGGATTTAGAGGACCACAGGCACCTTGTTAACACTGTTCAGACTCCAGGCAAATGCTTTCCCACCACGCTTGTCCCCAAACTATCAAGGTTATGAGTTGTCATGCTACCAAAGTCAAAGACATATATGGGATTAGCATGCAAGAAGTGCTTAGATAAAAAAAAAAAGGACAAGTTAATTAATTTCCTTGTTTTAGCTTTTTTTGTTGCTCTGACCAAAAGACCTGACAAGAGCAGAAAAAGTTAATTTTGGTTCAAGTCTTCAGAGGTTCAATCCATGGTTGGCCAACTCCATAGCTCTGGGACTAAGGGGAAACAGAACATTATGGCGGAAGGGCTCGTCAGAGGAAAGCAACTCAGGTTTTAACAGCCAGAAAGCAGACAAAGTTTCACTTATCAAGGACAAAATATAAAACCCGAAGGCACACCCCCAATGGCCTACTTCCTCTGGCTACACCCTACCTACCTACTGTTACCACCAAATTAATCCATGTTAGTGGCTTCATCCATCTATTAGGTTACACCTCTCATAATCTAATTTTATTAGATTACACCTCTCATAATCTGATTTTGCATTGTCTCACACATCAGCTTTCGGGGTCATCTCATATCTAAACCATAACATTGTTCAATCCTTTTCAGACAGCATAAATGCAATAGATGATTGCATAAATCATTGTTTCCCAGAGTTCTGAGCATCTTTTTTCTCTCTCTCCTTCTCTTTGTGTTCTGGAGATGCTAATGGATTAGAGCGGTATTTACAACATGTGCACATGGTGTATGAGGAACATTTTGCAATGTTAAATAATTCATATTTCTCTTAAACATGTATGCATATTAGTTTAGTTGTAAAATACTTGAAGCATACCAATTCTTTACCTCCACAACCAGATGGATATCAAATATGAAAATGGAGAATACTTAAGGGGTCGGGGCTGTTGGCTAAGTGGTGGAGCATGTGTTTAGCATGCAAGAGTCCTTTGGTTCAATCCCAGCAAAACAAAAAAGGAAACAAAGGAATATTTAATATTCCAAACCAAACAAAAAGAATACAAAAGAATATTCAATATAATTTAGCTAAGTTTTCCAAAAGTTTTTCAGTTTAAACAATTCTAATTTAAAATTTTCATATTCACTTATGTGAATGTGCATTTGTATAATTATTAAATGATTTTGAATACTTGAAAAAAATGACTTTTTTGAAAGCATATGTGCAAAACATTTTAATTAATTAATTAATTTATTTACTTATTTATTTTTTCAGTATTATAAGTTGAACCATGGGTCTTATGCATGTTAGGCAAATGCACTTCCACTGAACTACTTTCCCAGCCCTTTTAATTTCATTTTGAGACAGGGTCTTACTAAGTTGTCTAGGCTGGCCTTGAACCCCTGCCTCAATCTTTCAAGTACCTGGGATTATAGGTATGCACTGCTATATCCAATCTCTGATCTTTTTATAATTACTTTCTGTTATATTTTTAATGACAATATCCAATTTTTATACACTTTGAGGACAAAAACATTTTAAAAATCTTTCCTATCATTGATCTCAACACAAATTATTTGTATGACTTCACTTAAAAGAAAGCAAAAAATAAACTTTGTATAATCAACACGTGATAAGTTATGAGTAATGTACGTCTCCATTTTATTATTTAAATATCACTAACAAAAAAAGAACACTCAATTGTGCACAGAATTAAATTGTCCTCTCTGTTTTGCTAACTTATAGTCATAAAACTATAGGTTTACACATATTTTTCAAATTTATCATTATGAGGGATTTGTCATGGTTTGAGAATAGAACATGTTTTCTGTAACTTTTTTAATGTGATGCATAACTTTCAGATACTTGGAGATACAGTATACAGGCCTTCGGATGCTCAGGGTGGACCTGTATGAAAATTTGGGGGAAGAGGCAATAATACATTCAAAGACCCTGTGAAAAACCTGAGCATGTAGGAAGAATAGAAAGGCTGGAGTAGCAAAAGCCTTGCAGGTGAGGCTGGAGAAGTGGGCAGGGGCCTTGTGAACATGACAAAGAGTTTGGCTCTTCCCGTACTAGCAATGGGAAGCCACTGGGGTTTAAACTGAAGAAGATGGTTCTGGATGCTGCAGAGAGACTGCTATCTAAGGGAACAAGAGTAGAGACAGGGGCCTGATTCAGAGACTGTTGTATCAGTTCTGAAGAGGTGACAATGACCTTCACTTGCATTTCAGCAGGGGAGGTGGTGAGATGTGATCAAATGGGGAATACATCTGAAAAAGAGTTGACAGCATTTACTGACCGACTGAGTGTTGGTGATGGGAAAGGAGAGAATGGTTTTAGGTCATTCGTTTGTGCAGCTGCATGAATGGTCGGGGGAAGCCTAGAGAGAGGAATGGGAAAGTACAGAAAAAAACACCTTCTATAGTCATCCCTTGGTATTGGTGGTGGATGGCTTCTGGGATCCCCTGAAGATACCAAAATCTGCAGCTGCTCAAATCCCTCATATAAAATGTTGTAGTGGGCTGGGGTTGTGGCTCAGCGGTACAGTGCTCACCTAACACAGGCCAAGCATTGGGTTTGGTCCTCAGCACCACATCAGATAAATCAATAAAATAAAGATATTGTGTCCAATTACAACTAAAAAATATTTTTTAAATAAAATAAAATGGTATAGTGCTTATATTTTATCCATGTACATCCTCCCACATACTTTAATCATTTCTAGATTACCTAAAATATCTAATACCACGTAAATGCTATGGAAATAGTTATTATACAGCATTGTTTAAGAAATAATGAAACACCAAAAAAAAAAAAAAGTCTGTACATGTGAGTACAATTGCAAATTTTTTGAATGTATTCTATCTGTGGTTGTTCAAATCCATGTATGTGGAACCATAGATAGGAGAGACGACTGCACTTGGAACAGGAATTCTGCTTTTGTAGAAGTATGGAAGGTGCTGATAATGGCTAGAGAAGAAACTAACAAGGTAGGAGACATTTTCCTATTGTACTTTTTACATCCTATCAACAGCTTACAGGTCTCACTGGTGCTTATCACCCATGTGCCAGTCAGGGCCTGTTCCATTCTAGTAGCCTGTCAACTGTCACTGAAAGGTTTTCACACAATAACTGAGGCATTTCCTGCTGAGTTCCTTTCTAGCCTTGGAATTCTATGATTGTAAGGTGACAAAATGTGACCCAGAAGAACGAGAATTTTCAGAGTTCTTGAAGACAGAAAAGGAATCAATCTGTTAAGGTAGAAGTGTTTGCCTGACAATCCTCCGGTTGGCCACCACCCACACTGCTGACATCATTATTCCATTATCTATGATCTGTGTCTTTGTGCACACTTCAATGCACTTTGACACATACAAACTATTTTTAGAACTAGTCAGTTGGGTTAGATGTCATCATGTATTCTGTGGACTCATAGATTTATGCACTCAAAATAAAGTCACAGAATATTAGAATATTAGAGATCAGCTGCTCTGATTCTTTGTCACCCAGATGAGGAAAGTGGGGGTTAAACTATAACTATCTAGTGATGGATGTGAGCCGAAACTCAGGCTTTAAGACTTGCAAAGAGTTACTTCCCATGAATGTAGCCTCTGACCCAGGGATGAAGTTGTAGAGGGTAAGAACTTGACATTGTAATAGTTCTCAGATTTCTTCTTGCAGATTTATGTCATATTTTCTGCTATGTAGATTCTTATCATGCCTCTCAAGAGCTCAAAACTCTTTCATTAAATATAATAGTATCAACCTCTGCCATGATTCCTGCAATCTACCAACATTTATTAAATGCCTACTTTGTGGTGGTGCTAAGGATGTAAAGGGTAGCTTGTGTCCTCCAGAACTTCCCAGTTTAAAGTCATCCCTTGTGTGGTGGGCGGGGCAGAAACACTGACGTTGACAATTCCAGCACAGTATGTTTGGTGCTGGGATGGCAGTGTGCACAGGGCCACGTGAGATGACTCAACACTTACAGGAAAGGAAGGGGTCAGGAAGGCATCTAGAGCAACCAAGCCACAGGGTAAACAGGGGGATTAACAGGAATTAAACATGTAAGAAGAAGCAGGTGGTGAAAGCAATTTCAGCAAAAGGGAACAGCATGTGCTAAGGGAAAGAAGGCAGGCAGAATTTGGCACATTTGAAGAGTCAAAGGAACTTGGCGATGATTGGAGCTTGGGGGGGGGGGGGGAAAGTGGGCAGAGCCAGACACAGCTATCTCCAGTAAACTGACAGAGAATCTAGAGCAGACATCAAACTGGCAGCAGAGTGAGATTCCCAGGCCATCGTCCTATTGACTCCAGAGGTTCAAGAAATGCCTACGCAGGAGCCACCTCCAAATCACACTCCCCCCACCCCCTCCATCAGCCATCCCTGCCCCAGGGCAGAAGTTTTAAATAGATGAAGTCTCCAGAATGAGAATCAAGGATAATATTAAAAGTGTAGGAATAGGTGGAAAAGGGAGACACAGTGTGGACTGTGTGTGAATAGGACTTTCCTCTTTCTTCTTAGCAGCGTCTGCTGCAGTCAGTGAGCAGGCACAGACTCTGCAGGAGACTATCAGCGTATTAATCACCAAATATCTGTATGTACTAAGTACTTCATACAGATCTGTTGCAGAATGACGTGAGATGGGTGTATTGATAGGGATTCTTTGCTTTGTTTCTCCCTTTTGGACTTTTTCGGATTTGTCAGACCCTAAATCTGATTGGCCTAGGTTGGGGAAAGAAGAGTCCTAGAGGCCAGGCATGGTGCTAGGAGCTTCAAGTCGTCTTTCATCCTCAAAATATTTTTCATACTCAGTGCTTACCACCCCCAATTTCTTACCCAAAGGCCAGTTGTTCTTCAGGGTTGTTTTGTTTTTGTTTTTGTTTTTTAACATATCAAATCCCCAGTGGGCTTGGGTGAGAACCTTGTGAAACATAGTGCAGTTAAATACAGGAATATTTGCACTGGGTAGGGTAATACATAACTTCAGGTCAGGTCATATCCCACTGCCAAGTGAATTACAAAATGCCTCTCTTCTGGTTTTCAGAGTGCAGAGGTTTGGAAATGTGGCTAAGGGATTGTAGATCTGTAAGAGTCCCGAATTTTAGAAGAGTTCACTGAGGTTCAGAGTGATGAAATCATGTGCCCAAGGTCACTCTGCTGAGGGAAGACATCCTAGTTAGGACATGGATATCTCAAGACTGCAAAGCTTATGGTCTTGTACTGCATAATGCTGGATTACTTGCTGGCTGCCAGATACAGAAAGGAGTAGTAAAGACCTGTGCAAATAGGTTTTTCGGAACAGCAATGCCTCCATCTACTGGACATCTGTGAGAATGACACCTGTCCTCCATCAAGAACTGGAGTTGACAGTTCTGGTAATGGACTGTATGCTCTTTCCCTTCTGTAGCTGTGTGAATGATATTTCTGGGGTTAGGAAACAGCTGCTAACTTATTTCCACACATAATCTATGCTTCAAATATTAACAACAATAATAAAAATAACCATAATAATAATGAAATCTCTTATTAGAAATTCTATAGGGAAAGTACTAGATCCATCATTCCCACTAATGCCAGAACACCCCTTCTAAAACATACCCCTTCTTGATTCAAATCCTTCAGCATTTCCCCATTGAGTTCAAAAGTCTCCTTATCACATCTGCTCAGCAGCTGGTTTGCCACACCACGCAGCTGGTTTGCCATTCCTCACCGTTCTTGGGTCCTTACTGAACTTGCATGTCCTAATATAAAACTGCCTACTGGACTGTTTCCTTTCTTTCCCTACCAGACTTCGCTCCTGCATGATGTGAGATCCCTGAGTAAGAGTATGCTTATTTCTGAGAAATGAAAAAATTAGCGTGAATTTATTTCATTAGTTTAAGGCAATCAAACATTTATTCATTAATTAGGATTAGGGATGTAACTCAGTATCAGTGCATTTGCCTAGCATGTGCAAGGCCCTGGGTTCAATTACCAGTACCACAAAAAATCAGTCACTAATTAAATACACATATAGTAATTGTTCAGTTTCTGAAACTCAGTATGTGATACTTATAAATTATTTTTTCCAAATGTGTTTTTATAGAGAGAAGAATGGAAAGAGGTTGGGAATAATCATTCTCCCAAAAAGGGATATCTTCAAAGAATGTGATAACCATAATGCATGGAATAATTTGTTCTTATAAGAGATGGTTCTCCCCGTGAGCCTCCCACATAGTCTTTCCTTTCCTTGGACATTGTTTCTACTTTTTCAGAATAAACCCTCAAAACGATTTAACCAAGGAAACAGGAAATTGTACATGAAATATGGCCCTTTGGAAGTTGGGGCAGGTTATAAAATAAATAAGATAGAGGTTTTTTTTCAGGTACTGTTTTTGTAACAGCTTTAGTGAGAGGTAATTCATACAAATCATTCACATACCATAAGTTCACAAAATAGTTCAATGTTTTTTGTATATTCACAAAGTTATGCAAGCTCTTCCACAATTTCAGAACATTTTTATCATCCTGAAGGAAACCCTATATTCTTTAGCTATCAATCCCCAAACCCCAACTCCATCACAGTCCCAGCCCCTAGAAACCACTAATCTACTTTTTGTGCCCATAGATTTGCCCATTCTGGACATTATATATAAATGGAACCATAATATGTGGCCTTTTATGACTGCATTTTCCACTTTGCATAATGAGTTCAAAATTCATCTATGATGCAGTATGTATAAGTGCTTTGTTTCTTTTTATAATATTCTTTTATATAGATATATCACATTTTGTTTATTTAACCTTCAGTTGATAAACATTTAGGTTGTTTCTACCAGCAGCTATTATACATAATGCTGCTATGAACATTCACATACAGGCTTTTGTTTCTCTTGGATATACACCAAGGAGTAGAACTGTTGAGTTAAATGACACAGGTATGTTTATTTCTCTCCATGCAAGATCAGATTACAAACATCCCTTGGGCAGCCCTTCATCTCCTGGCTCACTGGTATGCACACTGATGTTCATTAAATATTTATTAACTAGATTGAATGAATGGATGATATTTGCAATTCTGGCATGAAACATCATAGGGAGTTGAAGGACTAAACAGACATCAGGAATAACATGAAATAAAAAATATTATGACTCAGGTCACAAATAATCTTAATACTGACAAGTAACTTTGCAAAATATACTTCTCAGAATCCCAACTTCTCTTTTATAAAATGAGAACAGTAACGCCTTATGGAGTTGTGGTGTTAAAAATTGTTTTCTGAGAAAGCCTCCAACAGATCTGGCACAGTAGGCATTCAACAATGCTACATAGCTAGTTAAATTCAGTGTGGTTCCCTCCTCCACAAACTAATACAAGATATATTATCATATGGAATACTGTTGAACTTTGACCTTGAAAAGCCTGGGTTTTCATCTTATCTTCATTTCTGTCTTTTACTGTCCAATGTGAGATCATTATCCCTGTGTCTGTATTCATGATATCAAAGCAACAAGTTTAATAACTGAAAAGAGGTGGCCAGTCAGGTGAATCTCAATCTTGGGGTGGGAACTGGAAGTGCCAGTCCCACTAATTCTGTTTGGCAACACCATCATATCGATATCTCCCATCATATCGATATCTCTGGAGAGCTGTACCAACTGAACTGTATGTTCTTCAAGCCTAATGAATTCAAGAATTAGACTTTTGCCCTTAAATGGGAGCAGAATTTATTTATTTATTTAGGTACTGGGGATTGCCCCAGAACAAATCACGAATACTGATCAAATGCTCTACCAATGATATATATTTAATTGTAGTTGGACACAATACCTTTATTTTCTTTATTTATTTATTTTTATGTGGTGCTAAGGATCGAACCCAGCACCTTGCATGTGCTAGGCGATTGCTCTATTGCTGAGCCACAACCCCAGCCCCTCTCCCAATGATTCTAACCCTCAGTTTCAACATCAAAACTGGTTCGTCAACTGTTCAGATATCAAATAGACTCCCTCTGTCCACCTCCTTTCAAAGTGTGGCTCTTGAGATCATTTGAGGATGAAGAACAAATGAGATATTTCTATATTTCACTATTGTGTTTAAATATGTTAGAATATAAAATAGACAACTAATTAAGTACTTTTAAAGATGGATTAAAGATTGTTGATTAGTATTCTCTCCACATTAACACAAGTTTGAAATGACTGAACCTGTGACTTCCATAGTATGAATGCATTTCAGTTACTTTCAAGTTCAGGCATAAAACTCAAGCTAGAACAGAAATACGTCAGTTTTGCTTACTGACTAGATACAGATAGTATGTAATCAGAATATCAACTCATCAATCTAGAAATGGCTAGCCATAGTCTATCATGAATGTGGTATAATTTCTGTAAATGAAGGGCACTTCTAAAGCATTTGAAACTTTCTAACCTCACAGAGAGACAAATACACTTGATCTCATTAATTTGTGAAATCTGAAAAAGTTGTTCTCACAGAAGTTGAGAGTATTACCAGAGGTTGGAGAGAGTAGTGGAGAGGGAGAGGTGGGACAAGGTCAATCAATGGGTACTGAGAGATAGGAGCAAGCTGATGTACTGTTGCATGGTAGAGTGATTACAGACAACAATAATACTGACACTTCAAAAAGCTAGAAAAAAAAAGTTTTTTAATGTTTTCAACATACAGAAATGACAAACATTTGAGGAGGTAGATATGCTTTACCTGATTTAAACATCACACAATGTATGCATGCTTTGAAACATCATGACACCTCTTTAATGTGTACTATTTTTATGGTTTTATATGTCAGTCAAACAATTTTTTTATGGTTCCTAGGATTGCTCTGCCCCTGACTCTACCACTAAGCCCTTTTAATTTTTTTATTTTGAGACAGGGTCTCACTAAATTGCCCAGGCTGGCTTTGAACTTGTGATTATCCTGCCTAATAGTTGGGATTACAGGCATTACAGTTAAAAAGTTGTTTAAAGAATGTGGGGGGTTGTGGCTCAGTGGTAGTGCGCTTGCCTATCATGCATGAGGCACTGGGTTCTATCCTTAGCACAACATACAAATAAATAAAATAAAGGTCTATCAACAACTAATTTTAAAAAAGAGTTATAACCTAGTTAATTGAAACACACACACACACACACACACACTTTTCCCCCTTACATCTTGCTTGCACTAATAGTTTGTTTATTCTGTACCTTCTTTTTAATTCTTTTTAGTTGTAGATGGACACAATATCTTATTTATTTTTTGTGGTGCTGAGGATCAAACCCAGTGCCTCACACGTGCTAGGCGAGCACTCTACCACCGAAACACAACCCCAGCCCCTCTATCTTCTTTTAATACAGAGAGGAGAGGAGACCTTCTCATTTTCTGTCTGTGAACAAATCCCCAATTAGCACGGTGAGAAGTACTGAGTTTTATTGCAGGGGTCAACAAGTACTCTAAAGGTTCCCAATTTGTGGTGGCATTTAATAATTCACAGACATGCCACCCTCTGGGCGATTATCAACAACTCAATATTCTGATGGGACTTCTCAGTCCCATACACATCCATCATCCCTGGGGAGCAGAGGAGGTAGTTTGTAATGGACTGGGACATCATTTGGGAAAGGTAGTCAATTCCTGTGTGACCATCATCAAAAGACTTAGAACCAAGAGAGGTCCTGAAGACCATGATTACCGTCTCTCTCCTTCACCACACACCACACTCTGCACGGCCAGTGACACATCAGCATGAAGAAGGCCGACTTGGGCAGCAGCCTAGGAGCCCACAGATGAAGGACATCTTTACTGGAACCATGTACCAGCTACTGTTGTTTTTCCACGGGGGAGGGAGGCAGTTAAGAAAAAAAAGTAAAAAGTCAGTAAGAGGGAGGTGGGTGTGTGTGTGTTTCTTGAAATCCAGAGGATCAGGGCAGGGGGAAAAAAAAAAACCCATCAAAAATGTTCCCAGTGCAAAAGTTGGCAAAACAAATAGCTCACTTTTTTTTTTTTTTAATTGAACTTTGTAACAGGAGAAATTCTCTCTCAAGGGGAGAGTGTTCCTGATCCAAGTTCAGGCAGAAGGAAATGTTTCGAGCAGGCCAGGAACGAAGCTGACGTTCCATTCAGAGAAGAAGAAGAAGAAGAAGAAGAAAAAAAAAATGTTCTGGAGGAAAGTGTAAGGGGGGAAAGGCACCGGAAGTCAGAGGGAGCTTTAAATTCCAGACAGATCCCCGGGAGCGCGCTCAGGAAGCTCCCCAGCGAAGGAGACCCGACCCATTTCTCACTTGAGATCCCGGCCCCAGTGGACATTTCCTGTTCTGCCTCTGGAAGTTCCAGGCAGGAGTTACGAAACACCCTTGTCCCTGTACCCAAGTGCTCGGTGGGGAGACCCTGCCCTGCCCTCCCCTTCCTTCCGCGGAACTCCTCCCTGATCCGCGGCTCCTTCCCAGGGAGAGGGGATGGATCAGCCCTAGCAGGTGGCGCAAGGGGACCCCGGCCGAAGAGGTAGGAACCGGGCACCGCACATTCTTGCTGTCATTTCCCATCGATTGAGCTAAATGAGGCACCGATCCTTTCAGCTTGGGGCTGGGGTGTTTTCTTCTGCAGGGGGTGTGCATGGTAGTGGGTGGATGAGGGGAATCTGGGGTGAGATCCGACATCCCTTCTTCCTTTCTCTTTCCAAATTGAACTTTAATTACTGCGTCCCGGAAAGCACACATTTTTTTTTAATTTTTTTAATATTTATTTTTTAGTTCTTTGTTGGTATGTGGTGCTGAGGATCGAACCCGGGCCACAAGCATGCCAGGCGAGCGTGCCACCACTTGAGCCACATCCCCAGCCCGAAAGCACACATTTTGTTGGGTGTGGGAAGTATTAATGGCAGAATTCTGGGAAATTGATATGAATTCCCTGATGTCTCCGTTTCTTTCCTTTCTTTTCGGAGCCCCTGGAATGTCGAGGAGCAGTCATAAATACCTTCAGCTCTGAAAAGATTCAGAGAGCAATGACTGAGGTGAAGGCCTCGTTGTTTCCTAGGACCTGGATGCTGTCTTCTGGCCCATGATGCTGTCTGCTGCCTCCCACCCACCATCATGGGACACATGCCTGGAGTTGTTTCTCCAGGTGTGGGGATGTGGCACAAGCCTTAGGTCAGAGCCCTTGAGCACCAGGGCTGTAGTTCTAGACAGAACTCAGGTGCTGTCTGAAATAGGGGTGTGTGTGTGTGTGTGTGTGTGTGTGTGTGTGTGTGTGTGTGTGTGTTTGTGTGTCTCAGAGCTAACTGGTCTACTCAGAAGCCCACACGTGGCCTTTGTCTTCGTTAGGGACATGTTCCCAGCAGCCAGTGGCTGAAAAGCTAGCTTTGGCAGTACATGTGCTGACACTGGATGGGATCAGAGAACTCAGCATGGCTTCTGCACAAGGAGTACTCAAAAACTTATGAAGCAGTCATAAATGAGACATTTTAAATGCCTTTTCTCTGAACATCTATGGCTTTTACTCTCTGTACTACACAATTTGTTCCTCAGTCACGTTTTGTCATGCACTGTTCTCTTGACTAAATGAGGGCGGGAACTGAACAAAATTGTCACTGCCTACTGGTTGGTATCTTGAGGTAGCAACTATTATTGATCTTCCTTAATGATAACTGAGCACTTGCCCTGCACCAAGCACTATTCTAAGGGTGGTAAGTATTGTCATCATCATTCCCATTTTACAGATGAGGAAATTGAGGCTGGAGACACAACTAGTAAGAGACAGAGGAGGGACCGAGCAGCGTGGGTCTCAAATCTAGGCTGCTCTGCTCAGAAATCAGGATGACCAGGTTTGAATCTGAGTTTCAGCATTATCTAACTGGATGACTTTGGATAGTTAATTGCCTTCTGCTTCAATTTCCTCATCTAGGAAATGGGCTAATAATAATGCCACTTCACCCAGGTGTTGTGAGAGGTAAAATTCAAGACTGTTTTATTGAAGAAGGTGAACAGTGCAAACGTGCTCTTCACTGGGCAGTATAACTGTTGAGGGATCCCTTCCAAACTGAGAAGCCTCAGAGTTTGGTAGGAAGTGCCCATAGTACCTGTTAGGATTTGTGCCTGGTGTTCAGCTGCCAGCCTATCTTATACGAGAGCTTATACTAAGCTCAAGAAGGGCAGGGTTCACCTCTTACATACATTTCCCAACTGCTATGTTCTAACATAGCAGTTGGGAAATGTATGCTGGGCCAGGATGCTGGGCCCCTTTGCTGAGGACTTCAACATGGAGACCAGCATCATGTAGGTGCTCTAGGTATCTCCTTTTCTACTTCCAATGGAGTAGCTCCATCCATACCTGACTTGTAGGTCAGGTAAAGACCAACTTTTCCAGTTGAAATAAAGTTTTCTGAAATAATGTGCAGAACTGCTGACAAGCAGTGCTTTGCCTAGACTGAAAATGACTGCTTATGGCAGCGAGATTTCTAGCTTCCCTGTCTCAGCTCACTTGGTCCTCCCATCTGCCTCCTGTAATGATCATGTCCTGTTGTGGGGTGCCCGCTGGAGGCTGTGTGCCAGCCAGGCTCAGGGAGTGAACTCTTCTATCTCAGGCACCCTCTCCTCTTTATAGGGACATACAAGGAACATCACCCTGGAGAGCTTATTTTATAACATGGCTCCTCTCTCAGTCTTCTCTGAAGGTGGCCATCTCAATTCTGCTCCCAGTTATGGACTATGTAATCAATAATCATAATAGCTTATTATTGATCTTCCTTAATGATAACTGCTCATTCATTGAGCCAGACATTATGTTGAGCACATTATTCAGAGCAGCTCACGTAATCTTCGCAAAAGCTCAAGGAGGCATGATCCCCACTCCACTGATAAGGAATCTAGAGGAGGGGAACTTAAGTGACTGGCCCATGGGCATCCTGCCAGTTAATGGTGATGGTGAGTTTGGAACCCATCCCCGATTCGAGCCACAATGCCTTGAATATTTTTTTTGCAGCCCTGTGTGACAGCAGCAATGATATGTTGTGATGATGGTTCTTTTGTATTTTGACAAATGATGCCCCTGAAAATAGCCTGGGAGGAGCAGGGTTAAAGGGTCAGCACAGAATGTTCTATGGAAGGAAGAGTGCTCCTGTGAGTAAGTGGAGTAATGACTTTTAGCCATGCTGTACCCCTGAGGAACTTCATTTATCTATGAGATGGTATAGTTTTTAACATTACTTTTATTATATTTGTTTATTTGTGGTGCAGGAATTGAACCCAGGGCCTTTCACATGCTCAGCAAGTGCTCTATCTCTGAGCTACATACACAGCCCAGGATAGTATAGTTTAATGAAAGAGAGCTAGGCTCTGCAGCCAGACTGTCTGCGAGCACATCCTGGCTCTGCCACACATTAGCTGGGTCATCTTGGGTCCATTACATAAAAAAAACAAACAATCAAAAAATGTGCTTGTTTTTTTCCAAATGCCATTGGCTGAACCACTTATATTTCTGAGAGACTGACTTTAGAATTTCAAGCTGAGATATAAATGTTAAGAGCTATATGTAGCTTATCTTAGAAAAACAGAAGGGGGGGTCACGACTTACAGACAAATTTTGTGCATTTTTCAAAGAACAAATTTGTGAGCACAGCCCAAGTCTGGATTAGATTTATAATGATCTTGACACTCACATGCATCACTTTGCCAACTTTTACTGGAAATACAAGTAGGTGAGAAATAAATCCATGACTGACATTTACTGAACATTTACTCTGGGCCAGGCTTTGTGGGAAGTGCTCCTATGCATTATCCCTTTGACTAGTCTTCATGACTGCCTGTCAGGTGAGTACTGTTATTTTCCCTGGTTTAAAAATGAGGATAGCAAGGTTTAGAGAAGAAAAATAACATGAAAAAGTCAGCCAGCTGATAAGTACTAGAGTTAGGATTCTAACTCAGGGGAATGCCTAATGGTGGGTATGGATGCTTAAGTCTGACATTAAAATTCTAGTAAATCTAATTCTCCCTGATTTAAACCATTTCTATCTGTTTAAGGAATCTTGAATATTGACTGGGCATGGTGGTGCACACCTATAATCCCAGGAACTTGGCAGGCTGAGGCAGGAGAATGACAGGTTCAGGGCCAGCCTCAGCAATGTAGCAAGATCCTTAGTAACTTAGAGAAATTCTGTCTCAAAATAAGAAAATAAAAAGGACTAGGGATGTAGCTCAGTAGTAAAGCATCTCTAGGCTCAATCTCCCTTACAAAAAAAAAAAAAAAAGGAAAAATAAAAGAATAGACAGACAGACAGACCTAATGTGGAAGTGAATGGAAAGAGTAGTAGGAATGGTAACTCTCAAAACACTAAAACTGAGTGAAACCCTCTTAAGGCATTTTGTAGAGCAGGGGTTGGAAGATGCCCAGGGCACCTGACAGGAGATGCACAGGTAGATGCCCTAAGCAAAAACAATAACAACAACAACAACAACAAAATGGCCGGGCAGTTTCTCCTTATAAAGAGCTTTGAGCTTTTCACTTAAAAGAAGCACTTTATGCTTCTGTTTGGCATATTCAAATTGCCAGCATCTCTACTCTTTTGCCTTGGGGACTTTAAGTAAAAGAAGGGTTACTAGTTCTCAGGTACTGTGATACTGCAACTTTCTGATAACTGAGTCTGCTACTAAGTGACTAACGTGCAGGTAGCCTATACAGCATGAATACACTGGTCAAAGGCATGATTCACATCCTAGGAGGGACAAGGGGATAGTGTGAGATTTCATCATGTTATTCAGAACCATGTGCAGTTTAAAACTTCTGCATTTTTTATTTCTGAAAATTTCTACTTAATGCATTCAGACCATGGTTGATTGTAGGTAACTGAAACCCCAGAAAGAGAAACCTTGGATAAGGATGGACTGCTGTAAAAAACAAATTCATGTTACTGGTGTGGGATCTAATGGGAGACTTTTAGGTTCCACTGTGATAGTGGGTAGGAAGAGTGTTTGGAGTAAGAAGACTTCTGAGGCAGCCTCTAACCACACTTCATGGTTGTTACCTGGGCTGGAAAGGCAACCTCCCACCTGAGAGGAGCTTTGAAAAGTCCAGGTCATAGGCTTTTGGTGTGTTAGTCACTAGTGATGCTGCTTACCGGAATTTTCAGAATATTTATAGCACCAGCTCAATAGGGACAGCTCTAGGCAGCTGTATGAAGGGCATAATATTATTCCTTGATGTCCAGAGCCTTCATCTTTCCCAATAGCCTCTCTCCCATCCACCTTCTCAGCCTTTCACATTCAGACTCCCCTCACTTCCTTAGCTCTGTAAGGCTTGCAGGCCCGTAATTCACTGGACAACCTTAAGCACATACCACCCAAGTGTGGGTGTGTGTATAACAAGGATCAGATTGTTTTGCTGGGAACAAGATGACCATGGAATTTGGCAATCATTAGCAGTTTGGGGACAGTTTTTAAGGATTTGGAATATAGGTCCTCCTTAGGCCTTACTCTCTCCTCCAAATCACACACTATAAACCAGGGCTCATTTGGGGCCAATCACTAATTATGGTTTAATGACTAGGAGTAGGGTGGGAGAAAGGGAGGGAATCTGTTGTTTATGCCAGACCACCCAAGATACATGGGGATGGGCAGGGGTGGGGGGAGGCTTCTATGCCTTCTGCAGTTTCAAACCTAGAGCAGCAATGAGGATGCTTTATTCTTTACCCTCACCCTCTATTTTTTAAAAGAGGTTCCAGAGAGACCCAAGCAGACAGGAAGAGTTGAAAAAGCAGACAAAATACAGAACAAAATGCCCCAAGGCAGCAAGGGAGGGCTCAGTATGTTCTTTGTGTAATGTAGGACTTTCCTGGACCCTTGGAACTTTCCATAGCTTGATTTTTCTGGCTAATTATTACCATCTGCATGGTTGCTGGCAGTCAACCCTTTGCTGGGCTTTCTGGGCTTGCCAGTGGACTTGCTGACCAGCCTGAGGGCTATTCGGCTGCAGCCAGCTGCTGAGGCCTCCCTGGTCTTCTTAAGGAACAGCAGGCGTGCCCACCAATTGCCAACCGGGCCGATGGGTAAGTGGTTTGCCTTACTGCCAGCCTCTTGGGCTTTTGAGTTAGTCCTCCAGAACCCAGTGTGGGTTTCTGGTCTAATGCTTCCTTTTCCAGCATGCCTGTGATATGTCTGCATGCTGCATGGGAGCACAGCCTCCTCGCGTGGCTCAGTACCCAGCATGCACTGCATGTGCTTGAACAGATGCTGAGATGTGTACGTCATGGAAAGAAAGGCCTGCATGTACTTTAGTAAATAAACAGCTGTCAGGACTCAAGGCACACATTAGCCTAGCCTGGTAAGGCATTCAATCTGCTTCCAGAATCACGCCCACCAGAGCTAAGGGGGATCTTAGAGACTCTATTTTAAACCCTGCCTTTCACAGCTGAAGAGAAGGAGGCCTAGAGAGGCAGTGAATTTCCCAAGGCCACATGGCCAGAGTCCAGGGCCCCCTCTTAGTTCACAAAACTAAATTGATCTGGGTGGATAGTCTTGAGAAGGGATTAAAGTTACATGCCTACTAGGTGTTTCCATTTGCTCTTATAAATCCACTCTCTAGCCTCCACTGCTCTGGCCTTAATGACTCCTTTGCATTTGGTTTCTACTTAGATTTACCCAAATGGAAGACACCTTTAGGGAGTCAGAGGAAGGGAGTGGTGGTAGGAAGGTAGGCATTTCCCTTGCTCCTTTCCTGCTGGGTCACCAGGAGCAGGGTGTGTCCTCTGACTGAAGCCACAGCTTGATCAGGCAGCCAGCCAGCTCTCCATTCAGCTCTTTCCTCCTGACCTGGAGCTAAGGGTGGTAGCAGGGTCTTCTCCTCTGTATAGGCAGTCCAGGGGTACTCGGTTATCTTTTGTGGTCTTCCAAACTCGACTTGGACTTCTGTAAACAGCTCTTTTATTTTCAAATTGAAATTTTTTTTATTCACCGTCGTCCTTTGTTCATTAGAAAAAGAGAAACTGTGTCCGTCAGCTTTCTCTGCTGGAACAAATACCTGAGACGAATCAACTTAAAGGAGGAAATTGCTTTTGCTTTTTTTGTTTTTCCTCTGCAGTATTGACAATTGAACCCAGGGGTGCTTTACCACTTAACTATATTCCCAACCCTTTTTATTTTATTTTATTTTTTTAAGACAGTGTCTCTCTAAGTTGCTAAAGCTGGCCTTGAACTTGTGATCCTCCTGCCTCAGCCTCGTGAGTTGCTGGGATTACAGGTATGCACCACTGCACCTGATGGAGGAAGATTTATTTTGGCTCAAGTTTTCAGAGGTTTCAGTCCATGGTCGGTGAGCTCTGTTGTTTTGGGACCTTTGAGGCAGAACATCATAACTGGAGGCCTTGGTGAAGCAAAGCTGTTCACCTCATGGTGGCCAGAAAGCAGAAAGAGGGAGGAGGGAGCCAAGGGCTCAATATCCCCTTTAAGGGCACAGCCCCAATGACCTAACTTCCTCCCATCAAGCCCCATCTCCTAAAGGTTCCATCACTTGCCAACAGCACCACAGGCTGGGGCCCAAGCCTTTAGCACCTGAACCTTTAGGCAACATTGAGGATCTAAACCATACCAATCTTATGAAAGGAAAATATAACTGAAAGGAGCAGAGTATATTAGTTTCCTATGGCTACTGTTACAAATGACCACAAACTTGGTGGCTTAAAGCAACAAACTTATTCTCTCAAAGCTCTGGAGTACAGAAATCCAAGTCAGCCTCACTGGGCTTGATTGGCATTGGCAAGGATGTGCTCCCTCCAGATGCCTTGGGAGATAATCTGTTCTTTGTCCCTAGCCTCTTTCAGCTTCTGGTGGCTTCCAGCATTCCTTGATTTGTGACGACATCACTTCAAAATCTAGCACTGCTGTCATTTTGCCATCTATTTCTGTATGTGGAAACTTCTCCTGTTTCCCTTTTATAAAGGTACTTCTGATGGTATTTAACGCCCACCCAGATCATCTAGGATAATCTCCACATCTCAAAATCCTTAATTTAATCACATTAGCAAATAGGGTACCACATGTGCAAATAAGATGATGTTGTTCCAAATATGTAACATTTACATGTTCTAGGAATTAAGAATTGACATCTTGGAGGTTATTATTTGGCCTATGACAGAGTATGACAAACACATGGAATTCCTTCAGAACAATTCTAATGGAATTTGTGTATTGATATCATTATGCTTGACAAAAGTATGGGTCCATCTTTGGGGAAGACTTTCAGCCCCTAGACTAATTCTTTTATCTTGGGGCCTGGCCGCTGGATATCATTGTGATATTCCCCTTCTGAAGCCAGCTAATTTGTCCCCAGACAAAGCACTGTGGCAGTCAAGATGGTGGGCTATGATGGGGCAGGAAAACGGTGGAAGGTCCAGTCTAGGGACATTTAGAGTATGGAAGTCCTTTGACTCAAAGAGTTGAATCTTACACCATAAAACCTGGAAGGCCCTTAGAAATCAAGTAGCTCTGTCATCCTTTCTTATAGATAAGGCTCAGAAATGGAAATTTTCTTACTCACAGCAGATTAGTGATAGGCTCAGGATAAAGACAGAAATCTTGGGAACCAATCTTAAGGATTTTCCACTATGCCTTCCTCTCACGATTTGTCACGAACTGCTCTCCTGGGCCATCTTTGAGTATTCTTTGTAGGATTTAGATCCCAAATAGGTCCTCTTACTGGAAGTTGGTAGGCAGTAGTAATATACTAGATGTTGAGCCTGTGTTACAACATGAATTAAAAAATCATGTTGAGAGGACTGTGGTTGTAGCTCAGTAGTAGAGTGCTTCCTAGCATGCATGAGACACTGGGATTGATCCTTAGCACCACATAAAAAAATAGATAAATAAAATAAAGGTATTGTGTTCATCTACAACTAAAAAGAATATATTTTTAAAAAATCATGTTGAGAATTTTGGCTGAGATCAGTGCTACTCAAAGTGCCAATCCACAATGAGATGGATGACTGTGCCAAAATATAGACTAACACCGAGCTTCCTTCATTGAGAAAGTCATGCTGTGAAAACAAGCCAGCAGAACTAAATGGTGCCCGTGGTGAGGAAATGGAATTATATTCTGCCATAGCACCAATCTTGTTCCAGACCAATGTGATGCTCACTGGTAGAGGACAAACAGTAAGTTCATTGCTTAAGCCAATCCCCCCCACACACACACACATAGGCGATTTTGATAGAATACATCAGAGAAGACAATGGTCAGGCCATCCAGATCACATCCAGACAGCGGAGTTCAGATCTGGAGCCACTCTTTAAGAGGGATAATGACATTCCAGAGATCTTCAGTAGTACTGACTCGTGGAGCATACATTTTTGGTGAGGATTAAAAAAGAAACTCTTTTAAAAGTCCTTCGTAGTGCATAGCACAAAGTAAAGTGATAAATCAATAAAATTATTATTTTTTTAAAGAGAGAGAGAGAGAGAATTTTAATATTTACTTTTTAGTTTTCAGTGGACACAATATCTTTGTTTTTGTTTGTATGTGGTGCTGAGGATCGAACCCGGGCCGCACGTATGCCAGGCGAGCGTGCTACCACTTGAGCCACATCCCCAGCCCTCAATAAAATTATTATTACTACTAACTATATCATAATTAAGTACAAGGCAACTATGTCAAGAGGAATGCTGAAGAATCTAGAGACTTTTTTTTTGTGGGGAGGGGGCACATCCTCAGCCCTATTTTATATTTTATTTAGAGACAGGGTCTCACTGAGTTGCTTAGTGCCTTGCTTTTGCTGAGGCTGCTGATCCTTTTGCCTTAGCCTCCCTAGCAGCTGGGATTACAGGTGTATGCCACCATGCCCGATGGAGATTTTTTGCCTAAACAAAACTAGAAGGAGTGCAAGTTTGTATGTTTGAATGACTATCATATGTAAAGGATTTAGACCTATTTTTTTAATTTATTCATCCAACAATTTTTTTTTGAGTGCTCACTGTATTTCCAGATACTTGTCTAGGCATTGAGAAGTAACTGTGGATGACTCTATGTGGTACTGAGTCTAATGGATGGAGGTGGTTATGAGACAATACACAAAAGCAAAATAATTTTGGAAGGAACCAAGACAAGATGAAAAAGAATGTGTATGGGATTGGGAGGTGCTGCTTCAGACTGGGTAGTTAGAAAAACTCTCCCTGAAGTCATGATACCTGATTAGAGCCCTGACTGTCAACAAAGAGCGGGCACATGAAAACCTAGGGTGGGGGGAATCTAGGCAGAGGACTGTCAAGTGCCACTCATGATGGTAAAAATTACTAGCAGGCACATTTATCTAAGTATAATTAAATTCATTTTAATAATATAAGGAATTATTTTTAGATGAACTTTTTGTAACAGTTATAGATTTTTCTAACAGTTGTAGATTTGCAGACAAATTGTGAAGATTGTGCAGTATTGCCATATACTCCATATCCAATTTCCCCTATTATTAACATCTAACATTTGTGAGGTCCTTATTTCACATTTGATGAACTTAAGTTCATACTTAATTTGGATTTTCTTGGCATTTGCCCAAGTCTACTATCCAGGACGCCATATTGTATCTGGTAGTCATGTCGCTTTTGGTTTTCCTTGGCTTGATATTTTCTCAGGCTTTTCTTGGTTTTGATGACCTTGACAGTTTTGAGGACAATTGGGTCCAGTACTTTGTAGACTATCCCATCTTTGGGATTTGTCTTGTGTTTTTCTTTGATTATAGTGGGGGAAGTAAATTGTCATTCTCACCATATCCTATTAAAAGTACCTGCTACGAACGGGATGACATCACTCCTGGTGTTGACCTTAATCACCTGGCTTGAAGTAGTGTTTGTCAGATGTCTCTGCTTTTATTGTGTACTCTTAGGAAGGAAGTCACTGTGCACAGTCCACACTTAGAAGTGGAAAGTTAAGCACTGCCTCACTGAGGGTGGAGTTCACACATAAATTATTTAGAATTCCTTCATAGTAGATTTCTCTCATCTTTTCATGTATTTATGTTTAATCATTTATTTATATTAGTAGGGACTCATGTATGTTTATTGTATACTTTATAGCTTTGGACAATGGGTACTCTTTCACTTGACTTTTGTGTCCTTTTACAATACTCCTATCATTTTGGGATTTGGTATTTGTTTCTTGAGCACTTTTTTTTTTTAAACTACAAGATGCACCTACCATTATAAGATGTTCCAGATGGATCTTGTATATTTCCAACCCCAGTCTTAGATTCAGCTATTTCTCCAAGTAACCCTGGTTCCTTTATTTATTTTGGAGAATGATATTAAAAACCAAGATCTCAGTATTGGATGAGCTTGTCAATATTAGGGTGTGTCAGTACCCTTTCAGCTGATAGAACAAGGAGATTATGCATGTGCTAATCTGTGTATATACACCATTTTAAAATATTTCTGTGTGTAACCAACTATAAGTTAACATAAACATGAATTCATACTGATGCTTCCAACTCTAATCCGTTACCACAAGGATCATTCTAGACCTCCCCTTTCCAATTTGTAATTTTCCACTAGGACAATGAGAATCCTGGCTCCCACCATCTGCTATCCATTTACGTAATTGTTCAATTGCAATATACATGTGTGGTGGTATTAGAATTGTTACCATGGACCCCCACAGGAAACAACTTCGTCAACTAACTAGATTACAGTGCAGTTTCTTTCGCCTTTATCTTAATAGACTCTACTCATTTCCAGAGTTACTTAGGTCAGCATCTTTACCCCCACACCCGCTTCAGTGAAGATTTTTCACAAATTTATTATACAGTTAGATTTTTTTTAATCACAATTCGCATTTCATCCTGGGATCATCTGAGCTCCTAAATTATTTTTCTTCAATTTGCATACATTAAGGTTCACTCTTTGTGCCTTAAAGTTCTATGCATTTTGACAAATACATAATGGCATGTTTCCACTGTTAGAATTTCTTATAGAATACTAACATATTCACAAAAAAATTCTCTGTGCTTTCATTATTAAGGCTTTTTGAGAAGTGACACCTAGAAAAAGAAAAGGAGGTACCTATGGCCCACTTTCCATCATGGTGAGAAAATAGCTGAGATAAATCAACTTAGAAGGAGGAAAGATTTATCTTGGCTCATGATTTCAGAAGTTTCAGTACATGGTCACTTGGCTTGTTGCTTTTGGACCTGTGGAGTGGCAATATATCATAGCTGGAGCATAGAGTGGAGGAGGCTGCTCACCTCATGGCCACTGTGGGGGAAAATTAGAAGAGGAGGGGCTGAGGTACCAGTATCCCCTTCAAGGGCATGTCTTCAATCACTTAACTTCCTTCCACTAGCCCCGCCTCTTTTTTTTTCCCCCCTTAAGTGTGCTGGGAATTGAACTTAGGGCTTTGTACATGCTAGGCAAGTGCTCTGCCACCAAGCCACATCCACCCACCCTGCTCCCTATCCTTTAGCTCCACCTCTTGAAGGTTCCTCCACCTCCCAAAGGCACCACAGGCTGGGGACCAAACTTTCCACACTTGGGCCTTTAGAGGAAATTCCAAGTGCAAACTATAATTCGAGAGAAAAAGCAAGGTTGGGCAGGAGAGCCTTCAGGCTATGTATGGTTCAGGTCTCACAGGATCTCTCAGACCCTATGGAGCTTCAAAGCAAAGGTGATACCTTAGAGGAACCCATGAGGAGCAGAAGTGACTGGGTCTTTATACTACTGCCTTGCTTAGCTGTTGCCTGGGGACTGCCAAAGAGACTGATTTTAGCTCAAAAGCTGAGATACCCTGAAGGCTTAACAGCTACAGGGTACCAGCTGAGCACATTCTTTGAGGCTGATTTGCTAAATCCTTTGTTGGAGAGAGATCTGAGTGCTTTACCGTGTTACCCAGAGATATTTTTGATTTTTCCAAGCAGAAGTTGGCTGGCTACTGGCCAGTAACCTTGTGCAGAGGATTCCTGCCTTGGGTGGACTTTGGGACCAGATGATCCCATTAGCCCCTTTTGGCTCTTGGGTTCAGCGGCTACTCTTCCGCCGGCTTCCATCCTGGTGAGCCAGCTATTCTGTTTCTCACAGTCAGCACACCTTGCGTAAGCACCTGCTTTCCTTCTTGCATTGACCCTCTCATGCCCTGCTGTGGACTATGGGTGGGATCAGAATGCCTCCACCAAGTCTGGCTCTCACTTCTGCTGCCCACACCTGCTTTAGATCCCAAATGCTCAAGAAAATGGTTACAGTATCTAAGCAATGGGGATCAAAGTACTGGACAGAAATAAAAAGCATATGATTATGGGGAAGAAAAATGAAAAATTCAAAGCTGTGACTACACAAACCAAATATTGTCTGAAGCATCCCCTCCCTGGAACATGGAAAAGCAAAAAACAACAGCATTCCCTACTGATCTGTGGTTGTACTTCACCTAACAGGGCAAGGTATGGTGTTTTAATTTTATTCTGACTCTTATGCTTACAGATGCAAGGGCAGACATTCCAGGGCAGTTCTGGTTGGTCTCTGTAGGAAGATGGAAAACTTTCCGACTTCCTAAAGAAGGACTGTGATGTTTTGTTCTACCTGTGCTTATTCTTCTTTTTTATTTAACCTGCCTCAGGGTAAAAACCTGTCACTACAGCTTTTTTGTACTTGGCAGCTCTCTCACTCTTAAAAGTCCTAGGATAAATAACTAATATGACCTCTAAAGACAGTTTTAAACTTTTTCTTTAGAGATTTCCTTTGAATGTTTACTTGTTTTGCAGCATTTTGAAGTTCCATAGATTCTGTCTTGCCCAGCCAGAGAACAGCACATTTTTTTAAAGTATTCTTGGTGCTATTTTTATATAATCAAGCGTGCACAGTGATTTTAATTCCAAAAAGCTTACAAATTAAAGAGGTTTCTTGAACTCAGGCCCTCAGGAGTCTTGCCAGCCTTCTGGTTTTTCTGTCTGCTCTGTCATTTCTCAGTGGGATGACTGAGCCCAAACCTGCCAAGTCAGTGAGTGGAAACCGAGTCTTAGTGGATGAACTCCCCCGACTCTTCTTCCCCCAGGACCAGACAAATGGAGTTGCAATCTGGGATTAAATATCTAAAGATTGCTCTAGGTCACTACTGCAAAATTAGATGAAACCCAAATAAGTACTAAGAGTTAACATTCCAAGAAGACACTTGCAGCAACCGAGTCCAGGATGTTTGAATTATGGGCAGATTTTGTCTAAGTAAAAATCAATAAAAAGTGCACAAAGGGCATACTGTCCCTGAATCATTATGTAGGAATAGAAATGACAAGTAAATGAAATTAAAAATAAAATAAAAAACAAAAGGAGCTTGAAAGAATTGCTTTCATTCCTTCCCCTGAGAATACAGACTGAAAGTATGCACTTGGCAGCTGTTTCTGCCATAGGAGAGCAGGGTCACTGGTCCCCAGAGCCAGTTCCCTTCTGCAAACTTCCAATTTATTTATTACAGGTGACAGTTACAGCACCTTGGAATGCAGGAACAAAGGCAATCTCTCCCTTACTCTGGCTCTCTTTTTTCCCCCTTAGAATTGGCTTTGTTGAGTACAAAGTGTTAGAGAACAGTCCTACAGAGAGTAGCTGGTAAAAATTGTTAGAAGGATTTCTGAGAATTAGCCTTAGGCAAAAATCACTTGGCTGGAAACTTACCTTGCAAGTAAGCATGTGACTTTCACCTGACTTCATTTTCTTCTAGTGCCAAGGGTTCCAAAGCCAGAAAAAAAAGGCCCTGGTCTTGGCTGCTGTCAAGTTCACTCTTCAGAGTTAAGTGTGAACAAATTGAAAGGCAAATTGCCAAAGGTAATTCCTCTCTTTGATACTGAGCTGAATGGAATGGCTTTTAAGTAAAAAGTTTTATTTTCTAATGGCAATAACAGATGTGTCATCTTTCTTCGTGTTTGAATTAAGTGTGAATAAAGGAAATAATGATTGAGAAAAGGTCAGAGGACTAGATGTCATGGGGGAAATCTGAGTCCTGGTTCTGGCTTTGCCACTGTTTTTGTAACCTTGGGCAAGTCCCTGCCTCCTAATATATCAGAGCCTCTGTGTACTTAATGTTAGTGTAAGAAGGTGAAACAAAACAAAATGGTGACTTCTAAGGGCCTTTTGGGCTCTGTTCTCTGACTCTGTTTCTTAGTTTTGATTTTTAAAAATTTATTTATTTTGTATATAGGCATTACCAAAATAATTAGGTGAGGTGGAGTTAGGATATAGACTTGTGAGAGTGACATCCTGAGGCTGAATGCTAGTCCCAGACAACTCTCACCTCATCTAGCACTTCCACAAAATGGAATCCAGATGTCAGGTAGGCATTGAGTATATTAGTGAGTGGAAATCAAGTCTGAGTGGACGACATTAAGTATATATTTTTTTGAGTGAATGAATAACTCAGGACAGCCTTGAGAGAGAAGAGAATGGAACATTCTGTCAAAGGAATTTTATGTGGGATAAGGGATAGGTCTGCTTGGCAGTGATGGCTGGGGTGGTTTCTGAACACTTTCAGCTGGAGCTGAACTTAGGCCTGGGAAGCATTAGTGTTCAAGCTCATTTCTACCGTGCTATCTGTAGAGTAGGGTGGGATGATTGCTATCCAGGCTGCAAAGTAATACAGATCTCCCAGGTTCTGGTGGTTTGACTGCAAAATAATACGACTTTTTTTCCCCTCCCCTATAGAATTATTGAGTTGATTTAGCTGAATATTATAGAAACTCAAAAATAATAATGCCTAAAAAATTTGTAACTTTATTTTTTTATTTCCACATAAAGGAAAGCTGGAGGGTGGGCAATCAAGAGCAGGCTCAGAAGCTCCATAGCATCGGGAATTCTGGCTTCTTCAACCTTAGCACAGGGCTATTACCTCAAGATTAATCATGGCTGCTTGAATTTAGTTATCCCATCAGCATTCCAGTCAGCAGGGAAAAGAAAGAACCACAAAAAGGGTTCACCTCTCCATTCTTCATTAACAGTACATCCTGGAAATTGAACTTGACACTTCCATTTCATTCCACTGACTGAAACTTAGTTACATGGCTACCTGTGTGTAATGAAGACTGGGAAATGAAGCTTTCATTCAGAATAGCTTTTGCTTAGTTTAAAAACCAGGCCTGTTTGTGTTTGTTGTTTGTTTGTTTAACTAAGAGAGAAGCAGAACAGATATTAGGGAATGGTAGTCTCTGTCACCCTGAGAGATGCCAGACTTGGCTCCTGTTATGCAAGAATGCTCCCATTGCCCAACTCCTTTGGTCCTTATCTTTTAAAATTGACTTCAAGGACAATGGCAAATTATTTCTAGTATTCCTGATTTTTTTTAAAGCAGTTCCAGGTCATTCAGGACAACTATGATGAGTAAGCTGGGATATATATAAATTTGAACATTACCATTTCATAAGCATCATATAGTATGGGCTTTTGCTTTCGCATGTAACAGACTATTCTGGATACTCTAACCATTCCTGAACTCCCAAATCTGGACATGTTACATAAAGTGACTACTTGAAGGCACTGAAGAGGGGACAGAAGTAGATAACCTCTAGTGTTGCATGTCTATTTGGAGAACAGGAGAAGAAAAGATAAATCAGCAGATGTAGTCTGCACGCTGGCTTTGTATTCTGGGGAATGAGACACGTGAAGCCAGAAAATCATGAATGCTTAAAAAAAAAAAATGGGGATATCCAGAAAGAAAGTGTCAAAGAGGGCATACCCAAACCAAATCCAAGAAACAGAGTTTTTAGTTCAAGTCCAAGAAAATTATTTGCTAAAACAAGGGAAAAACAAGACTCATCAGAGGAAAACAGAATCTGGAATCTCTATAACTTAGCATTCATAATGTCCAAGATTCAAGTCAAAACTACTTCACACATAAAGCATAGAGAAAAATGGAACAAATCCTTAAGAGAAAAGTCAACCAAATCTGACCTGGAGGTGAACAAGATATTAGAATTTAAAAGGCAAGGGTTTAAAAGTATTTTTATCATTTTAAAGGGTTTTATATCTGTTCTAAGTGAAAATCCAGGGGGAAGAGGTTGTTTTGAGTGAATCAAAATCTCAGCAAAGAAGTGGGAAATTTCATCAGAAATAGATACTATAAAAAAATGACCAAGTGGAAGTCCTCTGTTATTGATGTTCTCTTTATTCTTTAAGACTTATTATTTCTGTTTGACCTCCATGTGCCTTGGAGTGGACTTCATGTTTATTTAACTTCATGTTTGTTTAGTATCTTGAATCTGAAAAATTCAGACTTGCATTCCATTTGGGAAGTGTTTAAATATTATTAGTTAAAAATTTTTTAAATTTTATTTTCCTCCCTCCTTCTGAGATTCATATTATATATATGTTTAACTATTTGGCAAGTTCCTAAGATTTTTTTTTCATTTTATTTTCAATCTTTTTCTTCTCTATTACTCATTCTGAATCATTTTGATTGATTTATCCTAAAGTTTATTTACTCTTTCCCTTAACATTTCTATTTGGCTGTTAACTCCATCTGATGAGTTTTGTGTTTAAGAAATTGCACTTTTCATGTAGAATTTACATGAGGAAGCACATTATCAATTACAAGTGGACTGTGAAAAGTTGAGGATATATTTTGTAACCTATAGGTCAGCTACTTAACATGATGCAAAGGCTTAGCTAAGAAGCAGCAGGAAAATTAAAACAATAATTTCTAAAATTTAAATAATTTTTTTAAAAATAGGAAGCAAAAATGGAGAAATATGTTATAGGAGAAAAAATATAAAACAATGAATTAAATGATAGACCTGCCTCCATTCATTTCAACAACTAAATTAAATGTTAATAAGCTAAATACTCCAATTAAAAAGACTGAAATTGATGATTTTTTTAGAGCTTTTTTAGAGGTTTTGTTTGTTTCTGCAATGCCGAGGGTAGAACCCAGGGCCTTGTACATGTTAGACAAGTACTCTTCCACTGAGCCACATCCCTAGCCCCAGATGATGATTGATTTTATTTTTTAATTTTTTGGTATCAGGAATTGAACTGAGGGGCACTCAACCACTGAGCCACATCCCCAGCCCTATTTTGTACTTTTTTTTTAGAGACAGAGTCTCACTGAGTTGCTTAGGGCCTCGCTGTTGTAGAGGCTGGCTTTTGTCAGAAAGTTTTGACAGTTTCTTGCAAAACTGAACATATTCTAACCTTACAATCCAGCAATCTTACTTCTTGGTATTTACCCAAATGAGCCAAAAACTTATACAGGGATGTTTATAGAAACCTTATTCATAACTGCCAAAACCTGGAATCAATCAAGATGCCCTTCAGTTGATGAATCAATAATAAACTGTGGTACATCCAGACAATGGAGTATTAAAAAGAAATAAGCTGTCATGCCATGAAAAGACCCAGAGGAAACTTAAATATTACTGGGTAGCAAGGCCAAATGAAAAGGCTACAGACTATACGGTTCCAACCGTATGATACTTTGATAAAGGCAAACCTATATAGACAATAAAAAGATCAGTGGTTGCTGAGAGTTAATGGAGAGGGAAGAATGATGGAAACAGGGAAGATTTTTAGAGTGAAACTATTCTGTTTGATACTATAATATGGAGACATGTCATTACATTTATCAAAATTCATAGAATGTACAATATCAAGAGCAAACCCTAAGGTAAACAATGGACTTGGGGTGATAAAGAAACATCAATGTATGTTCACTCACTGTAACAAACATATCAGTCTGGGGAGGCTGTGTATATGGAGGGGGAGGTTCAGAGGTGTGCGGTAACTTTCTGTACTTTCACTTCAATTTAGCAGTGTTCATAGCCTTCAGTTGCTCTAAAAAAGGATCTATTTTTGAAAAACTGTATAAGCTATCTATAAAACTGTATTTTAAATAGAATAATAGAGAGAGGTTAAAATGGATAGGAAAAGACACATTATGTAAATAGTAAGCACAGGAAGGGTGGAGTGGCTATATTAATATTAAAAAATAGATTTCTAAACAAAATATATCACCGAAGATAAAGAAGAACACTTCAGAATGATAAAAGAACTAATCAATCAAGGTGACATGAAAGTCGCAAATTTGTCTGTCCCCAATTACAGCCTTACAATGTATGAAGTAAAAGTTGACAGAATGAAAGGAAGAAAAAGGCACAATGGGATATTTTAATCAGCTGGAGATTTATTGCTTCTCAAAAGTTGATAGAATAATCAAAGAGTCAGCAAAGACAGAAAATGTGAGTGACATGGTTAACTACCTTGACCTAATTGATATTTATAGAACACTTCATCCAGCAACTGTCAAATGTACCTTCTTCCCAGTGCACATGGTATGTTTACCAGGATAGGACATTTTCTGGATAATAAAAAAAAATTCAATTAATTTTAAAAAGTTAAATAAAATTGTTTGTTCTCTGACCACAATGAAATTAAATTAAAAACTAAGAACAATACTATAAATATTTGGAAACTAAAGAACACACTTTTAAGCGTTCATTGGTTGAAGAAAAAAAAATCACAAGAGAGATTGAAAATATTTTGTACTGAATGATAATAAAAATATAACATATCAAAATTTGTGGGACATAACTAACATAGCACTCAGGGAAATTTATAGCTTTAAGTGCCCATTAGAGGGAGAAAAAAAGAGTCTCAATTTATCTAAATTTTTACCCTTATTTATTTATATTTTGGTACTATGGATTGAATCCAGGGGCGCTTAACCACTGAGCCAGATCCCCACCCCTTTTATTTGAAGACAGGGTCTTGCTAAATTGCTTAGGACCTAGCAAAGTGGCTGAGTCTGCCCTCAACTTGGAATCCTTCTGCCTCAGCCTCCTGAGTCACTGGAATTACAGGCATATGCCACTGCATTTGGCTTAAATTGTTACCTTTAAAATCCAGAAAAAGGAGAGCAAATGGAGCCTTAGACAAGCGAAAGAAAGGAAATAGTAAATACAGAAATCAATGAAATAAAGAACAAAAGGAGAGAGGAAAAAAAACCAATAAGACCAAAAGTTGGTCCTTTGGAAAAACTAATAAAATCAATGTCTCAAGTGTGAATGACACAGAAAGAAAGAGAGAGAGAGAAAAGAAATTTCTAGTATCAAGAATGAAAAAAAGAGTTCTCCCTTGTCCTGAGCTGCCTTTTTCCTCCACACCCTTTGGTTATAATATTCTCAAGCCCAGAGCTATGGAATAAGCTTTTTATGGGCTGAGGCCTCTGAAACCATCAGCCAAAAGAAACTTTACTCTTCTACGTTGTTCTTGTTGGGGGTTTTGGTCACAGCCATGAAAAATATGGATAAAGTAGTGGCAAATGAAGTTAACAATTCTATTTATGGGGCAAAGGAGATACACCTTAGTGGATAACAATGCTGGACCCCAAATGAGAAGTACCTGGTCATAAACTCCACCAACCCCTGATAGAAAAAAATGTCCTGCAAAGAGAGAGTGCTTCCATGAAGATACAGGTGCCCAAGAGAAAGTTTTCTACATTCCTGTGTCTGAATTTAGGCTCTTACAACCTATTTAGTTTCAGAACTTAAGTTTACAGAGAGGCATTCAAGGTACCAATTCTGAGAAGGAATTCAGTGAGATGGGAAATCTCTGCCTAACCTACATAAAGGAGGAAGGAAAAAAAGATGAAAAAGGAAAAGTTGCCAACCTTAAAGAAAGCAGGGTCCCACAAAATTATTTGAGCATCAGGATACACAAAATCTGGATCTGGCCCTCACTGAATGGGCCTTTGCGGAAATGGATGGAAGCCACCAGGCATGTCCTGATCTTACCATTATTTGCAAGCGCATGATGGATGGATGTACAATTTTAAAGCTTTAGTTAAAACTGCAAAAGGCTGGACTTTACTCCAGTATGTTCATGTGGTTTTATTTGTTTGGTTTTTGAGGAGATTTTTGTGAAGGCCAGAAAGGGAGGATACCTATAGCTAAGACTACTAGCCATCTCAGAATCAGAGGGCTCATCTTCCTGGATGAGCTGATTATATTCCTCATGCTCCATTGCAGTTCAGTGGGATCATGTGAATGAATTCTAGCCAATGGAATGTGGGCAGACGCATTGTATACCCAGACCTCAGCCATGAAAACCTGCACAGGAGCCACCATTGTTTTTCCTCCCACCAGCTCAAAGCACATGAGCAGTGACCTTGCAAACCACTGTGGAACAGGCAGAGCAGGACATGGAAGGAAGCCAGGTCCCTGAACCAGCGCTTGAAAGAAAACCAAATCTGGACGCCCATTTCACTCTTCTAGTTGTTGAGAAATAAACTTTTTATTATTGAACCACTGGGATTTAGAGGCTTATCTATTACAGCAGCTCATAATAGCCTTATACTGTTCTTATTAGTGGAAGAATACCACTTCTTTTAAATTATGTTATGCGTAAGTTTAATAAAATTCTACTTGCTTATATATTTAAACAAAGAACAAAAGAGGAGGGAACACCACTGCTTATCCTTGAGATATTAAAAAAATAATGCTCCATTGTTATTATGAGCAACTTTACATCGTTAATTGTGACACACAGATGAAATGGACACGTTTCAAGAAAGACATAAATTGTAAAGTTCACTCCCCCAAAAGATAGAAAGCTTGAGCAGCTCTATGTCAATTAAAGAAATCCAGATGAGTTTATAATTAAAAATCATCTGAAAAAAGTTCCAGGCTCAGATGGCTCCATTGGTGAATTCTATCAATAGTTATGGGAGCAAAAACACCAATCCTATAAAAACTGTTTCAGAAAATAAAGAAGGAGGGAGTCACTCTCCAGCTCATTTTATGGTACCAGTATTCCAAAAACCAAATAAAGATATATTTTTCTTTCTTTTCTCCCCACCCCCCAGTACTGGGGATTAAATCCAGGGATGCTTTAGCATTAAACTACATTCCTAGCTCTTTTTATTTTTTTATTTTCAATAAGTTCCTGAAGCTGGCCTCAAACTTATGATCCTCCTGCCTCAGCCTTCTAAGTAATTGGGACTACAAGCATGTGCCACTGTGCCAGCCAGATAAAGACATCATAAGAAAGAAACTAGAAAAAGACATTCTAAAATCAGATAAAGACATCTTAGGAAAACCATGGACCAATATCCTTCATGAATATAAATGCAAAAATCTACAATAAAATATTAGCAAATCCAGCAGCATATTATAAACGATGATATACCACAATTAAGTGGTAATGCAGGGTTGGTTTAACATCTGAAAATTAATCAATGTAACAACAAATGAAAAAAAAATAAAGGAGAAAGACAATAAGATCATTTCAGTAGGTACAGAAATTGCATTTGTCAAAGTGTGACATCTTTTTATCATTAAAAAAAACTCTCAGAAAATTAGGAATTAAAAAAAAAAGATCAGGAATAAGCCAAGAATGTTGGCTCTCACTATTTTATTTAACATTGTGCATGAGTGCCTGGCCAGTATAACAAGGGATAAAAGGAATACATTCCAGAAAGGAATAAGTAAAACTGTCTTCAGATAAAAGAGTTATTGTATAGAAAATCCTGAGGAACTTGCAAAAAATAGCTATTAGAGGTAATAAATGACTTTAGCAAAGTTGCAGGATATAATATGCAAATATCAATTGTATCTTACATAGTAGCAACTAACACTTAGAAAGTAAATTTATAAAACAGCTCTGTTTATAATAGCATAAAACAATCACAAATTTAGCAAAAGATGTGTGAGCCCCACAGGCTGAAAAGTTTAAAGTATTACAAGATATGAAAGAATATTGATATAGTGGGAATCTACTCATGTTCATGAATTAGAAGTCTTTTTATTGTTCAGCTGGCAACCCCTCTTGAATTAATCAATAGATTCAATGCAATTCTGCTGAAAATTCTGACAATTTTTTAACTTAACATTTTAAATTTTATGTGGGAAGACAAAGAACTGTAAATAGCCAAACTATTCTCAAAGACAGCAGTGTTGGAGCACTTACAACCTGATGTGAAGAACAAAATCTATCTGGCTCTGAAGAAATGAACTAGTTTTATCCTTTGACCTATGGGTTGTCATGTAAATAATTTCCACAGGAGGAGAGATGGTGCAGCTCTGAGATCAGTACATAACTTCCTAAGGTAGCTATGTTGGAAGGTGATACTTATTTGGCATGATTGCTAGGGGGAAAAATTCATGTTGAACATAAACTTTGTAATTAACACAGAACTCGGTTTAAATATTGGCTGCCTCATCTACCTCAGTTTCTTCATCTTCAAGTGGGGTGTATAGTAGAAGGCTTGAGACAATGTAGCACAGAGGCTGAGTCCTGTGCTGTACTCTGCAGACAGGCTATCTGAGTTTGAGTACCAGCTCTGCCATTCCCTAGGTATGTGGCCTTGGGTATGGTTAGTCTTTATATGCTTTATTTTACTCACTTGTAAATTGAGGATATTAAAAGTGCTTACCTGCAAGGTTGGTGAACAGTAAATGAGTTAATAAATCTAAAGCACTTAGAACAGAGTCTGGCACCATGAAGGTGCTCATTAAGTGTTACACACTGTTATTTTTTCTCACTTATAAGACTTGAATGTGTTTCCTTTTTTTTAACCACCAAGCACAGTCCCTAATATCCAATAAATGCTAGTTCCCATTACTCTATTGCGCATAATTAGCACTCTGGGGATAGGATTTGACACTGAGAAATGCATTTTGCAATCTCAGGACCAATCTCAGTTTCAATTTCTTAAACTTTCTTTCCTTACTATTTTTCATTTTTAAAAAATTTTTAAGAGATTTTTTTAATATTTATTTTTTAGTTTTCAGCAGACTTACTATTTTTCAATGTTTAAAAAATAATTTATTTGAAGCTGAGGGTGTGCCTCAGAGCCTGTGCCTAGTGGGTGCAAGGCACTGGATTTGATCCTCAGCACCACGTAAAAAAAATAAGCAAATAAAATAAAGGTATTGTGTCCATCTATGACTAAATATATATATGTATATTTATACATGTATATATATATTTAAATATATATAAAATATCTTATATATAATTTATAATTATATATAATACTTTATTTATAGGACAATAATGCACAAATCAAAACCTTAATACTGGATATCAAATACTAGCCCTTCTCCTAGATTCTGTGATAGCCATGTGTTTCTTCTGGCCCTCTCTGGCCACCATGTAGCTTGCTCACCCAGAGACTTCAAAATGAGAGCTGCCTTCCTCTCCTCTTCTTCTCTTTCATCTGTCACAATTAGACAGAAATTGCAGAACACCAAAAAAATACAAGGTTTTATTTTCTCTTTAAATGAAATGCAGTATCAAGTATGTACAGCTGTTCGCTTCAAGCCGCCACTTAAAGGAGAACTCCTTGGCCATGTGACTGGTTCTGAGCCCCAGAAGCGGTATTATTTTTTCAGTTTTTGGGTGCAGACAACAGCAGGGCTGCTCACAACTTACAGCTGCCTCTAAGTATACGACTTCAGTGATGTTTCCATTTCTCATGCATTTCCTCAGAGCAGGACTGTATGGTAATAATCCTGTACCTTTATGAAGGATGCTGATATTTGGGGGATTTACTTATTTATGCTGTACTAGAGATTGAACTCTACCACTGAGCTATATCCCCTGCCCTTTTTATATTTTATTTTGAGATAGGGTCTTGCTCAGTTACCTGGGCTGGCCTAAAACTTGAGATCCTCCTGCCTCAGCCTCTTGAGTCACTGTAATTACTGGTATGCACCACCCACCTGGCTTCATTTTTTTTTTCTTAATTGAGACATAAAAATAAGAGGTCTTTACACCAAGGGACATTAAGCAGAAGGATTTCAGATATTCTATAATCTATGCCTTTGTTGAAGATCTACAGCCAGCATCTGGGACAGAGAAACATCTGGATCTTAGCTCTGCTTCCATAGGACAAATCATTTTATGTTGGGGAAAAGAAGACATTATATGTTGGGGATCTCAAGTCTTTCTTGGACATTTTTTTCTTAAAGAAACCTCTTAAGTTTACTTTCCAAAGACAAGACTTTCCCTTCACTGTCTTCACTTCCATGAATCTGGAGCCCCAACTGCCAATGTCTCCAAAAGAGCCACAGAACAAGAAAACATATAAAGTAAAATAAGTCAAACTGATTGAAAGTGTTGGGCCCCATGTAGATGATCTTTCACATTATTTTGCAGAATCCTTTTCCCCTTGTTGTCTCAATTTCTCTGCAACATAAGAGGTTGTTTTTGTTTGTTTGTTTTTGCCATGCTAGAAGTCAAACCCAGGGGCTTGCTTGTGCTAGGCAGCTATTCTACCATTAAGCCACTTGCCAGCTGTCTCCTTTTCTTTGAAACCATTTTAGTGGCACTACCCTGTGCCTTTCGGCACTAACAGGAATAAAAACTTCTAGCTGGGTGAGGTGGTACATGCCTGTAATCCCAGAGGCTATGGAGGCTGGGGCAGGAGGATCGCAAAAGCCAGCCTCAGCAAAAGCAAAGTGCTAAGCAGCTCAGTGAGACCCTGTCTCTAAATAAAATATAAAATAGGGCTGGGGATGTGGCTCAGTGGTCAAGTGCCCCTGAGTTCAATCCTTGGTACCCCCAAACAAACAACAAAACAACAAAAAACTTCCTTAGCCCATCTTGTCTACCCAGAGAAAGAAACTTTGCCATTCCTGCCCTCCCCTCCTGCTGCTCCCCCTCCCATTTTTTCTTGGAATGACCCTTGGAGAATAAAGACCTTTCTCACTAGGAGAGAATTCCCTTTAGAAGGGAACCACAGCTCTGGCAGGGATGGTTTACATTATCAGTGGTGCTTCAATCACACTGCATAATGAATTTGAACTTTTTTTTTTTTAAATGATGATCCACCAGGAGTCAATTTCTTTTTAGTTATCTGAAATCTTTCCTACAAAAAATCTCAATTCCAGTCTCATTTTCCTTTTACTATTTATTCCGCCTCCCAAAGATATAATGTATGTGTTGGGCCATATCTCAATTCCAGTCTCATTTTCCTTTTACTATTTATCTCCCCCCCCCCAAAGATATGTATGTGTTTCAATGTGGCAGCATTCTGGACCTTGGGAGCCCTCTGGTTAAGCAGAGTGATGATAATAAATAAAGAGGTAGTCAAAATTTGACACATAAAGAAGAGAGTTGCTATAAATAAAAGTATTACAATTTTGCTGGAAAAATTGAAATGTAGCTGTATATGTCTTTATTCTTCTATAGTTGCCAATGATGAATAAAGTTAACATTGAATACAGTTCTTTGTGCTCAGCTATGAGCTCATTCAGTTAATAAATATTTATTTTACATAAACCATAACTCTAAGCTAGGACAGAGGTAAGAAAGCCATCTTGTCATTTAAAAACTCATATTCCACACATATTCTGCAAGGTGGTGCAGCCTGCCAGGAGTCGGGAGGCTGAAACAGGAGGATTGCAAGTTTGAGGCCGGCCTAGGCAATTTAGGAAATCTGTCTCAAAGACGGGGGAGCGGAGGGGACTGGGAATGTACCTCAATGGTAAAGTGCCCCTGGGTTCAATCCACAGTATGGGGGTTTAGTTGGGGGAAGACATATTAGAAAGGTGGTATGCACTGTAGTCCCAGCTACTAGGGAGGCTGAGGCCAGAGGAATGCTTGAGCTCACAGTTGGAGATCAGCATGGGCTACTCTGTCTCAAAACAACAAAATTAATTGCCTGTCTTCCTGGAGTTTACCTCTAGTGAGCGAGACAGGCTATAACAAGACAGAAGTGGTATCAAGATGCAGGATGGTGTTATAGACAGGAGGTTTGAGAGGCATCTGGAAAGATGAACAGGTGTTAGCAGTAAAGGGCATTCTAATGTGTTCCATCAAGTCCTGCTTGGGGTGAGGACAGATGGCCGGAAAGGAGGGAGGTGGGGGGCAGGAATGGGTGAGATCGCCCATAAAATGGAAGGAATAGGAGCATTTCCCCCAAAAAATCAGTTTGGAAGAGACTTCATTCCATGTTTTTCAGAGACAAAAGGGACATTAAGAGGTAAAGAAATCAATACTCCCTTATTTTACAGATGAAGAAAACAAGACTCAGAGGGTGAAATAATTTGTCCCAAGCCACCCAGCTAGTGTGTGGGGCGGCGGAGGGCAGAACTAGGATTAACCTCGTTTCCTGTTACAACTCAGGCAAGGCACCACTCCTGCCCCTGGAGAGCGCAGCGATTTGGAACGGGAAGGCCACATCCCTTTGAAACACTGCCTGGGTCTCCTGACCCCGGCCCGCACCGCCCCCTACTGGTACTTTTCTGAATAGCCTCCCCGTGGGGCCTCTTCCCGCTGCCTCCCTTCTAACCCCAGCTGAGCTGGCCCGGGAGCGCGACGTCTTTCCACTAGGACCCAGGACGCACGAAGGCCTCCGGCCCACGCCACCTGTTGCCCTCTTCAGCTGAGGTTTCCCTCGCTTGGAGTCAGGGCGCCCATTGCCCGAGGCCCTCCGGTAGCCGCGCGCCTCCCCGGCGAGTCCTGGGGGCTCAGCATCTCCGCGCGGGGCGCGGGGCGCTGGGCGCCGGGTCACGGAGCAGGCCCGGCCCTGCCACGAGCCGAGAAGTTGGCGGAAACCTCCCTTCCCCGGCTTTCGCCGTGGCCCGGACCCTGAGGCAGGGCTGCCCTCACCCCCGCCCACCCCTCGGCCCCACCCTTCCTCCTCCGCCCCGCCGCCTGCCCGCCCAGGTCGGCGCGCAGCCCGAGCGCCGCGCAGCACCGAGGGCGCAGCTGGGCGCCCAGTTCCGCGCGATGGGAGGCTCCCACTCTCAGAGCCCGCGGGGCCAAGAACCCACCGGGGCGAGGCTCCCGAGACCCAGAGAGGCCGCGTGAGTCCCAGAGCCCTTTCCTAGGGCCACCCTTTGGGGGTTTGCATGCCAGCCCGGGATTGAAGCGCACGGGGCTGGTCCCCGAAGGGCTGGGAAGGTGGGGTTCCCGCTCGCCGCAGAGGGGACGCGAGCGCTTAGGGTTTGGCTGGCTGGGACCTCTCGCCCCAGCCTTACCCGGAGGGACCTTGGTGGCGTCCGACCCGGGACGCCCCCAAGGACCCACTGCGGCAAAATCACGCCCAGGCCAAACAGCTGGGCTGCTCCCAGACACGCTGTGCAGACGGAAAAGGGGACCCCGCGTTTTTCTAACTCTTGCAGGCAGGAAAAGACACGTGCCCTGAAGGGCTCTGGAAACTTTCGCAAGACCGAGCTAATTGCAGGGAGGTGAGATACTACAGAGGGATTGGAGTCTCAGAGATAAAACTCGGTTCATATTGGCCTGTGGGGTCCTGGAATTTTGATACAGTGCTCGCTGCTTCCAAGAACTCCCTCTCTTGTTTGCTCCGAGAGCTTCTTGATGATCTCAGAAAAAGGGCTGCATTGTAGCAGCAGCAATTAGGCTTTTGTTCTGGGACGGCAACAATTGGGGACACCAAGTACTGTAAGGCAAGCCATGAAGGGGAATTTTTAGAGAAGTTGATTTAGAGCAAGTCCCATGGTTTGAAAGACGGCCCTACATCTCCGCAGAAAGAAGATGAGTAGGTAACCTTTTGAGAATTCAGTCTTTAAATGTTTAATAATTAATTATTTACTTTTTAGAACGCGTGTCTGTATTGGAGGTGAGGCAATGCCAAGAAATTTACACTTCTTAATTAATTCAGCAAGTGTCAAATCTATTTAGTTTGAGAAAGAGACGCTCACCTATCATGTAGGCAGACTGGGCCCTGGGAGGACTTTTTGATCAACCTTTCAATGCAAAATAACTTCCCTGGTATCCAAATATTAGATGTGTTATTTATGCCTCCTAATATTTGCATATGATCTTAAATCTAAACTTCGTTTAGGCAGCTTATTAATGATAAGGGTAGCTGAGATTTATTGAGCATTTTAGAAGTGCAAAAAAAAAAAAAAAAGAATGCTTCTAAATCCTCTGATACTTCATCCCTAAGAACAGTGCCTTAATTTCTGTTATTGTTATCATTTTACTGGTGAGTGAACAAGCAGAGAGAGATCAAGCAACTTGTCCAAGGTCACAAAGCTGGAAAGTAGTGAATCCCTGGTTGACACCAGAGCTCATGCTGCAGCTGCCTCCCACCCCAGAGTTGTGACTGATCAATTTTTTCGCAGCTGGCAGAGCACACCCCCTTTTTTCTTTAGTTTCCTTGAATAAGGGAAATATCTGAATAAGTGATGCTTAATACTTAAAAGATGAAATTGCCAATGTTGGTTTAACAAACATAAAAGGTGAAGTTAAAAGTCTGGAAGCAGATAGCTGTGGCTTCAATTCCAGGCTCTGTTTCTTAACAGTGGAAGTCTTCATCCATTTCTTTTTTGGGGGGTGGCGGAGGTGGTACTGGGGATTGAACTCAGGAGCACTAGACCACTGAGCCACATCCCCAACCCTATTTTATTTAGAGATAGAGTCTCACTGAGTTGTCTAGTACCTTGCGGATGCTGAGGCTGGCTTTGAACTCACAATCCTCCTGTCTCAGCCTCCCGAACCCTGGGATTACAGTGGGCCACTGCGCCTGGTTTTTATCCATTTCTAATTTCTCCCTGTCTCACTTTCTCCATTTGTAAAACAGGCACAATGATAATACCTACTTGATAAACAATTCTGAGCTTGACATAAGATTATATATATGTATATGAATATATATGAATCATGCATTATAGTTTTATCTTTGAGCAATAAAGTATATTGCTTTGGGCAAGGATGAAAGTTGACTGTTTACCTTTTGTGAATATGTGGCCAGGTTTACTGTGTAACTTGAAAGCAAATAGTGGGACCATTCGCTTACAGCATGTTGAAGTCACCATGCAGGGGTGGGGTTCAGTGTAAGGTTGTTAAGTTATCAGTTGTTAAATTATTCAGTGGCTTGGCAATAGAGGACCTCTCTCTTTCATGAGAGAGAGATATTTTGCAAAGCTTCCCTAAATTTAAACATAAATGCCCATCTTTGATCTCTGGTTAGGAATACAGCCCTTGCCCACTTGAGTGATTGCATTAAGAAGCACAGAGGGGCTGGGTTGTGGCTCAATGGTAGAGCGCTTGCTTGCCTAGCATATGTGAGGCACTGGGTTTCAATCCTCAGCACCACATAAAAATAAATAAATAAAACAGAGGTACTGTGTCCATCTGCAATTAAAAAAAAATTACAAGAACAAAAAGAAGTACATAGGATGGGGGTATAGCTTGGTGGTAGAGCAATTGCCTAGCATGCTCAAGTCCCTGGGATTCCATCCCCAGCACTGGGACACACACACACACATACACACACACAAAAAAAAAAAAGAAGAAAGAAAAAAGAAAAAGGAAAGAAGGAAAGGAGATACATAAGCACGTGTGGTCAGTGTGTTGGGATTATCAGTCTCATCAGTGTCAGGCTGTGCTCAATGACTTAGCCTTACAAAGCACTTGGCATTCCCAGATGAGAAACCCTTTAGAAAGATGAAGTTCCACACCTGTAAAAGCAAAAAAGTATGCACTTTATCTAAGTCCTGCCTTGTTCATATGCATAAACTACAACTCTCTCCAGGGTTCAAGAAAGTAGGGGATTCATTGTTGACCTCACCCGCTGCAGATTTCCTGCCAACATGTGGCTGTCATGGATAAGGCTGACTTCAAGGAAGTTCCCCTACTCTGACTGTGGTGTTTTCTAAATCCATTGTTCCTTTAATAAATAAATAAATACATAAAAATGCATTAATGAAGGCATTTGTCTTTCTGAGGGAGAAATTATGTTTCAGAATGTGCACAGTTTGTATTTCAGAATAATTTAATCAGGTACCTAATGGAACCAGAAAAATCTCTTCTAAGATCTTTGTTGTGAAATATAAGCAAACATAGATGTACATGAAAAGTATATTAGTCTGATTTTAAGATAAAATTCACTATCATTGAAAAGTGTAGCCAATTTTCTCCAAACCCAAGGACACAAACAGACTGACTTTGGTAAAAGCTAGAGGGGGATTTCACCTCACTTATTCAGGGAGGGCACAGTAAGGTCATAAGGAGCTATGGAGTTAGGAAGACCTAGGTTGCAATTCCTGCTCGATGACTTACAGGCTTAGTGTGGACACACTGGAAATGCAGTTAAACTCTTCAGCTGGATAAATTTCTGCATCTTTAAAATGGCAAATAGTAATCTACTTTTGCAATTGGTGTATATTAGCACAGGGCCTGACATTTAATGAGGCCTTGTTTAATTAGTTTTACATTTACATGTCTGTGTACCTAAGAACCAGATACTGGGCTCTTTGGGAGGAAGATCCGAGAGTAAGGTGAGGTTTCTTCTCAAGGAAAGGTTGATTTGTGTGCTAATTCAACAAGGCCTCTTAGAAACGCAAGCCAGTAGCTTTTTTGAGTTTTTATTTTTTCCCCCAGAAAGTTGTACTGTCAAGAGGGTGGAAAAATGTGGTTGGGGATATGGTAGTTTGGTGCACTATAAATGACCTTTCAGTAAAATGGCTCAGGTAGTTCAAGAGGGAATATAATATGTAACTATTTCATCTAGTTCTTATTTAGCTTGTCTGCCTGGAATACAAGATATGTACCTGATGTCAATTCTTAATAGGTACATTTCTAGGCCAATTTTTGTTTGCATTTGGCGTTTAACAGATAATGGAATAGATCAGTAGCAAAGATGGAAGTTCCTAAAGCCTTGAGTGATTTTGCCATGTGTCTTTCTGATCATGTGAATGAGATGCAGATATTAGGATGTTTTAGTGAACTGCAAAGTCCCCAACAGCTAAGTCAAAGTACCTCTTCATGGGCAGGTCATTGTGGGACGGATATGTCCTTGACACAGAGAGGGACATGCTGGCTTTGAAGTTTTAGATGCAAGAAAACATGGCTCAAAATATGTAAACTCAGGAAGCAATATTTCTGAAACCCATTGCTTTCAATCTCATAATGCTGTCAACCATCTCTCGCTACACAATTTTTATTAGCATTAAAAAACTCCTTAGAGTATGCACAGTGGCTCATGCCTGTAATCCCAGCAACTCTGGAGGCTGAGGCAAGAGGATTGCAAGTTTGAGACTGGCCTGGGAAACCTAGTGAGATTCAGCAACTTAGATCTGTGTCAAAAAAAAAAAAAAAAAAAGAATTGGAGTGTACCTCAGTGGTGCAGCACTTGCCTAGCATGTGCAAGGCCCTGGGTTCAATCTTCAGTCCCCCAAAAATAAATTAAAAAGAACTCAGTTCCCATTTACTAGAGAAGTTTTAAAATGTCCATGTACAAAGTTTTAATGTACAATTAAAGAGAGTAATTTAGAGAATGTTAGTGAGAAAGACCTAGAAAAGCCAGCTGCGTGAAGAAAAGTTTTTAAAAATTATAGTATTTAACTCGGAGAAGTGGCCAAAGAGACGTAGAAATATATAATTTTGAGGGGATGTTGTCTGCCTCCATCTCTGGTAAAGCCAGCCCCAAAGGAAATGGCTGGAATTGCATGACAAGGCAATTATTTGTATGTATATGCTGAGTTTAGATAACACAACTTTAGACTGCATAGGAAATAGTGAAAAAAAAAAAAAAGTAATAAGGTGAGAAGAATCCATCTCAGCAAATCATTCAAAGTTAGTCCAAGGGTTGGTACTCGGATGGAGTGTATGTGTAGTTTAGTTCCATAAGTTTTTCCCTTTTGTAGTGACCAACAGTGCCCCACGCCTGCCTCACCCCACAGGCTCTCCTAGCTGGTATATGTTTCAGGATCAAAAACCAAGAAGCAAAATAAGAGATAAATAAATAGGCACAGCTGCTGGATTCTGTGTTCAGGAAGTGGATTATCTGAGGTCTGAGTTGGTCAGTTGCCAGAGTGAACTGTAGGGTGGATGAATTGTTAACCCAAGGCCGGGACGTGAACCGGTGCCATCCCACAGGGCCATGAACATGGAAGTCCACCTTCCCAGGAAGCTCACTCTGGCCTTTGGGGGAGCTTCCCTCCACAAGTTTAGTAAAGGCTGCGTAGAAGAACATTTCACCATTTTAACCATTTTTAAGCATACGATACAGTAACATGAAGAACACTGGACAACTCTCACCACTATTCATTTTCAGAACTTTTTCATCACCCCAGCTAGAAATTCTGTACCCATTAAACAACAACTCTTCATTTTCTCTTCGCTGGCTCCTGGGAAGCTTTTGCCTTTTTTCTGTCTCTATTTCCTATTCAAGTTCCCTCACAGAAAATTCTAGAACCCTACAGTATTTATTCTTTTGTGTTAGGCTTACTTAATGTAATAATTTCAAGGTTCATGGATGTTGTAGCATGTATTTCGTCCATTCCTTTTTACAGGTTAATACTATTCCATTGTGTATGTCGGTGTGCACATGTGTCACATTCTGTTTATCCCTTCATTGGTAGATGGGCTTGTGAGCTGCCTCCACCTTTTGGCTGTTGTGAATAATTCTGCTCTGAGCATTAGTGTACAAGTGTATGTGAGACTCTGTTTTTAATTTGGATATATTCATAGGAGTTAAATTGCTGAGTCTCACGGTAACTCCATATTTAACTTTTTGAAGAATCACTAAACTGTTTCCCATTGTGGCTACACTATTTTGCATTCCTAACTCCAATGTAGGAGGATCCCAAGTCTCCCCGCCTTTGCGATTTTCCTTTGCTTTTAAATGGATGTGAAGGGGTATCTCATTTAGTTTAGGTTTTCATTTCCCTAGTGGTTCGTGATGTATGGGCAGGAGCTCCTATGAGGCAGGTAGGAGATTGAGAATCATGGTGAGGGCCAGAGTTTGAAGAGATGAGATGAGCAGGTAGCAGGGTGCCCACCAATTTCCAGGAAGAAACTGACCCTGGAAGGAGTCTTGAAGGACAAGTGAGCCACCAGGTGAGGGAAAGGCAGTCGAGTAGAAGGGAAGCATGTGCAAAGGCCTTGTGGTGTCGGGGACCTGTCATGCATGGGGAATGGTGAGGGTTTGGTGGGTAGGGTGGAGGAGGTGGAAGGGACTGAAGGGAATGGAAAGCAGTAAGTCTGCAGAGGCAGATAGGGGCTGGGTGACACCAGGTTGGAATTTCAACTCAATTTCAGGAGCCATAGATGCAGGTCTTCAGCTGAGGGGGTTGGCCAAATCACTGTAGTAGCCCTAGTCTACACTGGGAGAAGTATTCTCACAGAGGGACTCAACTCAACGTCGGGGTACCTGAAACCACAGCTTCCTGTGATCTTCTCCAGCATTTTACTGCCCACCCCAGGTAACACATCATGGATAGATTTTCCTTTGTCCACACCTTACTGTGTCTGAATTTTTGTTAATTAGTAATTCAATAGCATTATAAATATTTTCTTTTTATTCTTCTGAATTTCCAGTTTTTCTATGGCATATATATTTTTATTATCCGAAAGTACATTTTTAGAAAGAATATCTGAAAATTTAGAAAACTGATAATACTGGTAAGAAAATAAGTCACCATAATCTCACCCCACAGAGATGGTTAGCACGTTGGTGTGTTTTTGTACAGTTTATTTTTATTTTTCAGAAATAGGCCTATGTAATGTGTTTTGCATTCTGATTTTTCATTCAGCTTTATAAACATTTTTTCCATATCATTTTACTGAGTTCAGAAATAGCATTTAATGTTTACTTAATGGTTCATTATTGACATGTGCCATAATTTATTTTTTTTCCTAAATGGTTCACAGATAGGTAGGTTACAATTTTTGCTCATAAATAACATAGTAGTTAATTGATAGCCTTATAATTCTTTGTGTATCCCAGACTAATAACTTAGGATATGTTCCTAAAAGTTCATTTTTTAAAAAATTTATTTTTAGATGTAGATGGACACAACACAATGCCTTTATTTTTATGTGGTGCTGAGAATCGAACCCAGATCCCACCCGAATTAGGCGAGTGCTCTACCGCTGAGCCATAATCCCAGCCCCTAAAAGTTCATTTATAGGGTAAAAGAATATGAACGTTCCAAAGGTTGCTATAGGTTACCACATATTGTCAAATTTTCTCTCCAAAAGTAGTAACAAATTATATTCCCCTGAGCAGTATATAACAGTGACATTCTCATAGATCCTTTCTACTGGGTGGGCCCTATCATCTTAAGTCAGTTTGGTAGGGGGGAAGGTGGTGCATACCTATAATCCCAGCAGCTCAAGAGGCTGAGGCAGGAGAATCCCAAGTTCAAAGGCAGCCTCAGCAATTTATTTTTTTATTTTTTAAAAAAATTATTTTTTAGTTGTAGTTGGATGCAATACCTTTTTTTCAATTTATTTATTATTATGTGGTGCTGAGGATTGAACCCGGGGCCTTGCACGTGCTAGGCAAGCCCTCTGCTGCTGAGCCACAACCCCAGTCCCAGCCTCAGCATTTTAGCAAGGTATAAGGAATTTAGCGAGACCCTGTCTCAAAATGAAATTTTATAAAGGGCTGGGGATATGACTCAATGGTTAAGAACCCCTGGGTTCAATCCCTGGTATCAAAAAATTTTAAAAGATCAATTTGATAAGAAAAAAAGAGGGGCTGGGGATGTGGCTCAAGTGGTAGGGCGCTCGCCTGTCATGCGTGCGGCCCAGGTTCGATCCTCAGCACCACATACAAACAAAGATGTTGTGTCCGCCGAGAACTAAAAAATAAATATTAAAAAAATTCTCTCTCTCTCTCTCTCTCTCTCTCTCTCTCTCTCTCTCTCTCTCCTCTCTCACTCTCTCTTTAAAGAAAAAAAGGTACAATCTTGTTTTAGCATTTTATTGATTAGTGAGAGTGAATTTATTAGCCATTTTAAATTCCTTAATTCTTGTTTCTTTGTCAATTTTGTACTAATATTAATTTTTCAATATTCTTGAGAGTTCTTTGTATGATGAAGCCAGCTAACATTTATTGAGCACCTATTATATTCTAGGAAAATTCTCAGTATCTTACATGCATCAAGTCATGTGATTCTCCAAATAACTCTATAAAAAGTAGGCACAGTTTTAAATTTTATGTATGAGGAAATAGGTACAGAGAGACTAAATAACTTGCCCAAGGTCTCATAGTAAATAAGTGACAAAACTGGGATATAATATTAAATTTAGATTCTTTTTTTTGGTGCCAGGATAGAGACAGGGTCTCACTGAGTTGCTAAGTGCTTCACTCAGTTGATGAGGCTGGCTTTCAATTTGCAATCCTCCTGCCTGAGCTTCCCAAGCTGCTGGGATTACAAGTAGGGATATAATACTGAATCCTAAAACCTATATGTTCACTTAATAGGCTTTTGTTACACTATTTTTATACAATTCTCTCCTTCTCCTCCTCCTCCTTCTTTTTTCTTAAACACTTTGACATTTGTTTATTCTCATGTCTTTATGTTTTAAAGAGAAAGTATTTTTTAAACTAAATTTTTTCTTGCCTTATAAAAAAATTGAACATATATTGATATATCCTCTGTATGACACATCCAGTTTCCCTTGTTATTGACATATTAGTGTAGTACATTTGTTACAAGAAATAGATCAATATTGGTACATTATTATTAATTAAATTTCATATTTTATTCAGATTTCCTTAGTCTTCACTCAATATCCCTTTTCTGTTCCAGAATACATCACAAATCGAGGAGTCATGTTTATTTCTAACATATATAAACCTATCACGTTTTCCTTTGAGGTTGTTTCCTTAGCCTTTCTGCTCTTCTCTATCCCAGAATTGAGGTTCCTTTTTTCTTCTAAATGTTTTATGACCGCCTTTTTTTTTTAATAATAAACCATTTATTCTATCTGAAATTTCTAGATTCACTAGTATAAAATAAGGCTCTGACACTTTAAAAAAAATTAGCTAACTAGTTAGTATTAAGTAATCTATTCTCTTTCCACAGCTTTTTACTAGTGTTTTAAAATTCAGTATTGTTGGCTGGGGGTATAGCTCAGTTGGTAGAGTGCTGCCTCTCATGCACAAGGCTCTGAGTTCAATCCCCAGCACCACAGAAAAAAAACCACATAAAGAAAGAAAAAAAGAAAGAAAGAAATGTTGTCCATCTACAACTATAATTTTTTTTTGAAAAAAAAAATTCAGTATTGTAATCTCTTTTCTTCTGTTTAACTCTAGATGGTTTTTCTCCTTCCTATTCATTGAGCAAATGTTAATTTTTTTCTTCTCATTCTCATGAATTCCATAAATATGAACTGACTGCCTGAGAAGCCATTATGAAAGCTATTTCTTATCATGTGGGAATGTATCTGAAGAGAGGAAAGCTTTTCTAAATATATAAAATCTTAATATTTGTTTATGATATTGGAGACAGGACACATGCCAGAATCAGACAGGAGGAGGTGACCCTGAGAATGGAAGGGGATGTGGTGCTTGGGGAAAAAGGGACATTCATAATCGAGCTTCTCAGAGCACTTATACTAGCCTAATCAATTTTCAGTCCACCTCAAGTTTGCATTTTAAGCAATTTAGCTCCCTCTTCTGAAACGGTGGCACCTTCAAATGCCCTCTGGTCATCTGCACGTCTTGTCAGGCTAATGTTTTTCACAGTCTAGATTCTATTTCTTGTAGTATGAGACAAAGTACTAGCAGATTAACAGACTGAGTGCCAAATGGCCAACCACTATTCTCTACTCTTCCTTTATCTTTCAGCTCTTTTACCAGTGGAAACATAGTAATTGTGGACAGTTATTAATACAAGAATTCTTCACTTTGACATTTATTCATTCTCAGAAGTCTTAACAATAGTTGGACTTAAAAAATAAATTTTTTTGTTTGTTTTTCTTGTAGGTAGTACATTTCTCCTAGATCAGTCTTAGGGTATATGTACAACAAATGTTATTAGTAACAATTCCAGACCAAAGAAGTTATATTTTGCTTGCTTAAACTTGTGAGTTGTTTCCGTTTTCTGTTGCTGTAATAGAATACTGGAGGCTAGGTAATTTATTAAGGAAAAGGGTATTTTCAGCTCACTGTTGTCAAGAATGGGATGTTCAAGATCAGGCAGCTGCATCCAGTGATCTATTTTGGTGGGGATTCTCTGCAGAGACTGAGGGGTTACAGGACAGCTGGATATAACATGGTGAGAAGGGCACACACAAGAGACAAAGCCAAACTGTCTTTGATAACAGGCCCACGGTGGAGATAACTCATTAACCTGTTCCCCACAAACCCACAAGTGGCTCTGCCTTCATGACCCGATCACCTCTTGAGGGTCCTGCCTCTTCATATTTCACGGCAGAAGTTAAGTTTTCACATGATTTTCAGTGGAGACGTACAATCCGTAGCAGGAATGTTACATAGACACTCCGGAGTCGCGTGTGTTTTCTGAAAGACAGATAGTTCTGTGTCTGAGAAGACACACATATCTGTGTCATGATGCCCGTCATTGCAGAATCCTGACCACATGCTATGTCAGGATAAGCACTCCCAGAAACCTTGCAAAGATGCTTTGCTTGAGAATAGCTCTGAAAACTTCTATGGATAGACTATAGATCCCTTGATAGCAGGATGAAATTGCATGTGAAAAGACACGTACACACGTACATAAAAGTTAGGAGGGTCGGAGACCCTACGTTTATCCATCATCTCATGTAATATTTTCTGGGGCCCCATGAAGTTGATGTTATTCTTTCCATTTTACAGATTTAATAAACTGAGGCCTGGAAAGGTTGACAAATGAAGGTCACAGACTTACTAAGCGGGGGAGCTAGTATTGAGGTTTGAAGAACTTAGCTGAAGCAAGAGGAGACAAAATGACTAGGTATTTCCAGAGTGGGTCTGCCACCCAGGCAACTCATTAACCAGCAGAGGCTTCTGTTTATCTACTAGAAAATGAATTTTTATGGCACTTTGCCTACTGATAACATAGCTTCAGGCAAGTAAATGTTTGAGGAAATGTTGTCCAACCCATTTTATAGGTAAATACCAAATACTGTGCTGCATTTATACAGAGCAGACAGGATGCTTCTCGTGGGTTTTTTTTTTTTTCTGGATTATTTTTGTCTGTGGGTTTTGCTTTCCTAACAACTGGAAAATGTTATGTTTCTATGGCTACATCAAAATTGTTCTTAAAGAGGGGTTTGAGAACACAAAACTCAGGAGGCTTGGTGTAAGATAGGAAAGTGGGAAGATGATTGACATTTCCTTTGCCTTTTCAAGCCTGTGTGTCCACTGGCCTCAGAAGACCCTGGAGTCCTTCATTAATCAAGTTACATGTAAGAGTGCTTGCCTTGTATGCCTGAGGCCCTGGGTTCAATCCTCAGCACTGAAAATAAATTATATTCAGTAATTCAGTATTTCTGATGTGTATGAAGCCATGTGTGTTAGCTGTCACTGTAACAAAATACTTGAGATAGGGCTGGGGATGTGGCTCAAGCGGTAGCGCGCTCGCCTGGCGTGTGTGCGGCCCGGGTTCGATCCTCAGCACCACATACCAACAAAGATGTTGTGTCCGCCGAGAACTAAACAATAAATGTTAAAAATTCTCTCTCTCTCTCTCTCTCCCCCCTCTCTCACTCTCTCTTTGAAAAAAAAAAAAAAATACTTGAGATAATCAAGTTACAAAGGGAAAAATGTTTATTTTGGCTCAGTTTTGGAGGTTCTAGTCCATGATCAGTTGGCCTGTTGCTTTGGTGAGGCAGCACCTTGCAGTGGGAGAGTGTGGAGAAGCAAAACCATTCACCTCGTCAACCAGGAAGCAAAGAGAGAGGAAGAGGTCAGGGTTCCACACTTTCCTTCAAGGGCACACCCCTATCACCTGAGGACCTCCTACTACACCCACCAAGTAAAGTTTCTGCCACCATCTGATAGCGCCACCTTGTGGACCAAGTCTTTAGCACATGGGCCTTTGAGTGACATTCAAGGTCCAAATTTAGCATCATAACCAGTGGCCCATAATGATGACAAGTGGGAACACAAGTCAGATCCTAAATAGCCACCTTTACAGTGGCTACCCAGAGTGGGGGTTGGCAGATTACCTTGAGGACAAGATATAGCTAAGAAATAGGCTTCAAATTTGGGAATATCTGGTAATGACTAGAAAGAAGGGAGACAGAGTGGCCTGTCCACTGGCGGTGTAGACGTGGGTGGGCCTCTTTGCTCTTGCTCTTTGCTCTTGCGCCTCTATGGCTTGCTGGGTAGAAGCCTTTGTTCTCCAGTCCTACCACCAGGGGGCACCATCCCCCCAATCCTGGGCATAGGTCAGCCTGGGGTGACAACACTCTCCAGCCAGATCCCTTGCAGGCTGGGATAAGGTGAAAAAACCATTTGGATACTAATTTACAGTACATTTGGGGGTCAGGGCAGGGCAAGGGAGAAGGAACAATGGAGGGTGAAGTTGAAACTTTTAATACTTTCGTTTCCTTCTACTGGCTAGGATCCTGTGTCTCAGGGATGCGAGGTTTCTCCTTACTCCTCCAAATCTCATGGTTCAGAGAATATTTTCTGTGGCTCCTGAGAAGCTGGAAATCCTCCTCCTCCTTTGCATTGTTCAATGCTTGTTCATTGGCATGTGGTGATTGGATTGCAGTATAAACACCTTGGGTTAGAGGCAGAGCCATTGTGACTTTGTATTTATAGAAATACACATTTTAAAATTCTCTTAATTTTTTTTTTGTTGTTGATTGTGTGACTGAACTTCCTGGTTCTCTCTGGTGACTGCTCTAACTCCTGCCCAGCAAATCTGTACAACATATGAAGTTTTTATTCCCAAGGATTGCTGCTTCCCCAGCCCAGCAGGATGTCTGTTCTTCACTTGGAAGAATGAGCTTTTCATTTCAGTGTGGGCTGCCACTTTTTAAAAAAATTTATTTTTTAGTTGTAGTTGGACCCGATACTTTTATGTATTTTTATGTGGATGGAATACATACGCGCTAGGCGCACTCTTTACCGCGAGCCACAACCCCAGACCCGCCCCCCCCCCCCCCCCCCCCCCCCCCCCCCCCCGCCACTTTCTTTTGAGTGTAGTCCCAGTTATTTGGGAGGCTGAGACAGGAGGATGACTTGAGCCCAGGAGTCCAAGGCTAGCCTGGGCAACAAAAACAAAACCAACAGATGACAAAAGAATGAACTGTTACAGTTTCTAAGGAATATTGTTCAGAGACCAAACAAACAATTCCTGGGTTTGGACAGGAATACTTACTTGACTGATTCTTCCGTCATCTGTTAGACTTTTTAATATCTTCTTGTGTCTTTCATTTTGCCAGTTTGGGGTCTTTTTCTTTGAAGTAACATTTGTTTTTAAACCCTTGATAACTGCCTGTCCCTCAGATTCCATGCCTTTGTGTGAATGGTCAGGGGGCTAGGGAAGAAGACTTGTGCTGGGATAGAAGTGCTTGAGGAATGTGTGTGTGTGTGTGTGTGTGTGTGTGTAATTCTGATGAAGGGGTTGATGTACATGTGTGTGACTTTGTGGGGGCTGTTTGTATGTATTAGAGAGAAGGAGAGATGGAGGAGGTGAGTGTGTGACTGTGTGTATAATATGTGTGTGTGTTAGCTATGGCATATATATGTGACTGAGACTGCAAGGGAAGTGTGGTGTGTATGTGTGTGTGGTATGTGTACACTGTGTATGTATGACTGCACGTGTGACGGTTGGAAGTGTGTATGTGTGATTGAGACTGGGAGGGAGTGTGGTATGTGTGACTGTGTGTGTGTGTATATACATATAACTGGGTAGTGTGTGTATTCACACCTTAGACTGTGTGGGGTTGTTTGTCGTGTGTGTGATGTATGTGTATAACTGTGCCTGTGTCCTGTGCTGCCAGCCCTGACCTTCCCACAAATCCTTCCTCACAAAGCAGTGACTGGGTCACAACAGGGATGTCTGAGGACTGTGGCTTCCCCTGCTGAGCTAGAGCTCTCTTGGGGATGCCTTGTTGCTGGATTGCATGTCCCAGCTGACAGTGTCAAGTCTGAGGTTTCTTTACAGATCCTCAAGGGTTTTTTAAGGCTATATTGTTCATCAGCGTGACAGTATCTCCCCAGGAGCAATAGCTTTCCTGCCTTGTGAAGGATCTTGAGGGAGCCAGAATTCTGATTCACGTTTCTGATTCACGTTGCAACCCACTGCTGGAGTCCCCTCCTCCCCTCCCCTTCTCCCCCATTCTTTTCCCCCCTCACACATTTGCAAACCCTCTGTGGGAGCTGAATCATGCTGCTTCCTTTTTTGGTCATAGTTGAGCCCTCTTCTTCTTTCATCACTGGGAGCCTGGAGATATGTGAAACCAATCAGTTCCTTGCCTTGCGCTGTCTGTGATGTGCCTGTTCTGAACGTCAGCTTTGGAGAGGAAGAGCAGTTCCCTCCGAGTGCCCTCTTCATCCTGAGCTCCACTCGATGATGTTTTCAACGGATTGACTTTAAAGTGTGGATGCTGAAGATAGAATAATTCTGAATACCTTATTTGGGGGAAAAAAATTAGCGTCTTCAAGGGAACAAAGAAAGACTCCAGCACAAGGAGTCACTTGAATATTTCTGAGAATTAGGGAAATTCTTATTTTTTTCTGTTCTTTCTTTCTTCTTTTTCTTCTTCTCTCTCTCTTTTTATTTATTTTTTTTGTATTGGCAGGAATCAAACCCAATGTGCCAGGCAAGTGCTGTACCACAGAGCTATGCCTCACCCCACTCCCCTGGCTGAGAAATTCTTTAAATCTGGCCTTTGATGTAATTGGCAGGGAAGGGTGAATTCTGGGAACCTCTGAGGCAGCTTTTGACCAAGCAGCTGGAGCAGGAGCTGTGGAATGGGGCTGAGGAATGTTGCCTCACCACCTCTGTGTATCTCCTTCCTGGCACCTGTCAACCTGGAAAGTGTCTCTACCTGAGGTCATTACTTGAGGTTTAACACAGCATCTTAAATAAAGCGATTATGGAGCCAAGTGGCCAGTGACCAGTGGAAGTGCCCATCTTGTTGGTTAATGCAGCAGAGTCACATTTCATCCACTGATACAGCCAACATGGACTCAGCCCCACCCCTGGGGTCCCTGCTGGGTGTGCTGCGGTTGTCTCAGTACAGGCCACTTCTCTCAGGCAGTTTTTGGCCTGTTCCCCCCACTGAGGATGCTGACTTTTCTTTGGAATCTTGCCAGAGGGCCTCAGATTTGATCAAGGAAACAGAAAGGTAGTGGTAAAAAATTTTTAAAAGGTTGTCAGGAGACATAAATTGGATGGACTTGGGTCTCTTGTCCTTTGCTGGGTCAAGCGTTGTAGCCTGGGAGGGGTGCAGGAGGAGATGCTGTTTAGTTAAACCTGAGTCACTTTCCTACCCGGCATCAGAAGCAGGAGCCAGGATGGCCAAACCACATGCCGTTGGAGTTCCTAGGAAAACATGGATTGTGGATGGCAAATGGAGGAAAGGATTAAGGAGATGAGAATCAGAAATACCTCTTATAGCCATAATTTGGCTGTTAAGGTTTTAGAGCTGGTGATGCTGTGGACTTACGAATTTTAATGAGGCGATTCAGAATGTTGTGGATGAAAGTAGTAAATGCTATTCAGGCCATAAGTACCACACTAAGGAGGAAGTATTGAAATTGCTGTTGATCAAAAAGCTTTTTGTAGGGCTGAGGCTGTAGCTCAGCTGTAGAATGCTTGCCTGGCACTTTGGAGGCACTGGGTTCAAACCTCAGCAACACATAAAAATTAATAAATAAAATAACAATATTGTATCCATCTACAACTAAAAAAAAAAATTAAAAAATAAAAAAGCTTTTTGTCTCCAGGTTAGATGTTGGAAATCCATTTCCTGTATAGAGACTAAGTATCTACAATGTGGCTAAAGAACGCTGATAGGAGGCTTTGAAATGTGCGTGGCTGGAGGAGGACTCATTGCAACACCATGGCCTGAACTCCCAAGCCTCCCATTTCACAGCAGTGGGCACAAGAATGTGCATTTCTTTTCTTTTCTTTTTCTAACATTTATTTATTTATTCTAATTTGTTATATATAACAGCAGAATGCATTTCACTTCATAGTACACATATAGAGCACAATTTTTCATGTCTCTGGTTGTACACAGAGAAGAGTCACACCATCCGTGTCGTGTCTTCATACATGTACTTAGGGTAACGATGTCCATCTCATTCCATGGTCTTTCCTACCCCCATACCCCCTCCCTTCTCCTCCCTCCCTTTGCCCTATCTAAAGTTCCTCCATTTCTCCCAAGCACCCCCAACTTTTATGTTCTAGCCCAGTTTTGTGTCTTTGAGGATTCTTGTTTGTACTCTTGAGTTCTCCCTGGAAAATCCCTTTTTCTATGGCACTTTGGTGTGATGGGTGAATGCCTCCTTGGAACAAGGGTTTCATTCCCACCTTGGTTACCAGACAGTCACTTAGATGATACCCACCATAGCCTCCTGCCACTGGCTCCCACAGGGCACCTGAGGAAGAGCACACCACACCCTGGGGTGGTGAGGGTCGTTGCTGTCCACTCCTCTCCCTTTTCTATCCTCTGCAAGTCATCATGGTTTGCTTCTTTTTTGCAATGCAGGGGATTGAGCCAGGGCCTTGTGCGTGCTAGGCAAGCCCTCTACCACTGCGCTACATACATCCCCAGTCCTCAAAGCTTCCTCCAATATTAACTTCTAGCAGGTCTGGGTTCACTGTATGAGGGCCCCTTTGGCTATAACTTCTCTGTAACTGAAGGTTTTTCAGTTAGTATCACTTTCAAATTTGAAAATTAATCTCCAATCAGCCTAAAATATTGTTCCTGGAATGGAATTGGACTGCATATGGGGAAGAGGAGGAGAGATTGATGCAAATATGTGCAAACACATACTTTTGTATTTAATTTCAGAGCTCAGGATCTTCTGAAACCCTTCATTATTCCGGATCAACAGTCCCTGCTCTGGAAGTTCAAAATGTAGCCAATACAACTTAACCTGATTTTGCAGCTATAGTTGTTTTATTTTTTAGCCTTATAGTATGCAAGGCCCTGGGTTTAATCTCTCTCTCTCTCTCTCTCTCTCTCTCTCTCTCTCTCTCTCTCTCTCTCACACACACACACACACACACACACACACACACACACACACACAGACACACAGCTGTAATAAAGCTTTCCTCATGAGATTGTTGGGTACGGGCTAGAGTATAGTATCTGATACACAGTAAGCAGTTGTGATTGTTCACTTCTCTTTTGGGGTTTGAATGTTTGAATGATCTTACTGGTTTTCACAAATCCCTAAGGTAATAACAATACTAACCTTTGTTTTTCTTCCGCCTGTTGTTTGCCTTTTAATTCAAGACACATGCTTAAAAGCTTTACTTTTTTTATTTAGCCAAGTCTGCAATCTTGGTTTTGTGTGTGGTTTTATTAATTACTTCTGAGTTGGACCGTCATCCTTCCTACAGAGCTTTGACAGATTCTGTTGCGTCTAGATTGTTTTCTTCCCATGGTTTGATTTTTATTATTTAGCCATCTAATCCATCTGGGATTTATCATGGTTTATGTTCCGAGGTAAGGGTTCAAATTGATCTTGTTTCCCATTGCCAACCAGTTATTCTCCAACTACTTACAAAATAATCTTACTTTCCTGTCGATTGTACATTAAATGCTTATATCTTGAAGGATCCTTTTTTGAGATTCCCATCTGTTTTTTTAAATATATTTTTAGTAGTAAAGGACACAATACTTTTAATTAATTTATTTATTTTTATGTGGTGCTGAGAATTGAACCCAATGCTTCACACATGTGAGACAAGCACTCTACCACTGAGCCACAACCCAGTCCCCCCATTCTATTTTTACTGAACAAGGATCTACCTATTTTTGTATTCCTTTCTTAATTCTTAGTGGTTGCATGTGTGAGTTTGATTTTTTTTTTCTTTTTTTGGTACCAGGGATTGAACTCAGTGGCACTTGACCACTGAGCCACATCCCCAGCCCTATTTTGTATTTTATTTATAGATAGGATCTTACCGAGTTGCTTAGTATCTCACTCTTGCTGAGGCTGGCTTTGAACTCACAATCCTCCTGTCTCAGCCTCCTGAGCTGCTGGGATTACAGGCATGTACCACTGTGCCCAGCAGTTGTGTGTGTTTTTAAAGAGTTTAAATTATGTTTGCCATTTTATTTTTTCCAGATAAACTTTTGAAAAATATTGACAATTTCTGAGAAAAACCTCCTGGGACTTTTGACTGAAATAAAATTAACCCTACAAATTAATAGGGTAATATTGCCATATTCACAATATTTTTTTCTGTCAACTTGGAACATTATTATGTCTTTCTGTTAATTCTGCTAGACTTTTAGTTTATATTTATTAGTGAGGAAAATCAGTGACACATTAATATTTTGACTTGATTTTTTTTCAGAATTGAAATATGGTACTTGAACATTTACTCTAAAGAGAGAAAATCTGAACTTTACAGGAGGCTGCATATCATTGTAGAATTTACTTCTTAGTTTCTCATTTTTAAAAATCTTTTAGAAATGCAGGAAGATTATTGTTCACAAACTGGGATTTAGCGGGCCTACATTCTTAATACCTAATGTGTTCAAGAGGAATAGAAGTTCAACAGAAGGAAACAAAAGGTGCTGAATCAGTAAGAATAATCTTAAGATATTCCTGTTTAACAGGCTCTGTAAATAAAATGGTGGTGTTTTGCAGGAAAGGCCAAATACTACTGGAATAGAAGATATTTCTAAATTTAAGTTTATTGCTTTAAGTAGATCTTTGTTTTGGGTTTGCTTGTTTTCAACTTTGGATTGGTGGTGGTTGGTGGGAAGAATTAGGGATAATGTTGGGCTTATTTTCCTCACTTGGAATAAACCGACTGACCTAACTCTGTTTATGTCTTTTGCATTCAATTACTGCTTCTTTCATACCCTTCCATCCCAGAGAACTAAAGTGAACTTTTTAAAGAAGTCACTAAACATATCTCGAGGTATGTGATGGGGATGAGCAAGAACCTCATAGATCTGGCTCTTCAACAATAATAGTTTAGGGTTTACATCATAAAATATATGAACTGCCCCTGTTCCCCAGTTTTTCTGAAAGCTAATACGGTATCTCTACCATGTGGCCATGATTGATTTAAGGGGAATTCAAACTTTACTTTTGGAATACAGGATAGAACAGATCAGGGGGTGGATATGATTGGAGTTCACCAGTGCAAAGCCCTAACAAGGGTCTTCAAGCAGGCCCCGGGTGGTAAGATCAGCCCAGACTTTACTGGATGCAATCTGCATTCTTGTTGATCTTTCTAGAGCTCTGAAAGAGTATGAACTGTGGACACAAGTGTGATTTTTTTTTCTTTTGAATAATTAGAAAGGAGCTTCTCTTTATGATTGATGTATACACACATACACACACACATACACACACACATATATATATATATATAAATACATACATATATGTATGTATACACACAAATATTTTGCAATGCTGGGGACCAAACATAGGGTCTTCCTCATGTTAGGAAGTAATCTACCACTGAGCTATACCCCCAGCCCTCTTTCTTATATAATCTTAAGTATAAATACATAGGACAACTTCCCAATTTCGGTGTTTGGGTAGTACAGGGTAGATTGTAATTCCATAGGTAATTATAGCCTATGAGAAGAGGATAACTAGAACATCTGACTTTTCAAGGTTAAGACTGTAACCATAACATATCTGAATGTTGGGAGATGTTGTTGGCGATGCTGTCTGTACAGACATCAGCATGCTCTTGTCTAGTCAGATTGCGGTAGGGCAGAAAAGCAGGTAGACTGGCCTCAGGCCTCCTGTCAACAATAGCAATTCTTCACAACAGAGCAAGATATTGCTAGTTGTGACGTGGCAGCCCACACCAGGGAAAAGAAAACCGACTAAGAACAGCTGATGGAATCTTAAGCTACAGAGTGGCTGAGAGGGCCTCTGCTTTCTTTTGATTTACTGGGCAAAGAATATGAAAGCTAAGATACTAGGGTTATGTCAGAATTAACTCTGCTATTATATATAGGGATAATGCACTAAAAAAGAAAGAGAGAGAGAGAGAGAGAGAGAGAGAGAGAGAGAGAGAGAGAGACAGACAGACAGACAGACTAGGGTTGTAGATTGCATTCTGGCACTGATCTGCTGTGTGACTTCAGGCAGGTTAACTTGCCTTTTCTGCTTCCTTTCCCTTATCACCAAAGGAGAATGATAAAATCTGCCCTGTATACCTGAGAGAATGATTAAAAGAATCAGATGAAACTGTTAAAAGGTACTATTTCTTACATCCTCAAGACCTTCTATATTTGAAGTATTCAAGGGGAAAAAGTGCTAAAGGTTGAGGGTGTTAAGTGAGGAGAGAATGCTCAGTGGTCAGGTTGTTGGAATACCCATTCAGAAATAATTCTCCACTGTGTCTTAGAAAACTCACCCAGCAGAGAGTGGGAGATGATCTGTTGCATTGAGGTTGCATTGAAGCCACTAAACATTTTTGTTAGTTGCTATTTCAGTTTCGTATGTACTTTTCCTAAGTGCTTCAGAGCATCCCAGCAATTGTGCTTTACATCATCAATCTGGCATTTAATCTTGGTTGAATTAGTTGTTTATTTTGCTCCTCGAATTCTTAAGTAGTTAGATAATTCAGATAGTTGCATGGGTTTTTCTACGCTCCTGACCTTTCTGTTTTCTTAATGGCTGCTTTATTTCTGTGATTCTCTGCTGCAGTCTTGATGCTTTCCTCTTTACTTGCTTCCTTTATGCCCTCAACAGCATCTCATATTCACTGGAGGTCAGAAACATTTTTTTTTAATAGAGATGGTTTTGTTCCTTCTATTAATAGTGTTCATCTTACGCTTGGATTGCTCACAGCTCTGCTATTATTGAACAAGTGGAGTGAAAGAGAACACTAGTTCTAATTCTGCTTCTCATTGTGAAAGAAGCTGTCTCTTAGCTAGGCAATTTGGAGCAGAGAAAATACTAGTTCACAGGTCTCCTAGTCTTGACTCCTTTGATCCGAGCCCCCAAGTTGTTGCCAGAATTATCTGTGATCTAAGCAGAAATGTTGCTTTATTGTTCCATGGGCCGAGAAGGTACACACATAGATTTGGCTTGCCCTACAGCTCCACAAAGTTTAAAACATTTTAAATTAGGAAGAGCATTTATAATATTGGAAGATCTCTTATAAAATGCAGTATTTCAGTTTTGCATGGAAGATTGTTAGATGGTGGTCCCGGGCTGCAAGAACTGGGTAGGGTTGTTCCTATTTTGATTGATTGTTGGTACTGGGGATTGAACGCAGGGACACTGAGCTACATCCTTACTCCTTTTTTGAGATAGGGTCTTGTTAACTTGCTGAGGCTGGTCTTAAACTTGGTATGCTCCTGCCTCAGCCTCCCCAGTTGCTGGGATTACAGGCCCAGCTGGGTAGGACTATTCTTGAGCTACCACTAACACCTGGGCCTTTTCATTCTCTTCCAGAAGCTAAGTAGGCACTGGTGTTTGCTCCCCCTACTCCAGAAGCAAGTTCTAACTCCTTAACAGGTCTAAGGGATCATTCAGAGGTAAGCCCTGCCCTGCCTTTGCCCCTTGCTTTCCTGCCCCTTCCCCACAGGCATTCTCCCAGTAGCTAAATAATGGCCTGCCTTGTCAAAGACAATTTTGTCATGGCACTTGTTCAATAGGGAAGACTTCATTTGAAAAAGGACTACTGCCTCAGCATTTTTCAGTAGCAGAGAAAGAGAGAGATGGGGCTTAACCCCAAATATAAGGACAAGTGGGGGTTTATGTCTAGGGATCTGTGGGTGGGGAAGAAGGAAAACTACTTCCTACTAAGAGGAAGCTTCCTGAGTACAGGAGGATTCTGGCTAAACCAATCTGACAGGATTCTTGCTGAAGGCAGGCCAGGGTAAGAGAATGAGGGTGGGGATTCTCATGAAAGTGACCCAGCAGGATTCTTAACAAAACTAGACCCTACACAGACAAAAACTAAAGCTCAAAGTTAAGGCATGGAGTGTTTAGTGGAGTCTCACTAGAGTTAGGTCAAGGAGAGTCCTTGTCAGCAGTTTGGGTTTGCTTACTCATAAAGTTTATTTAATTTCTACCCAAAAGACCAATTTTGCAAACCCTCTGGAGCACTGATTAGTTACAAGGTGTGTACCCTGCCTGCCCACCATTTGTAAAATTTTCAAGTAAATTACATTCTATTCTTTTATTTATTTTTGGTGCTTGGAATTGAATACCAAGCACATACCAAGCTACACCCTTGTCTCCAGGGAGTTACAATGTTATGCTCGAATTCGGGACCCCCAAAAGACCACCAGAGACCGAGATCGATGTAAACAGCAAAGAGGTGTTTATTGCCAGCTAGCTCAGTCCTCTGCATGCACACAGCAACTGGTGACGCTGAGAAGCCCCGAGCCCAGGGTTTGCAGCAGTTTTATACATTCTTTGGAGAAGGCAGGGACTTCACATACATCATAGCATCTTTTAGCAAATCATCACACACCGCAGGAAAATCAAATAACAACTCTAAAACATGATTAGCACATTCACTGGCGGGAACAAGTTGGGTAGGGGTGATTGGTCAGTACAAAAGGGGTATTCATTTGAACTGATTGGTTTAAGCCAAGAGGGGTGTACATGCTGAACTACATGATTTCCTATCATGTTATCAACTACCATAAACTACTGGGAGGGTCATCTGGCATCCCAGGTATTTCCCTGTCTCATGCTGATTGGTGGCTGCTAGGGGGTTGCTATGGATCCCCACCTAGACACCTGGCACAGCAGATCTCTCCTGTCATTTGTAGATAAACAACTTAGCAGGGTGGGAATGTGCCTAGGAGTGCTCTGTGGGTTTTTCCAAGGACAAAGGTGATGTCCCTTCCTTGGACAGGCTTTGCTCTGAGGTAGAGGCTGGTTTTTCAACATCTTAGATTTTCATGGTGTATTCATCAAGAGCTTCTGGGAAGGGTGAGAAGAGGAGAGATGTGCTTAAGGTCATTTCCAAAACAAATCCGGTTCATTTGGTTACTTGCTTATGTATCTGCTGACATCCTGCTCAGCAGAGCTGAGTTGAAGCAGTAAAATTAGATTTATCTTGGTTAGGATAGCTGTTGTCAAACATTGCCCATTCTTTTCCAGAATTACAGGAAAACTGATACATCAGCCTCATTATCATACTTCTGGAAAATAAAATCCATTCAGTAACAATTGAGTAAGTTACTTTCTTGATGTTCACACTAAGTCCAAGAACTTGCAGAGGGCTGATTTTTTAGAAACCTGTGCATTTGATTTTGTAGTTTCAAAAGATGCTGTATCGGTTGGGTTTTATCTTACTGGGGCTATCATTGGACCTGGGTTCTGTTCTTCATTGGGCAAAATTTGATTTCCCTAGGAGGAGCCAGGTTTTAAGAAGTGTGGTCATCTTAGCTAAATACATAAGGACTAATTGTCAACTAGAATATTAATTTATTGAACACCTATTGAGTGAATAGCCTTGGCTTAATATCTGAGAAACAAAAAATGCATCATAAATATGTCTATGATCTTTAGAATCTTGTCCAGAAGTGGAATAGACATGTAAATAATTATGTTGCATGTATCATCTAAATGTAGCATGACTTTACAGGCAGTCTTGGTTTATGCCTGGCATTCTGGCATCACTATTAAGAAGACTCCCTTTCACGTTCAAAGCTATCTAAAAGCTGGGTGTGGTGGTGCATTGCAGTAATCCCAGCTATTCAGGAGACTGAGGCAGGAAGATCCAAATTCAAGGCCAGATTAGTCAATTTAGGGAAATCCTGTCTCAAAATAATGGCTGAGGAGATGTAGTTCCAATGGTAGAGCACTTGACTAGCATGCATGAGGTTCAACCTCCAGTTCTACAAAACAAAAACAAGTTTCTGTGGCTAAGGGCCACAGTAATGGTTTATATGAATGTTCAGAGGATAGAAGGCAGGAAGAAATCAGCCTGCTTTCTTAGAGTATACCCTTGAGCTAGGTGATGAAAGAAATTTGAACAGTCAAGGCCTGGGAGCTTGGGGGTGGGGATAGGAGAAGAGGTGCAGCCTAAAAATGTGCAAATCTCCGAGGCAGCGGGAAATTGTTCCGGAAGTGGCAGTTAGTTCAAGATAGGAATTGTTTCCAAAATTGACCTTGTAACAACAATCCCTCAAGGACATTTAGTAAACAGTTCTCCAGATCCTGCTGGCAACTCAGATTTGTGTTTTTTAAGAAGCACTCCCAGGTGATTCTTGGACATATTGAAGGTTCAGAACCAGTGGTCTGCTGACTGTGGCTAGGAAAATGGACAGGAACTGGGGGAACAGGAACAGCAAGATTAGAGGAGGATCACAGATCAGCCAGACCAGGGCTGACCAGTGAGAAAAGCCCTCACAAGGAAGAAGCCACTGGAAAGAGGCAGTCTATGAAAAATGTGAAGCAAGAACTGTAAATCACAACAGGGCACAGAGGGGAACAGATTCTAGAACTACTCAGGGAGAAGAATGAACCTAAACCTAAAGTTTGCCACATACTGATTTACATAGGTTAATATTTCCAGGCAATAAAAACAAATCCAGGAACCTAAGCGACATATAATCTGAAGGTTTACTTTTGAGCATAAAACCAGAGATACAAGCAGTTGGATATATTTCATGTGGACCTTAAAAAAATGTACTTCACTTCTTTGTAGTCCGTAGAACATTCATGGTAGTTGTGTTTATCTCTGAAGAAAAGGCACTGTAACGAATGCTAAAGCATCCGGATTCCTCAGCCCACCTTTTTTCAAGATACTCCCCTCCCCTCCCCTTCCCCACACTTCCAGTGTTAGGACTACCTGCCAAGCCTTATCTTGTAGTTTTGCTTGTTTCGTTACTGAATGTGTGACAGTCACGATTCGTCAGCAGTATATGTGCCAAACCCTTTCAGGGGAGATGGCCAGTCTTTTTGCAAGTTTCACTGTGACCTTGTCCCCAAATTTTGGAGCTGCTTTCTCTGTGGGAAACTGTAGGCACTTCACAGATTCACTGCAATTCTGGGAAATGACACGAGTATAAGAAACAACCTTATCCAGGCAAGGACATCATTTGAAGCAGCTGATTCATTTGGAAGTGTGTGCACTGATGATTTTGAAGAGCAATCCCGAAATGAAATCCCTTCCAGGGAAAGTGAAGAAAATCTGCTATTTCCCTTTGCCTTCAAACATAAAGATGTTTTATTTCGAAGGCTGCTGTCACCATGCCTGTTGGCTTAACTGATGACAAACGATGTCAGAAATCAAAAATTTGAAAGTTATGAAAAGCGAGCCTCAAAAAGGAGAATGGGAAAGCCATGGGGCTGTAACGTCACGGGGCAATTTTGCATCCTTTAGCCAAGACCTGGCCACTTCAGAGCGTTCACTAGTGCGGTTTGGGGAGGGGTAGGCATCTTAAATTCTTGTCCTTGGCCACTGTTGTGTCGTTGCTGAGGGATTTCCAAATCTGGGAAGTGACTGGGATGAAGATGATCAGGTTGAAATCTTCCACGCTGTCAGTATCAGGGAGGGAAAAACATCAGTCTACAGCGGTCTCGAAGTGGGTTTTTTTGTTTTTTTTTTTTTTTTTTTTTTAATATGGGGCTTAACTTCTGTGCGGTCCAATGTCATTCACGCCATGAAGTTCCAGAAGCAAAATGAAAACATAAGGGAAGGAGGAAAAGTGCAGCGTACACGAACTCAGAAAACGGATCTTCCGTGCTCCTGACGTAGACTCGTGGCCCGGGCTGCCGGGGTCCTAGCCGCTTGGCCTGAGGCGTGGCCGGGAAGCCCCCTGACCGAAGTCCAGGCGCAACCAGCGTGGCGCCGCGGCGGGGGAATCCGGTGCGCGCGCCGCCGACTTCAAAGGCCTGGCGCCGCCGCCGCCCCCGCCCGCGCGGCGCGAGTAGTACGGTCCGAGGGGGCGGCTCCTGGGGCGCGGCTCCCGCGGCAGCTGATGCGCGCCGGGCTGGCTAGGAGGCGGGAGCCCGAGACCCTGCGACCCCGAGCCGCGGAACGCTGCGGGCCGGGCCCCTGAGGAGGCCCCAGGAGAGGCATCTTCCCGGCGAGAGGAGCCCGGCGCGGGGGCCACCCTGGCCGCAGCGAGTGGGAAGGAGGACGAGGAGGAGCGGCGCTGCCTGCCGCCTGAGAGGAAGCGCTCCACCCGGGCCCCCGACGGCGCTCCTTGAACCACATCCGCGCCTCCGCCGGCAACGCTTACAGGCGCCTGTCACCGGTTCCCTCCATTTTGAAAAGGAAAAAAGGCTCTCCCCATTCCCCTACCCCTAGGAACTGGAGCCCGAGGATCCGTGCTCATGGCCTTCAGCCCTTGGCAGATCCTGTCCCCCGTGCAGTGGGCGAAATGGACGTGGTCTGCGGTGCGCGGCGGGGCCGCCGGAGAGGACGAGGCCGGAGGGCCCGAGGGCGACCCCGAGGAGGAGGACTCGCAAGCCGAGACCAAATCCTTGAGTTTCAGGCAAGTACACAGGATCCCTGCCGAGATGCAAACGTGCTGCCTGCCATCCATCCATCCTTCCATCCATCTGCGGCTCGTTCTGTGTGCGTGTGTGTGGCCGCCCACCCGCATAACCACATTCATGGCAATGCTACGTCCCTGCCCGTAACCAGGTCTCCGTGGTGTATTCGAAAGTTCGGGATGTCCTGTTTTCCCGTGTTTTCTTTCCCCCGTTTCGCTGTGAGCTTTCTGAACCCCACGCAGAATCTGCAGTCTCTCCGCATCCCCGTTTGCCTGGGTCACTTTCTCTAAGCTTCAATCCGCTCCCCCCGCCCCCCGCCCCCCGCCCCCTCTCCTACACCCAGACACACACACACATACAGGGCTAGTGTCATTGATCACTCTAGGTGGCATTTACAACCCTTCCTGTGGGGCAGAAGTCACTCCCTCCCCCTCCTGGGGCCTAATTGTGTCCCCCAAATGCAGCCATGGTAAACGAAGGTCGCGTGATGACAGGCCCTTGGCAGCTGGTGAGAAATGGTGGTCTCTGCCGAGCTGTCACCGTGTGATTGCGGAAGGCAGGTGACAGCATTCTTAATCTTGAGTCGAGTGAGTTCTAGACAGGTAGAGGCCTACCAAGGAAAAATGCATGAGTAGAATTGGCATAATTTTGGGTTGGAGACGGTGTTTTTTTAGGTCTCTAGGTTCCTGTAAGAGGTATCTTGTGAGAAAAGGAGGCTGTTGGAAAGCACTTTTCCCCCCCCCCTGTGTGAGAGGGAAAGATGACTTCACAAATGCTGAGGGAGAAAAGCTTCAGAAGATGGAGATTTCAGGGAGAAAGGATGCCAGACAGAGAAATCCAAGAGGGTACTGCTTAAAAACCCACAGGCCAACCTATGGCTGAGGATCAATTGGTGGTAAAGTTAGGGGAAAAAAAAGGATGAACTTTAACCTTTGTGGATATGTAAATTTTAAAGGGTGTGGAGAATACCGTTGAAAGTGGTAATTCCTCATTTTTCCCCCTTGGCAGCTCGGATTCTGAAGGTAATTTTGAGACCCCTGAAGCTGAAACTCCAATCAGATCACCCCTCAAGGAATCCTGTGATTCATCACTAGGGTTGTCTGGATCTGGGACCAAAACCCAAGGTAAAGAAAAACTTTTATTTTCTGCTGCTTTCATTTTAAAGTTTATAAAAGTATACATGAGGGGCTGGGTTGTGGCTCAGTGGTAGAGTGCTAGTACATGTGAGGCCCTGAGTTTGATCCTCAGCACCACATAAAAATAAATAAATAAAGGTATTGTGTCCAACTAAAAAATAAGTATTAAAAAAAAAGTATACATGAAAGAAGTGGCAGGGGCAGAATGTTAATTTAGGACCACTTAAAAGAGTTTGGATTTTCTCCTTGCTCAAAAAGAGCTGTTTTAAAAACTCCTGGTGTATTTGGAAGTCTCTTTATTTTTGTTTTGTAAACATTTTGATCATTTGGTGATCAGAGACTTTGTTTTTTCTCCTGTCTAGAGTTTGTGCATTTATGGTATGAGATTGCTATTATCAAACATGTCTGCTGGGCCCTTATTCACAGCCCCTAAAAAACAAAAAAAAATGTGTGTAGTAATACATTGCTGGACTTATATTTATATCTGGTTTCACAAATTCCTCAGGCTAAGTTGCTTTCTACTAGGGTGGTGACCAAAATTATAGATAAGAGTTGGTTTTTTTTTTTTTTTGATAGAGAGGAATCTTAAAACTAAAAAGCTGTTTCAAAATTTTTTCTCTCTTCCTATTCTACTTAAGAAAACCTGGCACATAGATTTTTCTCTTAGTTCTTCGGAGTCCAACCTTGAGCCTGTCCTTCATCAACAAAAGCTTCTGCTGTCCTACTTAATAGAAACCTTATATTTTTGTCACACATACAGTTTTACATAAAATTTCACTTATCCTAATCACATTTACTTGTTCATTTAGTAAATAGAGTGTATTGTGATTCAGCAGTGCAATCTTGCTCTCATTGAGCTAACATTTTGGAGGGAAATGACTCCTTTAACAGATAAACAAAAAAGATACATATTCAAGCAAAATCTCTATATATGTTAGCTTGAGTTAAGTTCTGTGGAAAACAGTAAAGTAGGAAAAAGAGGAATTAGGGAATATGGGGTGGTGAGAGGGAATGCTGAAAAGCAGTTAGGGGAAACATGACTGATTTTGTGACTCGAACTGAGATCTAGAAGAGGAGGATTAAGGGAGCAAGACTTGTGAATTCCTGGGAAAAGAGCCCTGTTGGCAGAAGGAATGGCATCTATAAAGATCTCAGATAATACCAACCTGCAATAGGCTGTGTGAGGCTCTTGGGTTTGGGAAGGTTCTTGGCATGTTTGAGGACAGCAGAGGCCTGTACAGCTAAAATAGAGTGACTAGGCAGGCAACAGTGGGACTGAAGTAAGGGAGGTAAGAGGAGATGCAGAACATACTGTAATGATGATTTTGGTTTTCTGAGTGAGATGGAAAGCCACTGGAAGGTATATTAACTCCCTAGGACTGCAGTGGCTTAACTCAACAGAAATTTATTTTATCACAGTTCTGGAGCACTGAAATCAAAACTAGAAGTCTGAAACCAAGGTGTTGGCAGAGCCATACTCCCTTGGAAGGTTCTAGGAATTTTTTCCTTGCCAATTCTAGCTTCTGGTAGTTATTGACACTCCTTGGTATACTTTGGCTTGTGGTATACCTGACTTCACTCTGCTTTATTGCATGGGGAGGCTTTCTCCTGTGTGTCTGTGTCTGTACATGGCCTTCCTATAAGGACACCAGTTGTTGAATTTAGGGCCCACCATAACGCAGTATGACCTCATCTTAATTATATCTCCAGAGTTGTTCTTTCTAAATAAGGGCACATTCACAGGTACCAGGAGTTAGAACTTTAACATTTCTTTTTGAGTGACACAATTCAGCCCACAATAGAGGGCTTTATGAGTATTATGCTTTGACTTTCTTATTAAAAGGCTCCATGACTGCTGTATGGAGAAGGATGTAGGATGTAGGAGAGATGTCCTTTGTATGTGCTTTCTCTATTCCAGTGTCTGATACTGTCACCTTAGAATGGTAGATACAACCAACTTCCAGTTACCTAATTTTTGAGCTGATTATGACTTCCTTGGTTCCACAGTTAATATATCTTATTACTTGATAACTTCTTTCATTGATTGCCTAGGGAAGTCAAGTCTCTCTGGTTATAGAGTTTATAATGGAGTTGGAATTATTGGTAAAATGACAATAACTTTTTGTGATTTGTTTTTGCTTAAAATTAAGAGCTCCATGCTGTGTTTCTCCTACAGTACCTTCAACCTACCCTGGGCTGCATTTTGCTGTTCATCTAGGCAGGGACTTCTTGGGAACAGACAAGTTTATATATGGAAAACTTTTGTGTGGCACAAAGCTGTGTAGCACTTTCAGTGATGAGATGCCACTTATTTCTCATAGCTTCCCTTTTCTTCTCTCGAGAGATTTAAAAGCTTGAAAGAACTGTTTGTGGTCTTCTCATCAAATTTAAATAAAGCTCATAACACATATGTTAAGTAGCTGAAAGCTTCATTGAATTGCCCTTAGCCTGGGCAGCCCTTCTTCATCATTCTATCAGCTGCTAGACTGATTCATACTGCCAGATTCTTTGCCAGTTGAATGAAAGCCTAGATGACCTAGGCCCCCAAAGACACAGAGACCCAATTGTTTGGTCTCTCCTGTTCCAGTGATTCTCACATTCTTTCATTCTGCCTGAAAGGAAAACTTTAAAACATTTTCTTTTTAGAGAGTTGTAGATTAGGAGAGTTCTGCGGAATAGTTCATAACGAAAAACTGTAATTGTAGTGGGTGGAGGATGGTGGAGTATAGTCTAGGAAATAACCCTAATATTAAGAAGTTTCTCAATTTAAGGTCTTTAAGCAATAGGATGATGACTCTTCAGCCTGGTGGTGTCCTATCCATTAGAACTTTTTGTACACAACATCTGGAGTAGTCCAGAGTCTTGTGAATTGTCTTGTCCCACATACACAGTAAGAGTGAAAATATAGGTCAGACCAGGGAAAAGTTGAGCTAGCAAAAATGCCTTAAAAAGTCATTCATGTTGAAGTTCAATTTCTGGGACTGAGTAGTTCCCTTTTTTTTTCAAAATTGTTGATTGTTTTGTATATAGTAAAATTAGTCTTTCATAGTTCCAGGACATGGCTGGATAGCAGATATAGATTATATAAGACTATATATCTTATGATTGATTTATGAGTTGGTTATCAGGAGTAGGAATTAACATTTTTATTGATCCTGGCTTCCTGATATATAATGGCCCTCAAATGTGTGGCACATGTCCCGTATACTATACCTGTGGTTTCTGTGCCAACTTCTATAATTCTTTAAATGAAGTGAACATATGACATTTCTTTTTATTGGAACTATTTTAGGAACTTACAGTATCTAAATTCTATAAGATTCTCCCCTAAGACAGAATTCTTTGTCAGGAATTAAATAGTGGATAAGGTCTTGGATTTTTTTTAAATCACAAAGATAAACTTAGTTCCAAACTAACTAGTAAAATAAAACTCTAGTCAAAGACATTTCTTGAAAATACAAGACTGGTGGCTATGAAGTCTAGGCCTACAGTTCTGGATTTTGCTGTCTGCCTTCTCCCATAAAGGATGTTTAAGCTGCTTTGTTGTATTGACTTTCCCTTTGCAGAGGAAAATATTGTGGAGGAAAATCCTCTACAAAAGGACTTTCAAATGGTATAACTCCAAGTTGATCCCTTATTTTGTTGGGAGGTAGTGCCCATGGAGAACTTAGGGACTGTAATTTTGTCCAGTTGTTTTAGCCAACAAAAACTGTAGTAGATGTACTCTGCCAGTTGAGTTCCCACATCCCCATGCTCACATATTTATAGATGTTACTTTTCTTCCAGAAAGAGAATCTTAATGCAGGGGTTTTCATATTTCCCTTGGAACAACTAGTTAAACCTGTTAGTTTGATATGTTAACTAGATGCCTAAGTATTTCAAAGATATCCTGTGTCCTCTGGAATGGAAGGAAAGAGATAATGAGATCAATCCACTGACATTTATTGCTGGAGACCTTGTAAGGAATGCAAAGTTGTTTGTTGACACAATTTTGGTAATCTAGGCCAGAATTAGCAAGCCACGGCTGAGGGGCCAAATCTGGCCTGCCATTTGTTTTTCTCTATGACCCTCCAGTGAAGAGTGAGTTTTATATTTTTAAATGGCTGAAAAAAATATTTTGTAAGGTGTGAAAATTATATGACATTCAGATTTCGAGCCAGGCATGGTGGTGCACACCTGTAACACAATCCAGGATTCTGAGGCAGGAGGATACCAAGTTCAGTTTACTGAGACCCTATCTGGAAACATAGACCTGGTAAAGCGCCTTATGTTAAATGTCCAGGACCACAAAAAAGTTAAGTTAATTCAATTTTTAAAATTCATATTTCAGGACCCATAAAGTTTTATCAGAATAGTCTGTGGCAGCTTTTGAATTACAATAGCAGGATTGAATACTTGGAATGGAGACCAAATGTCTGGCGTACATTTGGAATATTTTTATTTCTGGTCTCTTACAGAAAAATTTACTCAACCTATATCCGTACTTAGGACAATTTCAATAAAAATGTAGTTTAAATAATCTGGAATGATGACTTCAAGAATAAAGGAAGAAAAGATGGCAAGGCTATCCCTGAGTAACAAATGACCCATGGGCACTAGGCGTTAGTGTAGTCCTTTGTGGTTAAGGAAGGTTTAAGGGAGAAACTGATTTGGACTGGTCATTTTGTCTTCTTTGCAAAATGGAAACGATGTAACTGGTCTGTCAATGTACTCTATTTTTTTAAAATTTGTTTTTTAGTTGTAGATGGATACAGTATCTTTATTTATTTTTATGTGGTGTTGAGGATCAAACCCAGTGCCTCACACATGCGATGCAAGTGCTCTACTACTGAGCCATAGCCCCAGCCCCAATGTACTCTATTTTTAAATGACTAAATGATCCATAGATATGACCTGGATCTCGATAAAACTGTTACTTTTTATTTATTTTTTTTAACTCCCAGTATTAGGAATTAAACCCATGGTGTCACACATGCAAGGCAAGCACTGAGCTACATCCCCAGCCCTTTTCATTTCATTTTGAGACAGGGTTTTGCTAAGTTGCCCAGGCTGTCTTCAAACTTTCGATGCTCCTGCCTCAGCCTCCCCAGGAGCTTGGATTATAGGGGTCACTACTATGCTTAGCTGAGGGCAAGTATTTTATTCTAAGGCTTTGAGTTTTATGTAGAGACGAATACTATGCAAACATTTTTCATTAGGTATATTTTGAAGCGTTCCATTCAAATCTACAAGTAAGATTTCTAGGGATTTAGTTTAGCATCCTTTATCTGTTCTCAACAAGAGATTGCTTTATTAGTATTTCCTACAAATAATGGGATTAATACATTCCTTAATGTTACCTACTCCAATAGTCCAACCCATGTGGCTCCTTTGACAGCATCTCGGGCTAATGGTTTATTTTTTTGGTGTGATTGGCTCTTTCACAGTTCACTTTGTCATACTATATGATTCTTTTTTTTAAAAGTTGGGCACTGTGGAAATGCCACAGTGTAATCCCAGCTACTTAGGAGGCTGAGGCAGGAGGATCACAAATAATAGTTTAGTAAGACCCTCTCAGAATAAAAAGGGCTGGAGATGTAGCTCAGTTTCAGAGTACTCTGAGTTTAATTCCCAGTACTGGGGGGGTCAGGGGTGATAGTTAAGGCTTGAAAACTTTAACCATTTGATTTTTTTTTTCATATAATATTTTCAAGTTGGAAATTCCAATTAGTAGTAAATTTGATGAGAGCCTTGCTTTCTTTGTTTATTTCAGTGTAAATGAGCTGTGTAGAAAGCATCTCTGCTTCTCTGTGGTACTCCACTCAAGAGAATGTCTTCTTAGGGAAAAAATTTAAGTTTTTCCAGCAAGGACTAAGAGAACCACAGAGGAACAACAATATTTGACTAAAAAGCTCCAGGGCAGGGGAGCAAAATCTACCTTCTGAAAGTAAAGATTTTAGTAACATCCAGAATCAAACCAGTTTTTCTTTTTTAAAGTGAATAATGAAATTATGAACTTCTTAAGAAATATAATAATGATTAAACTTATTTCAGTATTGCACTTGTCTGTTTTGGGATTACCTGAATATCAAATATGAAGCAATACAACTTACTTTAGTAATTTCTGATGGCAGAGGCATTTTCTGCCTAGGTGTTTAGGGGGCCAGGAGGAGTCTGCAGTCCTAAAATTGTATTGCTGTCATTTAATGTCCCACCTAAAAATGAATGTGGCCTAAAGCCATTTAAAATTAAAGAGCAGTTATAGTGTCTTCTTAAGTGGCCAGTAATACTGCCCAGAGGAAGTCCTGGGAGTATAATCGTTTTGTTACAATCTCCTACACCCAGAATAGTGATGGGAGATCACAGCTTATCTACTTAAAGCAGCCATCTTAGTGGGGAGTTGATAAATGAAGGTTGCTGAATGCCTGGTGTCTGTTACAAAGTTGGGCCTAGAAAGGCTTTGCTTCTTGGAGGTCAGGAGCTCATCCTCACTTTTGCAGGTCCTCAAGCCTAGTTTTATGAGTTTACATAAACATAATTAGATCCCCAGGGGGTTTAGATTGATTATGGCAAATTCACAAGGGAATAATAATTATATGGAGTATTTTATTTTACTTGTTTATTGTTTTGTGACAGGTTCTCACTGTATTGTCCAAGCCAACCTCAAACTCTCCATCCTCCTGCCTCGGCCTCCTGAGAAGCTGGGTAGATAGCTGTGTATCACCATGCCTGGCTTGGAGTACTTTTTAAATTCACAAATGCAAAATGTACCTTGAAAGTTCTGTTGACAGATACAAACACTCTTCCTAGCAGTCCAAGTAGCCTCTTTCTTATGTCATTGCTGGAAATATAGCAAAGGTGCCATTTTAAGATTACCATCTAGTAGACTACTAACTTTCTATTTCAGTTGTAAGTTGTTGGATGTACTGGAAGCAAATAATTTTTGCCTATAGCATCTTACTTAGTTACAGCAATGATACAATGAAATAGGGCACATATGATTTCCACTTCACAGACTGGGCTATCAGGGCCATGGTTTTTACTCCCAGTAGTGGATCTGGGTCTTGAATTCTGCTTTTATTGACCACACATCCAGGGCTCTTTGGAACATATTATACAGCTTTTCTCTCCAGAGAATTCTGTGAGTCTCTCCTCTCTTCACTATCTGAAGAGAAAGCTTAGAGGAAATAAAGGTTCTTAAAATGTTGCCAGAATATAATGTGTGACAGGGAAATCATCCTCTTTAAATGATAGTTAAAAAAAATCAGGATATACATCTTCCACATGTGTTAATTTGGCATACATGATGTCTGGTTTGTTTTAGGAAAATTTCGAACATCAAAAGTTTGGAATTTTGCAGCACAATTTATGTACAGATTAATAGTTAGAAACAAAAACATCACTGGGTAAGCAGTGAAGTTTCATTGAAAACATTTTGCTTCCTAATGCTTAGCTTCAGCTATCAGAAGTAAAGCACAATGGACAAATTCATTAATATCTTTTGCTTTTCCTTTTCCCTTGACTTATATATGGAAGAGAAGAAGCAGGCATGTTGCAGCCTTCTGGGACTCTGCACCTGTTTGGGGGTAGAAAGAGGATGGTTGGTTTGGTTTTAGTGCTGGGGATCAAACCCAGTATGTCAAACATACTAGGCAAGTACTATACTACAGGGCTCCATTCCTAGTTCCACAAGGAATTTTTAAGGGTTCTGCATTGCTACTGTATAACTAATTATTCCAAAACTTAGCTTAAAACAGCAAACATTTATCTACCATAGTTTTAATAGGTGAGGAATTTGTCAGCAGCTTACCTGGGTGATCTAGTTCAGGTTACCTGTGAGAATGCAGTCAAGATTTTTCCCGGAAATAGTCATTTGAAAACTACACCAGGGCTAGAGTATCTTCTAATCCAGGTCACTCATTTGTCTGGCCAGTTAGTGCTGGCTGTTGGTAGGAGGCTCAGTTGCTTATTATTTGATTCCTTCCACGTGGTTGCTCCATTGTCCTTACTTTATGGCAACTGACTCCCCCAAGATTCAGTGTTTCAAGAGTAAGCAAGTTAAAAGCTGCAGTGTCTTTTGTTGACTTAGCTTCAGTAAGTGGTTCATATGCTATTTTCTTGAGATAAGTTTCCACGGTATCCTTTTGATGACATACATCAGTCTTAAGGGTGTGAATACCACGAGGTAAGACTCATTGGGGACCATCTTGAATGCTACAAGGCCCTTTTCTGCTTTTTAAAACACTTATACCAAAGGATATAATTTCACAGACTGCAAATGTTTTCCCATTGCTTGCTTCTTTTGGGGCCTCTTCACTGCCTTCCTGAACTCTTCGTATTGCCTTGTTTTCTGGAGTGGAGGAACAGAGTGGCAGGTGAGGTGATGTAGTCCTCAGCCAGTGTCAGCCTGCTGTAGAAATATCTATGCACCCACTCTGTACTGGCTGCTATTGCTTTGTCTGGAAGCTCCTCTCTTGCTGAACATTTGTCCCTCTTTTTCTTTATCTAGCATCAGCTTCCCAGCTGTGTGGGTGGTTGCTACTTTGTGAGAGAGGCAGTTGGTATTTTGAATTCTCCAGTAATTATTTTTGAAGAGATTGCACATTATGGTTGTTTGGCAGCAATAGACTGAAGTTACACAATTTCATATCTCTGCAAAGAAGTCCCATCTGTTAACACATGCACTTTCTCCCCTTGCTCTTCCTGCTGAAATACTTTAGAGATGAAGAAGTCCTATAGAAAGAGCCCTTAGATTTTGGTATGTGGTAGATGATTTCTAATCTGTATGAAATGTAACCTCAAACAAATCCAGATGGTTCCAGAACCAGTGGGCATCTCATAAGTGAGAAGACATTAATACACTTAGGCTTCCTGGGAGACAGACACTTTCTAACAGGCCCAACCCTCTGACTATATAATCCTGGCCTTCAGAGGATAGAGTTTTGAGTCTTTTTATTTTATTTAGTTGGCGTTGGGAGTTGAACTCTGGGCCTTGTGCATGTTAAGCATGTGCTTTACCACTGAGCTATCAATTCCTCAGTTTCTTTTCAAATTTAACTGCATAAGGTGCTATTTTTGGAAAATTTAAGTGTTTTTTTTTTTCATCCTTAGCACAACCTTTTTCATCTTATCAAGTGGATTTCTAGACTATTCTTTACCTATAAGTTAAGTTTTAGGTCTTAGAATGAATCTCTCCCTGGAATTAGGAGCTTATCTCAGGAAAACAACATAGCAGCTGATGCCCTATCTCAGAAAACTCAAGAAAAAGTTGCTAAACTTGCTCTCCCTCAGCACCTGGGCATTTTTTTTTTTTTTAAGAGGGTTGGAATGAAGAGGTTTAAATAGTTAGTTGTTTTGGTTCAATCAGTGTGTGTGTGTGTGTGTGTGTGTGTGTGTGTGTGTGTGTGTGTGTGGTGGGTGTTCTGCTTTGGGTGGTGAGACAGCTTCAATTACAGCATGACTAAGAGGATGTCCTGCCAAGGACTAATTGACTTGGTACTCTTCTCCCTGGCTCCATGCTTCTGAGTGGCCTGGGGTCCCAGTGGTTAAAAGGCCTTCTCATATAGTTAGTCAGATTAGTCTGTGGACAATACATTGTATCTACTTCTTCCATTTTAAGGCTGACAGCCTTGGCTAAGTGACTGAGAATATAGATAAACAAAATACATTTCAACTTCAAGGGAATCAGAGGGACTGGAAACTCAAAGACATGAAACTGGGGGGAACTCAAATTTTGGACTCTTGCCTAAATGCTAATGGGTATCTTATTAACAGTCTTCTCAGATCAAACTATTTGAGCAGAAGGGGGTGGGGCCTGCTAGAATCAACTTGTTTCCTCTCCTGCAGCTCTTGATTCAGCATGGGAAAGGGTGGGCAGGAGGGCAAGACTAAGGCTGCATGGGGCCTTCAAAGGGCCTACAAAAGCAAAAGGTCATCAAATGAAGAACAACAAATGTTAATCCTATACACAGCTATTGATATAGAGCTGAGTAGCTTCATCACTCAGTACTTATATAGGTTTTTTCTGCATAAAAAAGATAATTAAGTAAGAAGGATATACCCCTTTATGTATCAGTTGTTTGCTTCACAGTGGACCCTGATTGGGCATCAACTCTGGTAAACTCGGTTTCTGTTTGGGGAATGCAAAAAGGGAGATAGGGAATAAGTCCCTTATGGATTTCAGGGTCTAGAAGAAGCTAGCTGGGTTCCTTTTCCCATTCCTCTTGACTTTCCAAGAAGTTTTAACAGTGAAAAACAGGGAATGTGTGAGGGAGGACTTGAAAGAAGTCAGTTGTCTTCCTACCCCCAAAATAAAAGAAAAACTAAAGATTTTGGATCTTGACAATTGCTATATTTCTAGGGTGTTTCATATGCTTGGTTATATCTGTTGTAGAAGAGGGGTGATGTCATTTTTTTCTACCTCTTTCTGTAAATAGAACTTATCTAGCACACTGAAGACTTCCTCAAGAGAAATTTAAAATCCAAATGGATGTGATAGTGAGATCTGTTACCTCTTTCAAGTATGTGTCCCTAAAAGTGATACACAGAAGAGGACTCCTTAAAGCATTTTCTGAAATGTTAAGTCTGTGGTATAGAAGAATGCTATATTAGGAATCACAGGACGCTGCTCTGATCTTTTACTGTAGGGTCTGAGCCTCCATTTTGTTTTTGTTTTTACCAGTTTTATAGAGTTCACATGTCATACATTTCACTTGTTTAAAAGGTGCACAATTAAGTGGTTTTAGTATCTACACAGAGTTGTGCAAGTATCATCCCAGTCTAATTTTTAGAATATTTTATCACTCCCAAAAGAAGCCCTGTACCCATTATACCTATAGGCAGTCATATACTATTTCTCTCCCATTCCACCCTACACTTCTAGGATAATCTGTTTTGTGTCTCAAGAGATTTGTTTATTCTGGACATTTCATATAACTAGAGTCATACATTATGTGCAGCTTGATCCATTTTACCAACTAAGCTATATCCCCAGCCCTTTACAGTACTTTTTTCGACTATATTATAGCAAGCACCTCATTTCTCATTATTATTGCTGAATATTATTTATTTAATGATAGTTATTCTAGTAGATATGAAGTGGTATCTCATTGTGAGTTTGATTTGCATTTTCCTGATGGCTAATGATGTTGAACATATTTATTTATTTTTGTGATACTCGGAATTGAACCCATGCCCTTGTGCATGCTAATAAGCAAGCACTCTACCACTGAGACACATTCTCAGCCCTGGATTTTCTTTTTTTTGGGGGGGGGGGCCCAAACAATGGACATAGTGACAGTATTTGATTCATGTAGCATCCTGATTTTACCCAACATGCTCCCATGGAATTGTTTTTCTATGTGTTTCCCCACAACCCATGGTCCCATGGTAGACACTGACCCCAGGCTTCTTCTGGATGTTCAGAACACCCTGGCACAGCCCTTGTCTCAGGGACATGACCAGGGCATGGCCAGAAAGTCCCTTGGTGGAGATCCGAAGTACAAACTGAGAGAGAAACTCTCTTCAGTGATGTGCATGAGGACTTGAGTGGGGACCTTTCCTGCCTGATGGAAAGAGCTGTCCTGGAATGGTGTGGACACAATGGTGCATCCATCCTTCCCTTTGGTTAGCCCTGGATGGTCTTATGTATTCTCTAGAGGAATCCCTATTCAGATTCTTCACTTTTTAATTGGGTCATTTATCTTTTTAATATTCAGTTGTAAGAATACTTTGTTTTCTAGATACAAATCTCTTATCAGATATTTGATTGTAAATATTTCTTCCAGTCTTTAGGTTATCTTTTCACTTTCTTGATGGTAGTATTTGAAGTGCAAAAGTTTTTAATATTGATGAAGCTCAATTTTTTTGTTTTTTGTTTTTTGTGGCTTAGGTGTCAAATTTAAGAAGATTTTGACTAATTCACAGTCACAAAGATTTACTCCTATTCTTTTTTTTTTCTTCTTACAGTTTTATAGTTTGAGCACATTTAGGTCTGTGATCCATTTTGAGTTAATTTTTGAATTTAGGTAAGAAAGTAGTTCAGCTTCTTTCTTCTGTATATAGAAATCCAGTTGTCCCAGAACCATTTGTTGAAACTTGTCCTCATTGAATTAACTTTGCTCCCTTGTCAAAAATCAATTGACCAGGGGCAATTGGGGATATAGCTTAGTTGGTAGAGTGCTTGCCTCACATGTGCAAGGCCCTGGGTTCAATCCCCAGCACCACAAAACAACAACAACAAACAATTGACCATAGTTTTAAGGGTTGATTTCTAAACTCTGAATTCTGTTTGGCTTACCTATGACTCTCATTGCTGGTACCATACTATCTCAACTAGCTTTTTAGTAAGTTTTGGAATCAGGAAGTATGTATCCTCAAACTTTGTTCTTTTTGTTTGTTTATTTCCCCAAGATTGCTTTAGCTATTGTATTTTGTTGTAACTATTAGATCAATGTGTTAATTTTTGCAAATAAGCCAGTGGGAATTTTGATAGGAAATTATTTTAATCTATAGATAAATTTGAGAAGTAGTGCCATTTTAACACTATTAGGTTTTAACAATCCACAAACATGGGATGTCTTTTCTATTCATTTATGTTTTAATTTCTTCAAACAATGTTTCATAGCTTTTAGACAAAATTTTTGTTAAATCTATTCCTAAGTATTCTTTTTTTTTTTTTAAAGAGAGAGTGAGAGAGGAGAGAGAGAGAGAGAGAGAATTTTTAATATTTATTTTTTAGTTCTCGGCGGACACAACATCTTTGTTGGTATGTGGTGCTGAGGATCGAACCCGGGCCGCACGCATGCCAGGCGAGCGCGCTACCGCTTGAGCCACATCCCCAGCCCCCCTAAGTATTCTTTTTAATGTTATTATAAATGAAATTTCTTTTTAAAAATTTTCTTTATGGATATATAGATACACAACTAATTTTCACATATTGAACTTATATCCTACAGCCTTGGATTCATTTACTATTTAGGTTTTATTTGTAGATTTCTTAGGAATGCTTCTACAAGATTATGTCATCAGAAAATAGAGACAGATTTACTTTCTTTGTGATTATGAGACCTTTTATTATATCTTTTTCTTGCCTAATTGCCTTGGCTAGAACTTCTGGGACTTTTAAAAGTAGAAGTGCAAGGGCTAACATTCTTATCCTGTTCTTGACCTTAGAGTGAAAATATTCAGTCTTTTACCATTAAGTGTCATATTAGTGGTGGGGTTTTCATAGATGTCCTTTATCAAGTTGAGGAAGTTCTCTTCTATTCCTAGTTTGTTAAGTGTTTTTATCATGAAAAGGTGTTGGATTTGTCAAATGCTTTTTATGTGTATTTGATAGGATCATGTGGGTTTTGTCCACTATTCTATTGACAGGGTATAGTACATTAATTGATTTTCAGATGGTAAGCCAACCTTGCATTCCTGTGATTATATCATCTTTCCTGTGTGCCTCTGTATTTGGTTAGTATTTTGTGGAGGAATTTTTTATCAATATTCAGCAAGAAATAATTAATTGATCTATAGTTTTTTTGTCATTTTGTTGCCATTGTTTTCTTTGTGATGTCCCTTTTTGTTTTGGCGTCAGGGTAATATTGGACTTATAGAATGAGTTGAAAAATGTTTCCTCCTCCATTATTATTTGAAAAGAATTTAATTATTTAAATATTTGGTAGAATTCACCAATCTGGTGAACTTATGGTCTTTATCAGTTTACTGTCAACTTGTTTTAGATTAATTCAGATTTTCTATTTCAGATTGACTCAGATTCAGTAGTTTGTTTTTCTAAGAATTTATCTAAGTTTTCTGATTTGTTAACATAGTTATGTATGTGTCATTTTCTTATTTTTAAATGGAATGAGTAAAGCCCTACATGGCTTTTGCATAGAGTTGATTTGAGGATTAGATTAGGTAATGTTTTTGAAAGTGCTTTGAATTCTGGGTAAATGTAAATTAGTTTGTTCCAAATTCTTAATTTTAGAAAAACAGCTTGATTTCACTAGAACAAATTTCAGTTATTTAAAAAAAAAATTATTTTCATTTTTCACACTCAGCCTCAAAAGTAGACCCGTGTGGGGTTGTAGCTCAATGGTAGAGTGCTTGCCTAGCATGCGTGAAGCACTGGGTTCAATCCTCAGCTCATCATATAAAAAGAAATAAAGGTATTGTGTCCACCTATAATTTTTTTAAAATGTAAATATTTAAGAAAAAGTAGACCAGTGTTACCACTCTACAATTTATGAAATTTAATACTTGTGCTGTGCTCCTTTTCTATGAGTAGCATTTCAAAAAAAGATACTGTTGCCATTGTTACCAAATGAATATGAACCAAGGTTGTATTGAAAGGAGAATTTAAAAAATGAGTTTTGGATCTTTCCTATTTGTTGAAAGGTAGCAGAACATAGATCCTATAATACTAGGGTCAAAAGGCACTCATGCTCTCATCCTAGGCTCTGATCCATTCAGTTTCTAACTGGCACTGAGTGCCACTGTTTCCTTTTTTTTTTTCCGGAGGAAATGCTGAGCTTGCTCCAGTCATTGATTTCCTACCTTGTCCGGTAGTGGGCTTTCAAATATAAAGCATTATTTTATATAATGCTTTTAGGTATATGTATTACTTTTCTAAATACAAGGCCAATGCAAAAAAGTAACTCATTAAAAGAAAGGGAAGTTGGTAATGCAGGAAGTGACCGCTTTAGAATCAGAAGTCCAGCACTGGTAGTGTTTTTGTGTAAAAACATGTTTGCTCCATGAGGTGGCAATCACATGAGAAGATGATAGTTATCACCTCACAATTCAGCACTTGCCTATTATCCAAAGGGGCTCTGAGTGTAGCTTTTGGTTCAAAATGTTTATAAGCCCATGCACTTACTTTGTGGTTCATTTGTGCCAGAGCATTAGCACGGTATGCATGACCATTAGCAGTGGGTTCATGGTTGTCTTTTTTAAATTTTTTTATTGGTTATTCAAAACATTACAAAGATTGCAGAATCACATCGGTTACACATCATGGTTATCTTAAAAAGTATTCTGTGATTTGATTTTAGGGTTCTAGGTCCAGTTTACAGAGTGCTGACATTGAACATCTGGCTTGGCCCTTTATGTAGAATTTCTTTTTACTGTGATATAGTCAATTGCTTTTGTGTATTTGTAAAATTTCACTATCAGTGCTAATCTCTTCTACTCGAATTGCATATCTTTTATATGGCCTTCAGTAGCAGAGAAGGCCTTTGGGCCTGAGTTCAGAAATCTAGGCCTGTGGCTTGGTTCCTAGGGTCCTTTCTATAGTTGTTAGCAGTTGTGTTTTATAGTTGTCACATTATAGTCTCAGGGATTGTATGAAGGTTGAAATCAACTTCTCAAGTGAGATCAGAACAGAGTTATGATATATGAATAGTTCCAACTGTTGGAGATATCTGGCCTGCATTGTCATATGCATTCCTTATCTTCTGGGTGCCCAGAAGCATGGCACTGGGGGCTTATTCCTAGTGACTAGTCCTCTGCTTCCATCCTGGTTTTTCAGATGCCTGCCCCTCAGTGGATATGATGATAAAGAGCAGTGTACTTGACTCTGTCATCCCCTAAACATTGAACCTCCACCCTGACACCCTTCTTTCTTGTTTTATGACCTCACTTGGGCTTTTCGGGTTCATCCTATGAATGAAGAGAAATAAGATTAATGAAGATGGTTCTAGAATGGATTGGGGGACCTCTTTAGCATGGTGAGCTATGACCTCCCTGCCTGTGCTCAGCTAGGTTCCATTGTATGCACATGTGTGAATAAATTCTACCCTTTGGTCTTGGGAGAAGAAGAGGTGGGGCTGGTAATATAATTCCCCCTTATCTCTGGCTTCAGTTACCCAAGATTCACTGGGCAGCAAATCTAGTCCAAATTTCCTTCATAATTTCATGAATAAAAGATTCATTCTTACTGTAGATATTAGCAACCTTGGCATATAATTTTTATTTTTTCCTCATTAAGTGAGAACTTTCACCTTTTCACTTAAAGGAATACTCCATGACCTCTCTTTGGCATATCCAGACTGCCAGCATCATTATTCTTACTATTTGGGGCCATTATTAAGTAAAATGAGTGTTAATTTGAGCACAAGCATCGCAGTACCATGACAGATGATCTGATAACTGAGATGCCTATTCAGATATTTTGAGAGAGATGGATCACATTCACATAATTTTTATTACAGTTGAATGGTCCTTTAATATCCGCAGTGGATTAGTTCCTCCTTCTAATCACATGTTTGTGTTTGATCTTCTGGTGGCCACCCCCCATCCTGCAGCCAGTTGGATGTGAGATACTGTTTGTGCATTTCAAAGCTGGAAAAAGTCCCAGTGTGTGTATGTCTTTGAGATTCAGGAGGCTTGTCCAGATTTTGGCAGCTTTCTCATTTGTCATAGCAGATGTTTAGAAACCCATAAAAAGGGTCATATGTAGTTAAAGGAGAGGAAATGATGGAATGGACAAATCTAAAAGGAGCTGACAGGCAGTATTTCAGCATAGAGCTAAAATCTGGGAGGGAAAAATCAAACCATATTTGAGAACATGCTTCATCTGAAGTGTTTGCACATTATAGTCTCAGGGATTATATGAAGGACGTTGTTTTCCAAGTGGTTGCTTTTACCTTTTCTTAAGTGTGATTATGTATCTAAAAGCACTTAATGAAGTAGGTTCTTAATGTTGATTAATTGAAAACTTCTGAGTTTCAAAAATATTTTGAGTTAATGAAATTCCCCCTTTTCTAAGACTTAAAGGCTTTTCATAAACTTGTATTTTAACCCAGTATATTTTCAGCATATATAATCTAGAATGTTAAGCTGTTTGCCTAAATTCTTAAAATCTTGCTATTCCATGCCTTTTCTTTTAAAAATACTATAAAAGGGAGAAGAGAACTCTTATTACATGAAAATAGTCTTTTTATCCTGACTAAGCATCAGAGGCATCTGCTGCTGAAGAGCACGTGGGCAATTCACACAACCTTAGGTTTGGAAAAGGCTGATTATTGAAAGGAAGAGTTTCATTAACAGCAGCAGAAGTGGAAGCGTTGGTCTATTTTTGGATTTCCTCTGTTTGCTCTGAATCTATCTCCAGACCTAATCTCTAACAGGCTGTGTTCACCAAGCCTCCCAGCAGTGCTGAGCTTGTCAGAACCAAACTCATCAAATGCATTCTGGGAGGGAGGTTTCCAGCACTCTGGAAGAAGGTTTTTAGGGACTACATGATTTTTATGAAAATGGAAAGGCATAGACAGAGGTAGGTTAGTGACATAACTGCTTTCAGATGAAGAGTAAGGACTGATAGCTATGGCTAGAACTGTGAATTGTGAAGGATGGAGGAACTGGAGCCTCTTGAGAATTTGTGTATTTTACTCTTTATTAAAAGTTACTTGTCGTGTGATACAAGAAGTTTAGTTTCTGCTCTAGAGCAAAGCTAAGTGTATGGGTCAGCGGGTTCCAGGACACTTGCTGATTTGAAGGCAAATAAAATCTTTCCCAAACATTCCTTTTTAAGTTGTGTGATTAATTTATGTTCTCACAGCTCCCCAAACTGGTTTAATTAAATGAGCAATCTTCTCCTACCCACTTCCTCCGTACTTCTTTTTGGTGACAAGACATTGAACTGAGGTGAGGGTCTCTAGGACTTACATGTAGGACTGGGCATCTGCACCGAGTTGGTCGAGAAATGACAGAGCAGGGTGTCTTTTTGGCAGAGCTCCCCAGCTGTCTGCTCAGGCTGGGGACTGGAGCCAGATGAGGGGTGTCTGTTTTTCTTCCCCATTCCTCCAAGGCAGGGCAGCATGTTTTATGATGTAGCAGATACAGCTTCCGTGACACCCACCCAAACATTGCATAAATCTCTCAATCCCCAGCCACTTGACCGCTGGATATGAGAACACAGATTACAGTAAGAACAGTATGTGTGGCTGAAGCTGTTTCACACAAAGCCCTTTGGTCTATTTCTATATCTGGTACTATCCTCTTGGCTATAGAGCTAGGAAGGCAGGTGGGAGTTTAGGAATGGGGAGGGCCTGGGCCCTTTACTTAATCAGTAGAGTCACAGTTGTCCAAGGCAGGTACTGGGGCAGTGTGGGGTTACAACCTTTGCCTTATACTGAGATGTTTCCTCCTTTTTCAATTCCTCCTTCCTCCCCAGCTCTCAAGCTGCTTCCCCTGCCCCTGTGGCCTCCGTTTCTAGAATTTCAGGTTCTCAGTTTAGTAAAAGCAGGAGAGGGAAAAAGAGAAAGGAGGATCTTAAAGGAGAGGTTAGAGGCTAGAAACTTTGCCCCCCCCCTTTTTTTCCCATGGAGATTAGGACAGAAATTAAAGGCTAGGAGAGAGTTGAGTGGAAGAAGATTCTCATAGATTTCCTTCTTTGGGAGGTATGGGATTGATGGTGAAGGAGTTTGGATAAAAAGAGAAAAAGAACCCCAAGAAGTGAATGAATAATGGAATCTAGAAGGAAGGAAAAAAGACTGCTCAGCTCCTGAGATCTGAGTTTTGGTAGCACTCTACTTATCCTGACTTTGGAGTTGGCCTTTACTCTTAAGTTTTCTTAAGCCTAAAGGGAAAGAATGCAGTGGTCTTGATTATTAAGGCATCCTGTGAGGGAGAATGGTGGTAAATGTTTAGGAATCATGACAGGGAGAGGATAAAGGGAGAGATAAACTTTTAAGAGGTTCATTTTCCCCCGTAGTGATCAGGGTTTTGCTATACTTGCTGTCACTGTCCTACAACCCCACACAACTTTTTTCTTTTTAATTTGTTGCTTAAGGTTTGGGGTTTGTTTTTGTTTTTGTTTCTAATTGCAGTACTGTAGATTGAACCCAGGAGCATTAGTACCACCCTCATTGAAGGCTCCAAAATAACAGTTTTACTTCCATTTTGACCCTCTTCCAACCCTTTTTCACACTGCAACTGGAGTGAGCTGTTTAAAATATAAATCTGACTGTATTCCTGTTGCTTAAAACTCTTTGTGGCTTTTTGTTGTTCTTAAGATAAAGCAAAATTCTTGAAATGGCCTATAGGACTCTGCAAGCATGATGGCTTTTTATATTTTTTCCAGCCTCTGGGAATTTAACCTAGGACATTGCCTGCCACCAAGCTATGCCCCCACCCCTTTTTAAAATTTTTATTTTGAGGCAGGATTTTGTTAAGTTGCTAAAGCTGATCTTGAATTTGTATTCCTCCTGCCTGAGCCTCCCATGTCACTGGGATTATGGGTTTGTGCCACCACACCTTGCTAATTCAGTTATCATTTAATCAGTGTCTGTCTTTCCATAAGAAGAGAGACCTCACTGGTTTTGCTTGCTATTGTATTGCCAGTGCTTAGGATAGATCTCAATTCACACACACACAAACTCACATATTTGTTAAATTACCCAGTGAATCCATGAATGAAAAGGGCAGGTGAACCATCCAGAAAACATGAATACAGATTATAATGTAGAGTCTCACCATTTAATTGTTATAAAACTTTTAAATATTTAGAGTCTTGAGACTATAAAAGGATCCTCAGGTCCCTTCTTTTTATCAATAGGAAACTGAGGCCCAGATTGCTAAAGTGACTTGAAAAAGTCCCCAGGCTATTTAACAAAAAAACCAGTACTATTGCTCAGATCCTCTGACCACTAATCCAAACATTCTCTGTGGTTGAGTCATGGCTCTTCATACATTTCCAGAAGGAATACAGAAGCAAAGAATTAGAAAAAACCTTAGGGGCACTGAATTGGCCTGACTGGAAACCATTCTTTACCATATCTAAGGGATAGGGTGCTCATTTTAACAGTTGTCCACATAATGCTTATTTTGTCTTTGATGTGACAATAATCCTAATCCCTTTTACCTCAAGTAACCCTTAAAATATTCAAAGACTCTATTAATGTTTGTTGTTTTCTGGGCTAAATATCTTATATTAGTTGTTAATAGACACAACCATCTTGACTTAATGTTCATCTAAGGGCCTTCATATTTGTTCATGATTTTTTTTAAGACGAGGAATTCAAAACTAAACTCAATTGGACTGAATTCACAATACCAGATATCATGTGATCAGAAAGATTATAGGAAACTACAGTAGTCTCTACTTTCCACAATTTCACCTACTGTGGTCAACCATGGAACAAAAATATTAAATGGCAAATTTCAGAAATAAACAACTCATAAGTTTTAAATTATGTGCCATTCTGCATAGTGTGATGAAGTTTTGAGCTATCCCACTCTGGTTGCCCTGACATGGATCTTACCTTTTTTATCACTTGGTTCCTGTCTTGGTTGTCATACTTGGAGTGCTTGTATTGGGGTTACTCTTGTTTTACTTAATAATGGCCCCAAAACATAAGAGTGGAGATACTGGTAATTTGTATATGCCAGAGAACAGTTAAAGTGCTCCTTGAAGTGAAACGATGAAAGTTCTCTGCTTAATAAGAAAGAAAATTCTAAGTTGAGGTTGCTAAGATATGTGGTAAAAAAAAAATCTCTTGTGAACTTATGAAGAGAGAAACATACATTTGTGCCAGTTTTGCTGTTACACCTTAAAGTGCAAAAGCTACAGCAACATTATGTGATAAGTGCTTAGATTAGATGAAAAAGATGTTGAATTGTGGGGTTTGGTACTGTCTGTGGTTTCAGGCATCCACTGGGAGTCTTAGAACATATCCAGGGAGAAGACCGGGACTACTGTATTTGTTCTGGTCCTCAAGAGATGCTTTAATATACATATATGGTTTGGTGGCCAGGCCATGGGGTTTGGACAGACTTTGGTTTCCATACTGATTAAGGGCTGTTGTCTAGATTCAATAAAATAATCCAGGTGATCTCTTAGTAGTCCATTGGCTGGTTCATACAAACCTCAGTGCATTTTACTTACTATTTTTGTCACTGATGTTGTCAGTCTAAATTGAAAAAATGATTCTCTAAAAAACAATGACATTTATTTGGGAATAGAGGAGCATTACAATGTGAATACACATGCCATAGTCATTGAGACAAAGGAAATGTTTAAAAGCAAAAGTGAGGAAGATTACCTCAGATGTTTTCAAACAATAATCCTTGGCTGCAGTGATTAATAATGGGACTTTTATATATAATTGAATAGGCTCTTTTAACTGAGCCTGGTACACATATTTGACACACATAAATATTTACAGTCCTGAGGTTTGCTTTTGTTTGTTTTAGAGTTTTTTTATACTAGGGATTGAACCCAGGGTACTTTACCACTAAGTCACATCCCCAACCCCTTTCGATTTTTATATTGAGACAGGCTCTCACTGAGTTGCTTAGGACCTTGCTAAATTGCTGAGGCTAGCCTTGAATTTGTGATCCTCTTGTCTTAGCCTCCCCAGCTGCTGGGATTATCATCATGTCCCATTCTGCCATCCACCCTGCTTGCAGCCCTAGGTTTCTGATAGTATGTTTTTATTATTGTTTGTCTTCCTTTTCCTCTTATCAACACAGGTAAACAATAGTAGCATGTTCACAACAGTTCATGTATCTGGAGAGAAATAATAGAATCAGCACCTGGGTGAATGTTGTTGAAGATTGGAATGTTGCTCAGTGGTAGAGCACTTGCCTAGCATGTGTGGTGTCCTGGGTTCAATCTCCAGCTTTCTAGTCAATCAATCCATTATAAATAAGTAAATTATAAAATAAAATCTCAGGGCTGGGGTTGTGACTCAGTGATAGAGTGCTCACCTAGCGTGCTTGAGGCATTGAGTTCAATCTTCAGCACCACATTAATGTAAAATAAAGATGTTGTGTTCACTTAAAACTAAAAAATAAACATTAAAAAAATTAAAATTAAATTTCGTTAAATCTTCATGTATGTAATAGTACACATTCATGAAGTTTTAATGAGCATACATGAAGTATGTATGTTCTTTGATATTCTATTATTATTTCAGATATCTGAGTCACAGGGTATGGTCATGCATTGCATGCTTGTAATCCCACCAGTTTAGGAGGCTGAGGTAGGAGGACCTCAAGTTCATTTCCAGCCTCTGCAACTTAGCAAGACCCTAAACCATTTAGATAGACTCTGCTTCAAAATAAAAAACAAAAGGGACTGAGGATGTAGCTTAGTAATAAAGTGCCCTGGGTTTAATTCCCAGTACCAAAAAAACCAAAACCAAAAAACTTCATGTGTAATGCAATTTAGTTTAAATTTTTTAAATTATGAAAACTGCAATACTATACAACATAAAATAGTTGAAACCTATTATATACCCATCCCTAGATAACAGCTATCAAGATTTTGCCATATTAACTTCCTTCTTTAAAAATTTCTTTTGAAATATGTTAAAGCAAATCCCAGATATCAAGCATTAAGGGTTTATTAAGATTACAGTATTAATAATAAACAAATATCTTAAGACAAAACTTAAATTGGACATTTTCAAAATATTCAAAACATTCAAAACATCTCTGTGGAGTATGATTTGTTTGCCATTATCCACTTGCAGTCCAAGAGAAATTGTGAAAAAGATGTGTGAATGCTTTAAAAATAATTTCAGCAATGCTCAGATCTTTCATCCTGGATTAGGATTAGGAGGTAGGAATTGCAGGTCATCTATCTCTTGAGTTTTCTTTTTTAAATCATGTTTTCACTGATTCTATTATTACTTCAGATATGAGTCAGAAAAGCACTTAGTTGGGCTGGGGATGTGGCTCAAGCGGTAGCGCGCTGGCCTGGCATGCGTGCGGCCCGGGTTCGATCCTCAGCACCACATACCAACAAAGATGTTGTGTCCGCCGAGAACTAAAAAATAAATATTAAAAATTCTCTCTCTCTCTCCCCTCTCTCACTCTCTCTTTAAAAAAAAAAAAAAAAAAAAAAAAAAAAAAAAAGAAAAGCACTTAGTTTGTGCTTTATAAATATTTCATCATTTACACTTTCTATTATTTGCTTCATTTTTTTCTAGTAAAACCCAAATTAAGAAAAATCTTATTTTTCACAAGTGACCTAGAGAATTCCTGACCTAACCTAGAGATAGAAGTCTTAAAGAAGAAATAACATTGCTTTAAAGTTTGCATTTTAGTTAAGAAAGAAATATTTGTTTTTAAAGCCATTTTTGTATCTACTTTTCCCAAGTTGCTTTTTTATTTAGTTCTTTTGGTTTTAACACCTAGGATGTTTGAGCTGGTGTTTTGTTTTGTTCATTTGCTTTTTAAACAGTCTATTTAATTCTGTTCTATAGAATAGGTAATACTTGTGTTTTTAATGTCCTGAGTTTCAGTTCTTATTGTATAAAATTGTAATCCTGGAACTGTCAGGCTGGACCTGTGAACTATACCCATAGTGACCTGCCTTCCTTCAACTAGGTTATTGGTATCTGAAGATTCCTCCAAACCAGTTTTAACCTATAAAATGTTATCATCACATAATAGGCATTGCAGTAGACCCTTGCTCTACTTATCCTTCTTCTAAATGGCTGTATTCTTGGTATAACTGTTACTCATATCACTTGGATAATGCACATAGGTAATTTGGGATAAGAAAAGTTATTTTAGAGTGTAGTTTCTTTTCAGGCTGCACCGCCATCCTGGCTGAACTTTAGAGGTGCTTAATAAAAGTGAAGAGGGAAGAAAGAGCTTGCCATTTGTCTATGTGAATTCAGGTAGTACAGAATATTTACCAATGTCAGAATTATATTTAATAGATGACTTTTGTTTTGTTTTAGAATCACAAGAAGCTGATGAACACCTGGTAGCAGAAGTGGTTAAAAAATGTTCATCTGAGACTGGTTTTAGATCTTCAGCAAATGAAGAGCCACACCTGACCATTGATTCTCACTCAGTCAAGGATGTCAAAGAAGAACCTCAACATGATGTTAGCAAAATTTCAGTAGTGAGACCATTTTCAATAGAAACCAAGAATTCCATAGATATCTCTGCAGCTCTTGGAACAAAAGCAGCCCATGGCTGTGTAACCTTAGTCTCAGGTGAGGCTTTGCCCTCCTGTGCTCCAGAAGCCACCCAGGACAAGGCAATGACAGATGGCAGCATGGGGGTTACACTTGATGCTTCTGCAGAGTCTGATTTGAAAGCTGAAAGCTCTTGTTCAGAGCCTGTGGCCAGCAGAAGCAAGCTGAGAAAGCCGAAACCTATCTCCCTAAGGAAGAAAATAACTGGGGGAGCGTTCTCAGAAACAGAAACTGTCATGGAAGGCGCAAATCTCACCAAGGCACCATTCAATCCCAATGAATTGGATAAGAGCACACATCCTTCTTTGCTAGGAGATGCTGGAAGCCAGAAATCTCTCCCTGACGTTAACGAAACTTCAGGCACTCTCAATAGTGACACCAATGACTCCAAGGTTGAGTTGCAGGAAGAGTCAAGGAGTTCATCTCTCAATCTTGAATTTGATTTCACAGAAGACATGGAGAATGTAGAGGCCAGGAAAGGCCTTCCAAGGAAACTTGGCAGGAAACCGGGTAACAGACTGACTCCCAAGATACCAAAAGATGGCCTCAGTGAGCCAGTAGGTGTAGAGCAGCCTGCAGACCCAGCAGCCAGAGACGCCCCTCTCTCCCAAGTGTCTTCTAAGCTAGACCTTAGTCAGTGGGATCACCCCAGTTTTAATCCCTTTGGGAGCCACTCCATTCTACAGAACTCCCCACCCCTCTCCTCTAAGGGCTCCTACCACTTTGACCCAGATAACTTTGATGAATCCACGGATCCCTTTAAACCAACTACGACTTTAACAAACAGCGACTTTTGTTCCACCACTGGTAATCATGTTAATGACATCTTAGAGTCACCCAAGAAGGCAAAGTCGCGTTTAATAACGTGAGTGACAGTGGGTGCTGGGTGTTGTGTTTTGTGTATCTCTTGAGTTTGGCGGCCAGCTGCTTTTGGTTTTGGTGAACCATTTATCTTTGAGGTGCAGCGGGGCAGACACAAAGCTTATAACTTTATGCTGCAACCTTTACTATATTGCATAACTCCTGTGTAGAATCAGAAACTCTATAGAGATTTCCTTTGTAGATTTCTACCTTATTTCTGAATCCTCAGCTTATTTGGCTAAACTTTCTCTCCCCTCTCCCTATATATTTTTTATGATTAAATCAGATAAAAATTTGATGGTTTTCAGAAATCCTTGCTGGGAAGAATTCCAAGCCTACAAATACCTGTCTAGGTCAATTACTTGCAAAATGGTTCTTGTGGAATCTTTTTACTTAAACAGAAAGTAGAAACTTATTTTTGTTTTTTGGAAAACTACCATAAAATGTTGGTGAGAATTCTTGTCTCTATGTATAGTTTCTGGTTCATTAGCAAAAAGGAAAATTTCTGATAAGAATTTTTTTTTTTTGAGAGCAAAGTAACAGGATTTATTAGAGTAATAGGAAGAAAGCAAAGTTCCCAAAGAGGGAAGGTTCCCAAGAGAGGGATACTGAAAAGTGGCTACTATCTAGGGGTTCATATAGATCTACAGGTTTAAGGAAGTCAGCCCCTGCCAATCCTGGGTAAGGCACTCAGGGTCCACGAGATATTCATGCAGACTTTGGTCCACTCAAAATATCAACCAGGGGCTGGGGATGTGGCTCAAGTGGTAGTGTGCTCACCTGGCATGCGCAGCGCGCTGGGTTTGATCCTCAGCACCACATAAAAATAAAATAAAGATGTTGTGTCCACCAAAAACTAAAAAATAAATATTTAAAAAAATATCAACCAGGCATTTTTCTTTCTTTGGAGAGGCAGAGACCCCAGTCATGTAGGTCCTGATTTGAAAATAGCCTTTTTGTAAGTTTCTTAGCAAATATCTGTAGGTGCTGTTTGCTTTACTGCCCAGGAAGTTATCCAGGGGGCTTTGATAAGAATATTTTAAATGATCAGTTAAATCTGAGTAAATTAGTCTTTTGTCATGTGCTCCTCCCACACTCCTCATTTCTCCCAGGATACCTGGATGGACTTTTGCATGTCTTTGGAGTCTCTGGAGTGATTCCTCTGGTGATATTCCATGTCAAGCTTCAGTTTAACTTTGTTATAGGATTATCTTATCTCACTAGTTAAATTGAATAAGTGACAGTTATAATCCTTTGTAACCCTGTGGCATTTTACTAAAAGTTAGACATAAAGAAGGACTCACAAAATGGAGGGTGAAATGTGAAAAGGGAGTATGAGAAGTATACCATATTTGTAGTTTTCATGAGATAAGTTGCAGAAATGCTTGTCAGCATTACTATGACTTATAAGAAAAATAACAGGTGGTGAGTTACACTGGAAAGGAAAATATATCCAGACGTTTAAAGAGAGCAGGTATTGGGCTAGGTTGTGGCTCAGCGGTAGAGCACTCACCTAGCACATGTGAGGCCCTGGGTTTGATCCTTAGCACTACATAAAAATAAATAAATAAAATGAAAATATTGTGTCCAACTACAACTAAAAAATAAATATTAAAGAGAGAGAGAGAGAGAGCAGGTATCCATTTCAAGACCAAAGAGGTTGAGGAATGTAGACGTTAGTTCTTCCACAGCCCTCTAGCATGTCTAAGAGGAATGAAATACCATTAGTAGCTCTGGATTTGTTCTGTGATTACATATGAACAGTTAAATGATTATTGAAAAATATTATTGATGGGTATCTATCTACACAGTTTACTTTTGTGGCTTTTAAGGTTAGGTAACTCTGTGTAGATCACACTTGGGGCATGTATTGGGCATGTTGCCACCTTGATACTTCCTACTCTAAATATGAGAAGCTTCTGCGTAAGAAGTCACTTGGGAGCCTTCTTTTCAGTTACATACTGAAGTATGTATATAGCCAGTGCACTCATGTTAATGGGACTAAACCTGGGCCAAAGAGGAGAAATTTTATTATATGCTTTATGTTCAGTACCAGGAACCACCCTCCCTTGAGTTCTACTATCTTCCCTCGGTAGCCTTTTCTTCCTATTCTGTTTTCATTAAATGAACTTCTCAATCTAATATACCTTTTATATATGTTTTTAAAATTCTTGTACAATCAAAACTCCCATTTTCTTTCTTCAACAAAGCAGTGCTAGCCAGCTTTTCTAATGTTAGGATTTTGGTTAGCAGGGCCCTTCATTTGTAGGAAAGACTGAAAATATAACATTTGGTGGTAGCATCTAGTGGATAGTTTTGCATGGCATTCAAAAAGACATGTACAAGAGCTGGCCATAGCGGTGTACTCCTGTAATCCCAGCAACTCAGCAGGCTGAGGTAGGACAGTCATGAGTTCAGAGCCAGCTGCAGCAATTTATCAAAGTCCCAAGCAGCTTAGTGGGACACGGTCTCAAAATAAAACATTAAAAAAAAAAAAAAAAAAAAAAAAGGTCTGGGGATGTGGCTCTGTGGTTAAGTGCCCTGGGTTCAATGCTTGTACGCGCCCCCACCCCTCCAAAAAAAAAAAAAAAAAAACGATGCATAAGATTGACTTCTGGATTCCTCTATAAAATGGAGACACCAGAATATGAGCGGAATTTTGCTGACCAAATAAGATAAATTATGTGAAATAATTTTCAGCTTCTTAGTGATAGATACCTATTGTAGAGATATCTGGATATCTTTTCAACTGTATTTTTGTTTGCCTTTGATCTGGATGACTTGACAGTTTAGAATAAACATGCTCAGTAGTGAAATATTATTTTTAAACATTACACATATTTGGAAAGTTTACTTCTCGTCTATAAATTGAGTATGTGGCATTTCTCAGTATACCATTCTCTAAGTCCATTAGACATGAGGTGCTATTGATCATTCACTCACTAGTGCCAACATTCATGAAGATGTCATTTTTAATTTGTATCTCACCTCATAGAAAGTACTATGCAACTTTTACATTTACCAGAATAAGATAAATATTCTAGTCTTCACATGATTTTTTTCTACATCTGTCTGTCTCTTTCCTGTCTCTAATTTTGTTGGTGCATCAGGACTACTGAGCAAGTGAAATTTCTCTGTTTTCTGTTGTAAGTACTTTTGCTGTTGTTTCTGTTTGTCCCTGGGACTGTTGGCAGTTTCCTCTCCCACTCCTGCTCCAACTATCTTTCCATAGCATGTTGGCTTCTATTTTTGAGTTTGATCTTTTGATTATTATTATTTTGCATTTCATTTGCCACTTCATAAGTCAGCTTAGCATTGCAATTGTATGTACCTAAAGGAGTAGAGATGCCCTACCCACCTTAGGTGCGAGAGCTTACGCCCCCGGCTTGGCACACGTCATGTGGCGCTTTAAATACCAAGAGCTGGCTTGGCCTTAGGATCATCACAGCAGTGGTTTGAGAGACTGCTCTGCTATTTAATGTTGTAAATAATTGGATTTTTTTGATAGGATAAGGCTGCTGACTTGGAGCAGGTAATTATTTTACTGATAAATTTTATTGAGTCAACTCAAGTTTGGTGGCAGTGGGTAGCACTTAGATATTAGGGAAAGAAGACCATGAACAAAGTGGTTGTGCACATTGTATTACTTTACATGCTTGTTTTAAAATTTTTTTCCCACCAAAGAAAAGCAAGTTATAAATAATTCTTTTCTTGGTCAGCGTGGTATTTTTACTGATATTTTTCAATTCATTAAAACAGAGCAGAATCTGAATTAGTCCTGTGATCACAAATTATGTGCTAGTCTAAAAATAACAGGTGGTCCCAAGTTTTCCACTGTTCTAGACTTTGTATAGTACATGGTGTTCATCTTTTATCTTACTCCTTAATAAGAATGATAACAATTAATTAAAATACTTTCATACCTTGTTTACCACAGTTCTTTTCTGTAAGCACCTAGGTCTAGACTGGAGCTGTCTTACGAGGCTTCTGTTGGCTTTTAGTGCAATAAAGAATTTTCAAAGAATCTCGTCCAGCGTGATGATTTTTCTGGTAAGCGTCAATGCCTAGTGAGTAAAGACAAGAAGAACCAAATGTCTAGCTGCAAGGCTATCTCATCTAAAATGATTTTGGTGGTGTACAATTAAAGATGGTAGGGGTCAGAGTACTGATGTTTGACGACACACAGAAACAAGTGAAGTGGTCTTTTCAGAGAAGGAACCCAGCTGTCTTTCTTTCCTCACCCTGTCTCTTTGGAGAAGATTCAGAGGCAGCAAAGCTGTCTCTACATCTCTACCGTGCAGGTGTATGATTTGTGTGGTGCTGTATGCTTTGCTTTTCTCTGCACACACTGCGCTTTGCTCCATCTCATACCTTGAAAGTTGGCATTGTGATTCCAAACTGTCCTGTTGGTCTTTTTTCTCTTTCCAGGAGTGGCTGTAAGGTGAAGAAATACGAAACTCAGTCTCTTGCTTTGGATACTTGTTCTCAGGTAAGACTGTGCCTGTCACCAGAATGTCTCTTAGACCTATAGTCCCTTGACTAGAGTTTGCATCCTCTGGAGGAAGTTCATAGACATTTTCTAGTGGGTGTCTGAGTACTCATCTTTAAGAAAACTAATTTTTAGATCCTTAATGTCCTAAAATCATCTGGGAAGTTCCCTGAAGACAAGGGAACTCTCACAATGACCCTTTTTTATTTTTGCCTTTTAGAAAAAATTCCCACTCTAAATCTTAGAAAGATGTTCACCACAGAGTGTGAAAAACTTCCAGGGCACCAAAGGGAAGATTTGAAATATTGGTGTAGGTTCTCAGACAGTAATTGGCTTTACTAACTGAATAATAATTTGTTTAAGTCAGGTGGTTTTCCAGTTTATTGCTTTCAACAAAATAGGATCTGAGTTGTCAGCTGATAGATAAGTATTGATGAAAGAATCTTTTGGCACATAACTTGGGAGAGGATTCAGAGATTTGAAAGACATTTCTATTATAAAACTTTTCTTTAGCTTTATGTTTCTATGTATGTAAATAAGATTGATCATTGATTTATTAATTTAGAAACGAGGAACAAAATTGATGCTGACACTTATTTCATTCTAGCAATAAATAATATCCATTGTGACTATATGAAGTAATTGGAAGCAAAAAAAAAATCAGGTTTATCTGATTGCAATGAGATGCTTTTTTTAAACTTTATTTCAGCATAACTATAGTTACAGAAATATATTCATATTTAATAGATCAATTTAAGTTTAACTCATCCTATATGATTTGGACCAGAAATTTGATGTGTAGCTTAAAAAATTAAGAAAGAGGTGGAGGGATTACAATATGAGTTATTTTGTTCTTCATCTATTACAAATGTATGAAAGTCCCTCCTTCAAATTTTACCAAAGCAGGCAGCAAGAACAATGAAGAAAAAATTTAAAATGAAGAGACTTATGGTCAAAGGAAAAAATTTTAAAATTTTACAAGGAACCTTTAAAAGACTTTCAGTCATATAAGTATATTTCACTGGGTTATTTTTTGGTGGAAGTGGAGTGGAATACAAATTCAGAAAGAAGAAAGAATAATATAAATTTCTGACCACTGAAAAACTTGTTTGGGTAGCTTTAAAATGGGTCAGCGGATATCAAATCAGAGTTGGGTTGGTTTTTTTTTTTTTTCTTTTTTTTAGTATATTTTTTTTTAGTTGTAGACTAAATTGCATTAGACAAGATCAGTGGTTAGGGGCTGGAGATGTGGCTCAAGCAGTAGCATGCTCGCCTGGCTTGCGTGCTGCCCTCAGCACCACATACAAAACAAAGATGTTGTGTCCGCCGAAAAAACTAAAAAATAAATAAAATTCTCTCTCTCTCTCTCCTTAAAAAAAAAAAAAGATCAGTAGTTAGACTATACCATATATTGCATCCACTGCAGTTATTTAAAGACAATTATCTTAAAGATATTTGTTATTAATTATTTAAAGATACTTTTTTGTGCTGAAAACTGTTTAGGTGAGACTTAAAAACACAATGGGGTGCATGGGTTTTTTAAAAATTAGGAGGTATCTGAGCAAGAAATTTTGTGAAAACCACTGCTTTAAATCTCTTAAACTGTTTGCCTATAAATTTAGGCTAGAAAAATCTCGATTTTTCAAACCTTGGACTCAAATTACAAAAGCTAGGTTCTAGAAAACACAGCATTTCACAATTGAAAGACTCCAGCAGTCTTCTGGCTCTGGACCTGGCTCTGCAATTAACTCCATTGTATTGGGGCCACTTGCTCCATTCCTAGGTGTCACTTTTCCCCATTTTTGCCACATTTTTTTTTTAGAATATATGCATATATACTAAAAAAATGGATACAGTACCTTTATTTTGTTTGTTTTTATGTAGTACTTGGGATTAAACCCAGTGCCCACACGTGCTAGGCAAGCACTCTACCAAAAAGCCTCAACATTTTGCCTTTTTAATAGATAATGTCTTTGTTGCTTTTCCCAGGATGAAGGAGCAGTGATCTCCCAGATTTCAGACATTTCCAATAGGGATGGCCATGCTACTGATGAGGAGAAACTGGCATCCACATCATGTGGTCAGAAATCAGCTGGGGCCGAGGTGAAAGGTGAGCCAGAGGAAGACGTGGAGTACTTTGAATGTTCCAATGTTCCTGTGTCTACCATAAATCATGCGTTTTCATCCTCAGAAGCAGGTATGGAAGCATATCTTCATCTTTGTTATATACGTAAGCATAGAAATGCCTGAGAGTCTAAAAGTAAGAGATGCCTTAGATAAGAGAATTGGGTCACTTGATGGATAGATTTAGAATGCTTATCTACACTTTGCTTTATCTAGAAAAGAAATACAGGAAAGTGCTTATTGAAGTACTAGGGACTTATGGACGAGTGTGGCAGTATGTTCTAGAGAAATTATTGCTTGAATTTTCTTATGACTTTGTGTTAATGTTGGCCATATCTGAAAGTATGATGGCCTATAAATATGTTGTAATTCTTTGTAATTACTGTGTTCTTTGTTTAACTTCCAGAAATAATAACAATTAGCATGTATAGTGCCTTTCCATGTGCAGGTGTTGTTTTAAGTGCTTTACTTGTATTAACTCCTTACTGCTCACTACCTGCTGCTCTTTTTGCTATTCTTCAGAGAAACAAAGTGAGGCACAGAAGCTAAGTAGCTTGACCAAGGTCACTTGGCTAGTATAGGAGGGAAAGGGATGTTTTTTCCTTTCCCATTGCAAGGTTCATGGCTGAGACCTGTATAACAAAAGACAGACTAATGAGAAAAACATACAGATTTATTTAACACAAGTTTTACAAGGTACAGAGCCTTTCAAAATGAAGACCTAAAGATACAGGGAAGATTGTTTTTACGGATAGTTATAGGAAGTACAATTAGAGGAAAGAAAAGTAGATCTGGAGGGAACTTATAACAAGGGCTATTTGTTGAGATTCTTCTCATTGTCTCTGTCTTCAAGGATGAGAATGTTCTTTTTCTCTGAATATTAGGAGTACCTCTCTGGAATAAGGGTCTTATAATCTGTTATCAGGGGAAGATGAGAGAATTCTTTTACGTCTTGCATCGGGGAGAAGGACAGACCTTTCTGCTTCCTCAAATGATGAGGTACCATATTTGAGGGCAGTGTGCTCTGAACACTGTCACTAACAAATGGTAGAAACAATTGGAACCTAAGCAGTCTGTTTCTATGGCCTTTTAGCAGTAGTGCTAAAGTGTGGAATGATTATTTTCATTATGCAAGGCTATTATAAGTTTGTCCTGAATGTGATACATTAAAATTGACAAGTACCTTATGAAATTCTTCTTAGTTTTCTAATGAAGTACCTGAATTAACTTTAGCTGAAGCCTTTTCCTATGGGTCTCTTCATGTCACTTTAGAATGAAGACCCTAAAATGGCTCCACATAACATCTGTGGAACTTAACTTATGAAAGATTTGGAAACATGTTCCGTGTTATATTATGAAAGATTTGGAAATGTGTACCTGATTACTCTCAACATTATTAAAAACTTAGATCTTCTTAAGCAACACAATTCTTACCCACACAATAGTGTAGGCTTTTTCTTAAGAGTTTAGAAAGTCATTCTCTGCCATTCTGCATCAAAGAAAACAGATGGACAATCAGGACTTTGAGCAAGTTATTCTCCTCAGCCACCTCCTAGCCCCTCAGGCCTCAGTTTCTCATTTACTGTTACTATGACAGTTAACTAAGATAATCAACTTATTAAGAGAAAAGGTTTATTTTGGTTCCAGGCCATGATCAGGTGGCCCTTGACTTTTAGGCCTGTGGTTGGGGTTGCCCAATCCCAGTAGTGGGGAGCATGTGATGGAGTGTAACCATTCATTTCACGGTCAAGAAGCAAAAAAGAAGGAAGTAAGAGGGTGGAGTCCCACAGTGTCCTTCAAAGGCACCCCACACCCATGCCCAGTGACCTGAGGACTTCCCAGTAGGCCCTACCTCTTAAAGATTTTGCTATCTCGGGGTTGGGGATTTAGCTCAGTGGCAGAATGCTTGCCTAGCACGAACATGGCCCCGGGTTCGGTCCTTAGCCCTGAAAAAACAGAAAGATTTTGCTGTCTCTTAACAGTACCATCCTAGGGATCAAGCCTTTGGTGGACATTTAAGATCCTAGCTATTGCACCATGCGTAACATTTCTGGTGTCTTTCTCTAAGGCCTTGTTCACCATTACCCCTTTTACCCCACTTTCTCAATGTTAATTCTTAGTACTCATATTTGCATTTGTTTCTTGTCCATATCTGAAGTATCTTTCTTTGACATTTCCCACAAAAATTCCACCTTTTTTTCCAGGTCTCTCTGCATGTTCCTTGAGTCCCAAGGAACCTCTGCTCCCACCATGTTTTTTCTTGCCCTTCCAGTTCTACAGTACCAGTGCCATGCACTCATTGTAGGAGGGTGGCTTTTGTATCTATCTTATTTGTCTCCAAGTTAGGGATTATTAGAGATGTGTCTTTGAATTTCCTCTGACACAGTACATGGTAAATATTCGTTGAAATATGTTCTTCCCTACTGGAGGAAATTCCTTGAAGAGGAATTTCTATTAGATAACAGCACTATTCTCAAAGTTGGTAAATAGGCTAATTGGCTTTGGAAAAGCACAAAAGATTTAAACAAGCTGTTACACTGTAACTTGTTAGCTGTATCAAAGGAACACGCCAAGGCTGTGGTCTCTGGGGACATAGGGGTGCTACAGGCTCTGGTACTGGAATCAGAGACTATTGGCTGGAGAGAGAGTCACCTTAGAGATGCTTCTTAATGGATACATACATGGGTGTTCCTCTAGAACCAAGAAACTCTCACTGATGGGAGGTAATCTCTGTGTTGATATAGCCCCACTATCCTTCTGTGAGTATAGGGCAAATGGGAAAAGGAGGTTGTAATAAGGAATTTGGGCTTGCACTCACAGGTGTGGGGAGGCTAAGAAGGGATTTTTTTTGTTGTTTTTTGTTTGTTTGTTTGTTTTTAGCAGAACAGTAATGTTCATATTTGTTTTAAATAATTAACTATTGACCAAAATAGTATTTAATTATTGCTATATAGATGATTGTAGCTTTAAATTTTGGTATGCTTTTCTGTATCATTAGATTTTCTTCTAAGGGCATATTCTGTTTTTTGTTTTTGTTTTTGTTTGTCTGTCTAATGTAGTACAATATCACCTCTGGTGGTGGAGGGAAAAATAGACCTCACACAAGGTAACTGTTTACAGGGTATAGAGAAGATAATAAATTTAGTTTTGCAGGCTCAAAATTTAAAGCTTAGTATTTTATATGCTGTATTAATTAGATTGAGAGTGAGTTCTTCTGGGCTAGAATTTAAATTTAGACTTGGTAATAAAATAACATTCATTGTTAATAGTTTCCTCTTCCTGAAATAATACCACTGTTAGTACAACTCATTTGCTGGACTTTTCAATGGACACAAGGGGGCAGCCTTGATGTTCTTTCTGTTCGACCATTGACATTCTGTTTATGGCTGAGTGTATATTCCTCTTCTGAATGTTATGGACTTCAACACTAAACAGATCAACAGAACTCAACAGAATGCAAGTGCTCATTTTAAAATTTCAAAACATTGTTGGTATGTTTGTAGTGACTTTGGACCTGTACTGAAGTTCCCAAGAGTCTTTCACCAAGAAAGAAGGAAATTCTTGGAATAACTATAAAAATGACTTTTTGTTTTAGGTGTAGAGAAAGAATCGTGTCAGAAGATGGACAAAGACGGATCTACTGTACTTGTAAGTTTTCAAATTCGGAGGAACAAGGTGGAACTCTGGTTTTCTTCAGTATTTGATTTGAAGCCCATATTATAAATTTATTAAAGTCTAGTCATTGTTAGGTGATGATGATGAAATTGTGTATGTGTGTGTGTGTGTGTGTGTATTTCCTTTTTTTAAATTTTTTTTTTAGTTGGACACAATACCTTTATTTCACTTATTGATTTTTATGTGGTGCTGAGGATTGAGCCCTGGTCTGGCAAATGCAAAGAGAGTGCTCTACCACTGAGCCACAAACCCATCCTTGTGTGTGTGTATTTCATATGTACATATGACACATTTTCTTCACTGGAGAAACTCATAGTTTATGCATAATGTTCTATACAGTAGCCAGTAGCCACATGTGACTGACTGTTGAGCGCTTGAGCTGTAGCTAGTCTGAATTGAAATGCCCTGTATGTGTGAAATACAAACAGTATTTAAGACTTATTACCCCCCCCAAAAGTGGATTATTAAATGCCACAGTAACTTTTTATATTGACTACCTGGTGAGATGATGATATTTTTGATCTATAGAGTTAATTAAACTATATTATTAAAATTAGTTCTACGTGTTTCTTTTTATTTTTTATTGTAGCTACTAGAAAATTAATAGGTACATATGACTGCCAGTATATTTCTGTTGAAGTGTACTGATATAAGACACAAAATACAAACTAAAAATACCCTGTGGAAAATGTTTTAACAGAATGTGTTCCAGGGCTGTCTGACTACATGGCAGTTGTTGAGGTTGGATGTGAGCTAATAAAAAGCAAAAAAAGTTTTTTTATTACAGAGGATTGAACCCAGGGACCCTCTAATACTGAGCTACATCCCTAGGAGTTCTCTTTCTCTCTCTCTCTCTCTTTTTTTTTTTTTTTGTTGAGACAAGGAGTTGGTCCAATAAAATAAATAAATAATTTTTAAAAAAGGAAAGAGGAGGACCTAGGAATGGTGTAACACTAGAATGATCCTCAGTTGACAAAGGTGCATCATTGAGATTGTTTCCCTGCCTGTGAACATCAAGAACCAAAAATACAGAATGCTTCATGATTTTGCATGCCATGTTGCACATGTGCCATACATATCTTCTCCATATTGTTTCAGTTTCAGTATATGTGCTGCTGAAGTGAGTATTTTTTTCTTTTATTTTTATTTTTTTATTTGAGATACTTCTGATTTTTATTTTTTTTATTTTTATTTTTTTAATTTAATTTTATTTTTTTAAATTATTAGTTGTTCAAAACATTACAAAGCTCTTGACATATCATATTTGATACATTTGATTCAAGCAGATTATGAACTCCCATTTTTACCCCGTATACATATTACAGAATCACATCAGTTACAAATCCACTTTTTTACATACTGCCATACTAGTGTCTGTTGTATTTTACTGCCTTTCCTATCCTCTACTTTCCCTCCTTCCCTCCCCTCCCCGGATTTCAGTAAGTTGCCCAGGCTGACCTCAAACTTGCTGTCCTCCAGTCTCAACCTCCTGAATAGCTGGGATGCCACCACACCCAGCCACAAAAATCTTTTTTTATCTCTTTATTTTCAGTTTTAGATATACAGGAATTCCTTGTTCTATTTTTATATATCTTACCCCTACTATTCAAATTATTAACATTTTACGTACAATATAGTTATCTAAATCACTAATACACATATACTGATAGCAGTACTGTTAGTTAATATTTAAACTTGTTCCGATTTTTTCAATTGTCCTACTAATATCCTTATTCTAGTGCAGGCTTCAACACAGGATCCCACAGTGCACTTAGCTCTGTGAGCACTCTACCGCTGAGAGGTAGAGAGAAAATGGCCACATGGGTAACTTAAAGCCATTTGTCTTGTACTCACAGAAAGCTAATGGGGCTATTATCAACATAGCAGATTGTGCTTTGTGAGCACAATCCCCTTAGTCTCCTTTCATCTGTAACTGTTTCTCAGTTTTTGTCTCTAATGACCTTGACAGTTTTGAAGAGTTCTGTTCTGTTAAGTGCAGAGTACATCTTTCAGTTTGGATTTTTCTCATGCTTTTTCATGATTAAATTCATTTTATTTGTCTTTGGCACAGATACAGCAGAATTAATGATGTAGATGGCAATGTGTCCCCTTTTGGTAGGGTTAATTTGATCACTTGATTAAGGTAATGTTGCCCATGTTTCACCATTTGAATACGTCCTAAAGAAACTATATTCCAGGGGCTGGGTTGTGGCTCAGTGGCAGAGAGCTTACCTCGCACATGTGAGGCACTGGGTTCGATCCTCAGCACTACATAAAATGAATAAATAAAATAAAGTTAGTGTGTTCATTTACAACTAAATTTTTAAAAAGTATATTCCAGGTAGGAGTATTGGCCTGTGTAAAATCAGGGAGTAGGAAAAAGTATGAATTTTATAAGGAATTATGAATATTAATAATCTCATGTCACTGGAGGATACTTTGTATATGGAAAGTAAGAGACAGGTAATCAAGGGATACAGATAACACTGCCAGGAGGTTTGAATTTTGATAAAATTGGTAGGTAGCTCTTGTGAGGTTTGAAGTAAGAAATAGTGTGATTGGTTATAGTTCAGAGAATGAGATAGAGGCTGGGAGAGGGTTTAGCAGGTAGAACTGTCACTGCTTGGTGACATGACATTCGTGATGGCGGTAATGAAAGAAAGTTGATGAAGACCACTCGGTTTCTGCCCTGAGAATCCAGGTGGTCGCTGTTAACCAAGCCCAAGGGGGCCTCATAACACATGGTACCACTCTCCACCTAGTGGTGTAAGTCACAAGTCTGGGTGTCATTTTTGACTCCTCCCTCCCCCTTGCTCCCCTAGTCAAGATATGTGGCTTCTGTGTCCAAAACTTATTGTAAATTCATCTACTCTTTTTCAGCTCATGGCTACTACTGGTCCCATTTTAATGGTGGTGGCTGTTTTTTAACTCGTCTTCCTGTTTCTAGGCTTAGTCTCTCATCCTTTGGCATAAATCAGCATAATGTGATTCAAACACAAAATTAGTCTCTTTATTCCTTTCTTAAAGCTCTGCATAGGCTTCCCCTATCTTAAGGATATGTTCAGACTCTTATTGTGGTCTGTGTGATTCTCCACATTTGACACTTGCCTACCTGAATGGAATTTTTTTTTTTTAAGTTCTATGACCCACCTCTTTGACCCATTTCCCTATTCTCCCTGCTTCCCTATAAGATTATAAGCATGGTACAGGTAGGGACCATGACTGTATTATTGGCTGGTACACCCCAGGACCCACCACTATAAATATTTATGGATGTAGGAATAAGTAAAAGAGAAGAAAGATCAGAATTGTAGAGTTTATTTTTAGATATATGGCTTTAAGTTACCCATGTGACCATTTTCTCAGTCCATGTGTCCTTTTGGTGGTTATGGGTGTGTAACATGAGCTCAAGAAAAGTTTGGTTGGCTTTAATAGCTCTGAGGGACCATAGGACACAGGTGATAATTGAAGCTGTGGAAGCAAATAAAGTTGAGATTGAAACACTTTACTTTGATCCACAGTAAAAAATACCTTTCAATTCTCGACCAGTACATATCTGGCACATCATAGCTCATACACTTGTATATTTATAAAACAAATTACACAATTATATGCCTTTCTTCTAATTTACTTTGATGTTTCCTATTTCTTTTTTTAGTGCAGATTTTTGGTGCCACTAAATTGTTTTCATGATTCACTACTGTGCTATGACCCCTGGTATTTCTCTATATAATAGAGAATGAACTTCTTAACCTTAGGAATGGGCATAGGAGGAGCCTATAGAAGCATGGACAGGAAGTCAGAAGGAAGAACTTACATATCACATGTGGGAAATCAGAAAGCATTGTTTCCTCACTAAGGCTTCATACCTTAGTAACATTTGTTTCCAGACAAAAATCACTTTTGCCCAGAAACTTATGTGATCCTCAGTTTTCTGGAGAATGAGTTCTTCTGATCCCAGTACAGCCACTCAAGGACTGAAGCTTCAGTTTGCTCATCTGTGAAAGAGAAACTCCATACCCTACTACCAAAGCAACCTGGTTGTACAGCCCAGAAATCTGGTTCCTTTTGAAGTTTTCCAAGTACAATAGGCATACTTTCTAGTATTTTCAGTGTGTAAAAATAGTGAAAGGATGGGGCCGGGGTTGTGGCTCAGTGGTAGAGCACTTGCCTAGCATGAGTGAGGCACTGGGTTCATCCCTGGCACCACATAAAGATAAACAGATAAATGTATTGTGTCCATCTACAATTAAAAAAAATTTTTTTAAATAGCAAAAGGATGATTGAAGAGGGGTGTGTTGAGTGGACAAAGCATTGGTTTGCAGATTTATGCAGCTCTTGAAACTGTTTAAACTTCATGATTCCCAACTTATTCCTCTAACACTTGTCTCTAGAGCCTGCTGGTGAAAGACATAGATGATATCTGCTGTGACCTCCTAAAAATAACGGCACTTGAACTTGCTGACATAAATAAATTTCAACTTTTTTAGAATGTTGAATTAACATTGTTTAATAAATTGTCACTTTAAAGGTTGGGGACGTAGCCCAGTGGAGAACACTTACCTAGCATACATGAGGTGCCTGGAGTTGGTCCCCGGAATTTCAAAAGAAAGGAACAATTTCAGTCTTCAAAGTAATTAATAAAGAAATCTGTGTAATCTGGTATTTACTTTATTAAGCCTCTTTGAAGTACTTTCCTGTTGCAATCTTGTGCCCAGTGGTAGGTGGCTGGGACAAAATAATTAAGACCATAGAGTAAAAGTTATTAAAGGTTGAGTTTATGTGGTTTTCCAAGCATATCTTTGTTAGTAGTGGTGGCAGCTGGTACTGCTCTGGGGAGTACAAATGATGGAATGAGCACAATGCAGACAGATTGGTGATGCTAATTCTCCCACTGCAAGGACATCAGCTAAGGGAATTACTTTGTGGCATATATGTTCACTGTAGATTTGCAACCAAGATGCCATTCAGTTCTATTATCATTAGACAGGTATTTTTTGGCGCTCAATTGTGATTGCCCTGAGGGACCAGGAGAAGGACTAGGGAACATGAAACCAGATCCCTTTGGGAGGATGACTGATTAATTTGGGCATCTTTATTAAGATTTTATTTAGAGGTAGTTGTGATAACTCATACCTATGATCCTGGCTACTTGAAAGACTGAGTCAGGAGGATCAAAAGTTTGAGGCCAGCCAGGGCAACTTAGAGAGCCCCTTTCTCTAAATATATAATGGATAAGGGGATATAACTCAGTGGTAGAGTACTTGCCTAGCTTGTCCAAGGCCTAGGGTTTGGTCCCTAGTACTTCAATTTAAAAGAAAAAAAAAATTGATTCTAGCTCAGTTCTAAAAGAGATTTTACATATATTTTTTTGAGACAGGTCTAAGTTGCTTAGGGCCTCACTAAATTGCTGAGGCTGGCTTTCAAGTTTGCCTTCCTCCTGCTTTAGCCTCAACAACCAATGAGATTACAGGTATGCACCATCACACCCACCTGGCTAATTCTTTGCAATGGTAGACTTGGTAGACTTTCTACACTGTTTGATAAACAATATAAAGGACTAAGAGCTGGACATGGTGGCACACACCTATAATCCCAGACACTGGGGATACTAATGCAATAGAATTACAAATTTGCAGCCAGCCTGGGCAATTTAATGAGACTCTGTCTCAAAGTTTAAAAAGTGCTGGGGATGTACTCAGTGGCAGAGTGCTTGCCAAGCATTTGTGAGGTCCCCAATACTGTAAAACAAATCATACAAACAAATAAAAAGGACTGAAAAGTTTTAGTCCTAAGAGACTGGGAACGGTAACTGAAATAAGTGACAGCATAAATTCTTTCCCTGATCACCTCTTAAGAACTGTTGCATTCTAAGAGGTGAGGCTTATGGCTTATGGCCAGGAGAGAGCTGGCAGGTTGCAGAACCACTAGCTTAAATATAGTGGCCATCTTCCATGTCCAATTAAGAATACTGCCTCTTCTGGATACATTTGTTAGCATTAAGTTGACGTGAGCAGGCTGACTAAATTCATTTATCCCCTCCACAAATGAATGAAATACTGAACTCTAGAATGGATATTAGTATTTCTTTGCTAAGAAGACTCCTAGTAGCTTCTTAGTAGCTGAGGCAGGAAGATTGCAAGTTCAAGGCCAGACTAGGTAACTTAGACCCTATCTCCAAAATTTTTTTGGGGGGGGCGAGTGTTATACATGCAACAGTACCTTTATTTTATTTATTTATCTTCATGTGGTGCTGATGATCAAACCCAGGGCCTCATATGTGCTAGGTAAGCACGCTGAGCTACAACCCCAGCCCTCAATTTTTTTTTTTAAGGGCTGGGTATGTAGCCCAGTAGAGTACCCCTGGGTTAAATCCCTGGTATGGAAAGTGGAGGGGAGAATAAAGGAGGGAGGGATAAAGAAGGCATACCAAATTAATGAGATGGTTCTACTGTCCAGGGGTATATTGGCTATCTACTCTGAGTAACAAATTACTCCAAAATTCAGTAGCTTAAAACAATAAATACTTATTATCTCATTGTTTTGGTGGGTTAGGAATCTTCTGCTGGATGCCTCTTGATTCATGATCATGAGGGTCTCTCGTGATCAAGGTATTACTAGTCATCCAAATCCAGTCATCCCTGTATTTGATTTAGGGTGAATTTGATTCCACTCACATGGTTGTTGGCAGAGACATTATTTCTTTTCACAAGGGCTTTTGCAGACTTCTCAAAACATGGAAACCAGAGTCTTTTTATAATATTAGGTTCCATGATTTTTGCCATATCCGAGTGAGTCACTAAGTCTAGGCTGTACCCAAAGAGAAGAGAATGCACGAGAGGATTAGTACTAGGAGGTAAGGTTTGGAGAGCCAGTTAGAGACTGCTCATCTCAAGTGCCCCCTGGTTCTAGTGAGAGATTTCTACCAAAATCTATACCAGGAGGTACTGGGATTACCTTGGACCTCTGTCAGCCTGATGGGCTTCCCTCCTTCAAATGCTGCTGGAAGGTGGGCACTGCCAGTTAGTGGTTTTTATGTTTTCCTTTTTTGGTCTAAGATGAGTTTCTATATTGGAACTATGGCTGAGGTCTGTGAAGCTGTTTCCTAAAATTACATTTGTGTTTTGAGCATTTTATATAAAGAGAGTGAGGCTACAGTGAAACAAAAAGTTTAAAAGCCACTAGTCTAAGTTAATGTTGGACTTTCTGTTTAGTCTTGGTTCAAAGAAGATACCATCCAGAGAATGGATAGATTATAATCCAATAATCAGTTAGCTATTCTCCCGTTAAAGGGAATTAAGATTATTCCCAGTTCACTTTGGATGGTATTTTGGACATTGCCATGCTCTTAAATCACAGAGCACATTCATACAAAAAAAATTTACTTCCATAGATAGGAGGAAATCACGCCAAATATGCTTTTTAGGAAGGAAAATAGTACTGTTAGGTAATTAGACAGCCATGAATGGGTGAGCACGGAAAGAACAATGAAGGGCAACTGAAAACCACAGGGAGGCTTATCTGAAAGATAAATATCTGGAAGATGGAATTTGGTATGTGAAAACCTCCACCAGCCATAATTACATACACTAAAGAAAAATTAAGATCCTGTCACACCCTACTAGGTGAGATGGCCTGGAACTCTCCCTTATCACCAAAATTATGTCACAGCCCTCAATTACCCCAAACATGACAAAGAAAGCTTGCTAAAAACTATTCAAAGGGTAGTAAATTGATAAAGGGGCAGGGAATTGAAGCAAAAACAGGGGAACTCAATTACCTTATCATCCTCTGTTCAATGTGGTCTATGCAGTTCTTATACTGTTAGTCAGAAGTCAAGAGGTAGACCTAGGTAGGACTCTGGAAATGTCCTTGGGATCCCCAATAAAACTTGAGGGCAGGAGGGGCAAGCTGTCCTTCTCTTTGTGAGGATCCATTCTCTCCCATGAGAGTGTCCCTTTTCCCTTTTCCTGTCCCTTGAGTAAACTCATGCCTGCTACTCTAAGTAACATGTCTGAAATCTTTATGGTATGATCACAAGAGCTGGTGAAGAGGGGGCTTCTGCAGCTGCCTCAGCTTTGCAGCAGGCCTCTGTCTTGTAACAATACTAAGTCCCATGTTCTTGTGAAAAATGAAATGCTAACCAAATGTGGCTTTCTGGAACTGAGTTTATGATAGAAACAAACTGGCACATCAGAAGGTGAAGTGCTACCAGAAAGGAACTGAAAATGTAATGATAAGGAAGAATCCAAGAGTCAAAATAAAAAAAAAAACATATAGGTCTTGACTTACCTCTAGCTACTTTTTATAGGGACAGGTAATGGTGTCCATGAATGTAGTTCTGGATTATAGCAGGATATCACTGCAGACCAACTGAAGTTCATGTTGATCCTGAATTATGAAGGTCGAAAGATGGAGGTCAGAGTTCAGAAAAATGGGTCATTTCAGCTTCCTTAAATCTGAAAGTCAGTAAGGCACTTTAGAAACATTGCCATTCAAAGTGCCTAAGATGTATACAGAGCATCAAATATAAAAGGAACGTCACTTTTTTTGAAAACTTATTTTCTTGGAACATGTCATACCCCAGAAATATGAGCCATTAAACATGTATCTTTTATGCCTGCGATTCCTTGGTCACTGACCACTTATACTTTCTTCTTTTTGGATTAGAAAACTTCCCCAGGTTATCTGTTCAATGAACCTAAGACTGCCCTGGTATGCACTATAACAGTTTTTCCTTAGATAGTATTGTAATTGGATTATTTCTTAAAGCTTCCCTTCTGCTGCTTTTCTCTGCAAGTGTGTTTTTAAAGGGTGTTGTCAATTCAGTAATGAGGAAGTTATTGAAGACTATTTGGGGCTAAGTAGCTAAGGAATGAATGTATTGAATGTGAGCCCTTCCCCACAGGGATTGTTCGAATCCTCTATGGAGAAGGCTCCTGTGTCTGTGGCCTGCGGAGGTGAGAGCCCCCTGGATGGAATCTGCCTCAGCGAATCAGATAAGACAGCTGTGCTCACCTTGATAAGAGAAGAGGTAAAGGCATTTTTTTTCTGTCTGCTTATCACATTTCTCTGTAAAGCCCATGTGCCAACCAGTAGATTCCATCTTTGTTGGCTCAAGTTGCCCCAGGCTGTAAGTTCTTATTTCCTACAGCTTGTGTGTAAAACTCAGTATTGATGCTGAAGTCCTGACATGTTAGTGTCCACAGGAAAAGCCAGTGCCCTGAAACACATTCTTAAGAATTTGGTAGGCTTCTTTAACTTTTAGCCTTGAAGCATTAAGTGTCTAATTTTGCCATCTCTGTTCTGATCCATTTTTAAGAGGCTTATGCCTAAGAATGCCTTAAATTCTAGGCATGTAGCTATAAAAAATTGTTTCCTAATTCCATCCATTCTTTAAACAGTTCAGCTCTCAAATTCCAGTATTGTGTTTTTAAACAGTCTCTATTCAAAAGACATTACCACAAGGCCTTTTCCAGGTGAACTGAAAACTATGGAAGACACTGTTATGCCTCATTACTCAGTTACCATCCTCTCCTGTCATATTTCTGTGCTGTATTTTATGTGTTTGGTTTATGTGTTCCTTGAAGATTCCACTTTTTCTTTTTTTAAAGAAAGTAATTCTGTTGCCATAACAATTTTATGTTTACACTACGATGAAAGTAATTAAGTACCTTTGCTCTATCTAGGTCTTTCAACATTATATAAGTAACTTTAGATTGGTAACAAGGGCTGTCAGCCAGTCCTGTTGTCAAAACTTGGGAGCAGTGGTAAGGAAGCCTACCACTGCCACCCTGCTCATTTTCTTATAAATGAGAAAAATGACTTCGTCTTCCTCTTGAGAGTTAAACTCTTGAGATAAATGACCACCTATTGAACCAAAGCAAAGACATGTCTTGTTGCCTGAAGCACACAGGGTGGCTTCTAGGTTCTTGGAGACACCAAAGTAAAGAATATACCCATCAGGAATCAGGAAACACAGCCAAGGAAGGGTAGTCGACAGTGGCAAACCCATTGGAGTTGAGGTAGTAAGTTGAAAGTGTTTCCAGATAGTAAGCATCCCAAATATGGGTGTGGGTTTTGGCCTGACTGGCAAGATCCTTCTGATGGTGAAAGATCCTAAAGAGGGATGTATCCAGCCTGGGGCATTCCCCCTCTGCACCCCTTGTTCTGACTCCATTCTTACCAGTCAGAAATCTCTGTAGAAAAGATTGTGCTGGTCACACCAATTCATAGTACTCTGATTTTGTGGCAGTTTCATTTCTCAAAGAAAATTGGTGGTCTGACATCTACTGCAATTATGTAACTTTGGCTAAGGTGAATCTCTGTCAGTCAGACGCTCGAGTGCTCTTGGTGTCCTGTCCAAACTGTGTCCCTACAGAGTTGACAGCCAGACCATGGACTGAGGTAAAATTCATGGAACTTGTAAAATCCTCTAAAGTTCCTGGGAGATCTGCTTAACTTTATCCTAGTGGCTACATTTCATCATTCTACAGCTGAGAGTACACGTTTCCAAATGTTTATGAACATTATATACAAATGTCAAGGTTTTATATTCCTAATGTCAACCGAATGCCTCAGGTTATACTTGGTCATGTGTTGTTTTCAGTCTCCAATCTTAAAATGAAACTTTAACAGATTGATAAGGTAAAATCCAAGCTTTATTATCATTTAGATAATCACTAAAGAGATTGAAGCCAGTGAGTGGAAGAAGAAATATGAAGAGACCCGACAAGAAGTTTTGGAGATGAGGTCAGACTGGAAGCTGGGGGGAGGGGTCAGGTGTCTTGAATATTATTAAATCTACAAGTGTTTGCTCACCACAGAACCAGCTGTTGGGAACTTGAGGGCTTTGATCTGAGATTACCTCACTTTGCAATTGAGAGTGTCATTTCATGAGTTATGTATTCAAGTATCATAACTCATCTTGAGTCGTTCAGAACATTACATGAAAGCAAAGTTCACACTGTTATTGTCTTTTTTAGAGAATGGACAAAAATGGGCTGGGGATGTGGCTCATGCGGTAGCGTGCTCGCCTGGCATGCGTGCGGCCCAGGTTCGATCCTCAGCACCACATACAAACAAAGATGTTGTGTCCGCCAAATACTAAAAAATAAATATTAAAAAAAAGAATGGACAAATTTGTGCAAGAATATCCATTTGGAATACAGAATAATAAGATTTAATGGGGCTGGGGATGTGGCTCAAGCGGTAGCGCGTTCGCCTGCATGCATGCGGCCCAGGTTCGATCCTCAGCACCACATACCAACAAAGATGTTGTGTCCGCCGAGAACTAAAAAATAAATATTAAAAAAATTTCTCTCTCTCTCTCTCTCTCTCTCTCTCTCCTCTCTCACTCTCTCTTTAAAAAAAAAGATTTATTGATAAGATCAATGATGGAGGCATTGAAATTCAATGGGGGATTGAACCTAGAAGTGTTCAACTATAGAGCTACATCCCAAACCTTTTTTATTATTTTGAAACAGGGCCTCACTAAGTTGCCCTGACTAATCTTGATCTTATGATCATCTTGCCTCAGTCCCCCAAATAGCTATAATTACAAGCATGTGCCATTGGGCCTGCAGAATCCATAATAATTTAAAATAGTCATTCATAGTAGCTTCAAGTTACATAATCATCACATGGATTATAAGTAGGCATGTTAATAGAAAACAAAATTGACATTAAATTGAAATCTTTTAATTTATCCTCTTTATTCTCTAAGAGAATTATGTACCATTAAGTGACTAAGGATGGCATCAAAGAAGAGAAGGAAAAAACATACATAGTTCATGCTTGTACAGTCTGCATTTGAGTGTTTAAGAAACATTTTAGCTGGGTAAAATGGCACGTGCCTGTAGTTCCAGCTACTTGGGAAGCCGAGACAAAAGGGAGACCCTGTTACGTAAATTTGTATATGTAAATCAGTATATATCAATGAGTTTAATTGTTTGAGGGCAGCATTTCTCTAAATTCCATTGTATGAAAATTCTCTTCTGAATATTCTTTTTTCTATTTAGGAAAATTGTGGCTGAATATGAAAAGACCATTGCCCAAATGATTGGTAAGGAGTTTTTTTTCCCTAGGGCATGAGCTATAGAATCTGAGTCAGTTCATGCTGCCTTAACAAGGTACCATAAACTAGGTTACTTATAAACAACTGGCATTTATTTATTACAGTTCTGAAGGGTGAGGAGACCACAATCAAGGTTCTGTCAGTTCCGGTGTCTGACATGGGCCTGTTCCTTGTAGTCATGGCCTTCTTACTTTGTCCTCACCTGGTGGCTGAATGGGATAGCTAGCTAGCTCTTTGTGGTCTTTCTTTTCACACACATAATAATTGTACACATCTGTGGGGTGCACTGTGATAATTTGATCCATGAATGCAGTGTGCAGTGATCTAATCAGGATAATTCACAAATCCATCTCAAGTATGTATCATTTCTTTGTACTGAGAACCTTTGAACTCCTTTATTCTGGTTCTTTAAAAAAATAAATAATAAATTGTTATAAATTATAGTCACCCTACTATACTATAGAACATTAGACCTTATTCCTCATATCTAACTATAATTTGGGACCTGTTATCCAACATCCTTCTTTCCCTTCCTCCCCTTCCCAGCCTCTAGAGACCAACATTATATTTTTTACTTCTGTGAAATCAACTTATTAGCTTCCACACATAACAGTGAACATGCAGTACTTACCTTTTTTTGTGCCTAGCTTAATTCACTTAACATAATGATCTTGGTTCTGGGGTCTCTTCTAGAAGGATATTGTCCTGTCTCTGCCTCATAACTTAATTACCTCCACAACCCCCCCCTCCCAACACTATCACACTGGGGTTAGGTTTCAGCCATATGAATAGGGGAACAAGGAGCGTAAACATTCAGACCATAGCAGGAGATCTTAATATGAACTTCAGTTTTTTCATCATCTATCTCATTTCCATGGTAGGCATATTCTACAAAGTTGCTTCAAATGCTGAACTGGTGGATACTGAAGCACACTCCTAAGAGGAAAAGCAGGACTAAGTTCCTGTGAGCCTATGGTCACAACATTTATATCAACTGATCAATATGTAACCTTGTCTTATATGTGTTTCCACTTAAATACACCTTACTTAATATATATAATTGATTTTTAAACATTGAATTCATGTTCAACAGGGTGTCAATTCATATCTGAACAAAACTTACCTGGCACATGTATTTTTTTTTATTTATATGACAGCAGAATGCATTAAAATTCTTATTACACATATAGAGCACAATTTTTCATATCTTTGGTTGTATACAAAGTATATTTACACCATTTTATGTCTTCATACCTGTACTTTGGATAACAACAATCATCACATTCCACCATCATTAATAACCTCATGCCCCCTCCATTCCCCTCCAACCCCTCTGCCCTATCTAGAATTCATCTATTCCTCCCATGCTCCCTCTCCCTGTCTCACTATGAATCAGCCTCCTTATATCAAAGAAAACATTCAGCATTTGTTTTTGGGGGGATTGGCTAACTTCACTGAGCATTATCTTCTCTAACTCCATCCATTTACCTGCAAATGCCATGATTTTATTCTCTTTTATTGCTGAGTGATATTCCATTGTGTATATATGCCACATTTTTTTATCCACTCATCTGTTGAAGGGCATATAGATTGATTCCACAGTTTAACTATTGTGAATTGTGCTGCTATAAACATTGATGTGGCTGTGTCCCTGTAGAATGCTGTTTTTAAGTCCTTTGGGTATAGACCGAGGAGAAGGATAGCGGGGTCAAATGGTGCTTCCACTCCCAGTTTTTCAAGAAATCTCCATATTGCTTTTCATATTAGCTGTATCAATTTGCAGTCCTACCAGCAGTGTATGAGTGTACCTTTTTCCCCCTCATCCTCACTAACACTTATTGTTGTTTGTATGCATAATAGCTGCCATTCTGACTGGAGTGAGATGAAATCGTATAGTGGTTATGATTTGCATTTCTCTGATTGCTGGTGATGATGAACATTTTTTCATATATTTGTTGATTGATTGTATATCATCTTCTGAGACGTGTCTGTTCAGGTCTTTGGCCCATTTATTGATTAGGTTATTTTTTTTTTTTTGGTGCTTTTTGAGTTCTTTATATACCCTACAGATTAGTGCTCAATCTAATGTGTGAGGGGTATAGATTTACTCCCAAGATATAGGCTCTCTGTTCACGTCACAGATTGTTTCTTTTGCTGAGAAGAAACCAGAGACCCTGCGTCTAACAGAAGAAAAAGTAGGCCCTAATCTCCATCGTGTGGGATATTCCTTAATAAGAGGACTGTGGCAGAAGAATTAAACTTCCTTAATAAGAGTCCTGTGGCAGAAGAATTAAAATCAAGAATCAATAAATGGGCTGGCACATGTATTTTAAGGCACTTCACAGCCTTCTTATGCTTTGTAACACTAGATGGCACTTCAGTACCACCTTTGGGGGCCATTTTAAACAGCAAGGTCACCAAAATAAAGCACAAAAATGCAAAATGTGACACTAAGTAGACTACTTGAAAAGGATAGTTGTTTATAGTATGAAATAAGGTAAAGCATCCCTGTCTGCCCTCAGATGAGAACACGAGCAATAGATGAATAAAAATTTTACTCACATGCCTTGAGTATGGATTCTAGGATTGCAAATAAATTTAAGTTAGTACACAAATTGCAAATACAGACTGCAAATAATGAGGATTGGCTGTTCTTGGGTTCATGTTTTTGAATTCTATGAAAGCCCTCTAAGCCATACCCAGAATGTTGATGGCCCACATACTATACCTACTGGGCGGAGTCCTCTGTTTTTGATGCAGTATCCTTCTGATTTTTCCTGTCAGACCCAGTAGTGCCTTAACAATGGTGATTAATCCTCCATGTTGAATTTAGAGCCTCTTCTAGTGAATTTTGTAAAGATTGATTCCCTAAATCAAATCAAGACAGATCTTTAAGCATTTAAATACTGAAATGATTTTTTTTTTTTTTTTTTTGTCCATGTCACCTATTGCCTTCCCAGCTCAGCCTTGGCCAGGGCCATCTCCTCTGTGTGTAATATTCTCCCCCATAGCTGCATGGCTCCCACCCTGTTCTTTGGGTCTCTATTCAAATTTTTTTCTCTGAAGAGGCAGCTCTATAAAACAGCAGCCCACTCACCTGTTCCTCATTCCTCTCATCCTTTTTTTTTTTTTACCCCATCACTCTCACCATATGTCGCTCCCCATTAAAATATAAGTCCTTGGGAGTGGGAATTTTTTTATACCCATGGCTGTGTTCCTTCCCACTGAGAACACTGCCTGGCTCAGGGAGAGCAGCTGTTCACCATTGTGTGAATAAACATGCCATTATTTTTTACTTATAATTCCCAGAAGATGAACAAAGGACAAACATGACCTCTCAGAAGAGCTTCCAGCAACTTACCATGGAGAAGGAGCAGGCCCTGGCTGACCTCAACTCTGTGGAGCGATCCCTTTCTGATCTCTTCAGGAGATATGAGAACCTGAAAGGCGTACTGGAAGGGTTCAAGAAGGTAATGAGTGTGTCCTTTTCTGTCTCTCTCCTGGCTAGTACTGGATCATCACACACATAATGCAAGGGGTAAAAAGCCTTTTAAAAGGGGCTCCGCCTTGTATCTTCTATTCCAGTAAAACCATGTTTTTTTTTACTTTTTCATTTCTATAATCAGGCAGCTGGCCCACAGGGTGGTATCTCTTGATTATTTTTACTGGATCAAGCCAGTGAAGCCTAGATACAGCCAGAGTGTGGCATAGAGTACAAGAATTGGAACCCTCAGATCTCAGGATACATCTAGAAACGTTCTTTTTAATTATTCACCTTTTCAATGTTAGTAAGTGTAGAAGGGATTCCATATCATTGAAAAAAAATCTTAAGTGGCATATTTTAGAAAACATTAAATGTAATAATTTGGTTGAATAGTATTAATAAGACACATTAAAGCAGTGAAATTCTTTTGTTTTCTTTTTTTAATGCGGCTGAGGTGGAACCTAGAATCTCATACATGCTAGGCAAGAGCTGTACCGCTGAGCCACACCTTCAGCCTTTGAAATTCTTTATTTTCCTATTAAATTAAAAATGAAACTAGCCAATATGTCTAATGTAGAAATCAAATCACTATTCAGTTTTGAATAAGTACCTCCCTAAAGGAGGTATATTGGTATAACTGAACCTTACTGTATGATGTTGAAAATTAATACATAAAGAAATTATGTTATAAAAATATCTAGAATTTTAAAGTGAGATTTGTATGTGCCTATTTCAGATTACCATACATATTAAAGTTATCTGAGTTAATTGGGTTTTTCCATTTTTTTACATATGACTCTGATATATATTATATTACTAGTAGAAGAAAAATGAAATGACCTGTTTATTTTTAATTTTCACTATGGAACAGAATGAAGAAGCCTTGAAAAAATGTGCTCAGGATTACTTAGCCAGAGTTAAACAAGAGGAACAGCGGTATCAGGCCCTGAAAATCCATGCAGAAGAAAAACTAGACAAGTAAGAGCTTGTAAATTTGAATTTTACTTTTCATAATGTTATGAGGATATTGACAGAGGCAGAAACTTCATTTTATCTAAAAAGTAATATATACTTGTACATTTTGCTAAATGTATTCCTAAGTGTAAGAAAACAAGTTCACTGTTTTGCAACCTCAGGGGGTGTGTATGTATATCTGTGTGTGAGAGACAGATTTCAATTTTTGAGCCATCTTCTTTACATGGTTAAAACATTAAGAAACATAAAAAGGTATACAGTATCACCCTCCCTTTCCTGCCCCCCTTACACTAGGTTCCTACCTCTTTTCCCCTCAAATAATCAGTAGAGTTTCTGTTTCTCCTTCTAGATATGCTTTTTTCCCTCCTTTTTTAGATGATAGCATACTTCCTTTTTTTGTGTAGCAATACAGTTTTGAAAATCTTTCTCTGTCTAGTCTGTTCATGAGGAGCTTCCACATGGTATTCCACTGTTGGAATGTATCATTTACATTCTCTCCTGTTGGACATTGAGGTTAATTAGAATCTTTTGCTGCAACAAACAGTGCTGTAGTAGGTAACCCTGTAGATTATCCTTTTACATGCATTTAAGTTATCTTTATGATATATGTAATAGAAAAGGAATTCTTGAACCAAAAAATAATGAATGTATAATTATAGTAGTTATTTTCAAATGACCTCATAAAATTTATACCCATTTATACCCCTGTACAATTCTTAGGAGCATTTGTTTTCCCTACAGCTCTGTTAGCAGATCAACTTATTGATTTTATGCAAATCTAATAGATGAAAATGGTATTTCATTGTAGGTTTTTGTGGTTTTGGGCAAGTAAGCAACATAACTTTTATTTTATTACCTGTAGTTTTGATTTGCATTTGTCTTAATGAAGAAACTAAATATATTTTAGCACTTACCTATTCAAATATTTACTGTGTATGACTATTCTTTGCCTATTTTTCCATTGTCAGTTTATATGTTTTATACATTAGGGATACCAGCCCTTTGTAATGTGAATTGTGAATAATTTTTCAAGGTTGTCATGTATTTTTTGGCCCTGTTATGGTGTTTCTGATATGCAGAATGTTTCATTTTTAGTACTGGGTATTGAACACAGGGCCTCATGTAGGCCCGATAAGCAAGACGCTGTTTCAAAATATATTTTTTTAAAAAAAGATTCCCTTTTTATTTTATTAATAAGGTTGCTTCCTTGAGGTTTGTGTCTCATAAACATTAATGGCTAGTATTCTAAATTGTTTAGCTGTGATGATCTCTGGAGTGACCTGTCCACTTTTATATTGGGTTTTTAAAAAATTAAGATTATTGTAGAAACTGTTACATAATTCTTTTCTCATGAAATACAAATTTTAAAGAACGCCATGGCCTTCAAAAATGATTCTACCATTGGCGTGTCTCATGGGAATTTCCCTAGCAATTGTATATAAAATGAATTTTTATTAATTAAAATTAAATTATGTAAGTCTCTGATTCTTGTCTTTTTGCTGATCATGCAATCTGTTCTTTTGAGTCTGTCTGCTGGAGGTCAATGGTTATTCTCCTGACTCTTTAGCTGTGCCCTGGCTAACATGTGCTTTCTTTCTCTTTATTCCACAAACAAAACTCCACAAACAGAGCCAATGAAGAGATTGCTCAGGTTCGCACAAAGGCAAAGGCTGAAAGCGCAGCTCTGCATGCTGGACTCCGGAAAGAGCAGATGAAGGTGGAATCCCTGGAAAGAGCCCTGCAGCAGAAGGTATGACAAGGGGTTGGGTCAAGACAACCATGCAGGTGCCTGGTCCTCCTCCTCTACAGTGGCTCACATTGGTCCTTGGTGTGCTTTGTGCACCATGATCCTGGGTGAAAGTGACCTTGCCTTTGTACTCAGATACTTCAACCCAGATCCTTTGTGAACTAATTCTTGGGGAGACAGACAAGTCACGCCATTAACCTTCCAGTTATATTATATGCGAATCATCCACAGGCAGGGTGCAGAAAGGAATTTGGAATTTGCATTTTAACTGAAGTTCAGTGATCAAACACTTTTAGTAGGGGTCACGAGGCTTACCTTTCATTCATTCTGTTTTCTTTTTATGCAATACATGAAGCCATCTTCCCCTTCACTTGCTTTAGATCATTGGTTCTCAATTAGGGGTAATTTTGCCCTCCAGGAGACATTAGGCAATGTCTGGAGATTAATTGGCTGTCATGACTGGGAGATGCTACTAGCATCTAGTGAGTAGAAGCCCAAAATGTTGTCAGATATCCTACAGTGCACATCCCCCCCCATCCATACATTTACCCAGGCCAAAACACAAGTCCTGCTGATGTAGAGAAACCCTTTTGTAAATAAATGGAAACCAGTAGTAGCAATCCTTATATTGCACTTCCCAGCAATTTTTGTTTCTTTTTTATGTCTCCAGCATTTTACTTACTACATCTCCACTTATGCACTTGTACCTATTCAGTCCATTTAGTTAGAACATGGGGTCTGAGGGCCCCTCATGTTCCCTTGGATACTCTGATGCCAGAATCCCAACTCCTAGAGAAGCTGATGGATTGAGTGAGACTCAGATGTTTGTGTTGCTGAAAAGTACCTCACACAGTTCCTATGAAAACAAGAAATTTGGGAACTGAGTTGTTTACAAACAGGCTTCAGAGGACTGGTGACTACCCACCTCACCCTCTACTCAGTTAAGCCCAATACTATGAGTACATGCACATTTACAGGGGAGAAGGATTAGCATTTTCCTTTCTTCACAAGATCTCTAATATAGAAAAGTAAAGAATCACTGAATTAGGTTGTCTAGGTAGGATCTAGCCAGTCCTGGGACTATCTAGCTATAATTCCCTTTATCTTAGAACACAAAGTGGCCTGCTTATAATCATATCATCTGTCTTTTAGAACCAAGAAATTGAAGAACTGACAAAAATCTGTGACGAGCTGATTGCAAAGCTGGGAAAGACTGACTGAGATTCCTCTCTTCACGTAGCAGATCTGCACTCCAATGCTTCTGTCATGACCACAAGTATCTTGCCTTATCTAGGAATAATCGTACCTTTGCAGAGAAAAAAAAAATTAAAAAAAAAAAAAAAAAAGCACAGACCCACCGCTGCCTGTCCTGCTTAGTTGCCAGTACAGCAGCCCTGGAAGGAGCCCTGGAGGTTAGCCCAGTCAGGAAGGAGTGTGATCTGCCAGTGCTGGAATCCTTTTCTGCTCCCCAGCATCAGGTTCAGTTAGGGAGGCTGTAGAGCCTGGTTTTCTCTTAGTTGGTCTTAAAGTCATCTTTCCTTCTCCCAAGTTTGTAATTTGTGATTTTGTGGCTACCATTTGGGGTTATCTCCTCTACCACCTGTCTGATATTTTTATGACCTTATAATCTTTTAATTTTCAGTATCACTGGTTTTATTGAAGGAGATGATCTGGCCTTTTGTTATTTACAGTTTATAAACAAGAAGGGGCTTTGAGTATCCTTGTTATATACATTATCCTTCACACATCTCTATCTATACATGCTGCTGCTTTGTCCCTACAGCACATAGAAGAACATACATCTATAAATGTAAAACCCTGTTTTGAAACAGCCCTGTTTCCAAATGCTAACTTACAAATTTGGATATCAAGTACAGTGACACATGCCTGTACTCCAGCTACTCAGGAGGCTGAGACTAGAGGGTCAGTTGAGCCCAGAAGCACTGTCTTCTCCTGACCCCGCCCCCCAAAAAAAGAAAAGGAAAGAAAGAAACTGGGGGGCATCCAAGATGTGAAGGCCATAGACATGAGTTTCACATCTAGGGAACACTTTCTGCCTCGCTGTTTCATTGCGTTGGTATTTAGACACCCCTGCATATTGATGAGGACAGCCCTTTGGCACTGAGTCCTCCTACTGAAAGTGGTGTCTGCTTTCTGCATGAACATCGGTGCAGAAATCCCTCAAAGCTGGGGTTTGTGAAATCTGCCCTGGAGTCATTTAGCCTTCTGCTTCCTTTTATTGATGCAAAACCAACATCTCACCTTTGTTATCTCTGAAATATTCAAAGAAAAATCTATTTGTGAAAGCTTAGATGGTCTTAATTAAAAAGTGACTATAGCCCTGTTATCAATTACAAGGCAAAGGAAGAGTAATCTCTTTGTCTTTACAAGTGTGGTACATTGTTCTTTGGATATTTAAAAAAGAAAAAATCCTTTCATACTTAAGATAGAGTTTTTAACAAAGCAGGCAGTAAAAATAATATGTGACCCATTCCAAAGATTAGCACATATGTTTGAACAAAACAGTCTGAACACTAGGGAAGGAGGTACAGGGAGAAGGTCCATACAGACAAAACCAAGTTCCTCCAGCTATTGCTGGACACAGTTCAGAGTGGTGGGACATTAACCCCAAAATGGAAATTTCCCACGAATCCCCTTTCACTTGATAGGCAAAACCCATGCAAGTGTTATAAAGCACTCTTTTGTCTTAATCTTACACCCTGAAAGTGGTGATATGCACTATGTTCAGTACATGTCCGTTTTCCTACTTCTCTTGTAAAACTGTTGCATGAGCCAGCTTCAACAGTGAATTGTGCCTCGTGGAGAACCTCTATAGATCTTTAAAAAAAAAAAAAAGTGTTTCTTTAGCAGTGTATTGCTCATGTGGGTGCAATCTTTAGCCCCAGGGAAGTTGATAATGTCTTTTAAAACCAGAGTCATGTTTTACCAATATGCATTTATCATAATTGGTGCTTAGGCTATATTTCAAAGCCTATTGTCTTAACATTTTGTACAAAACAAAACAAAACAAATTATTTGTGGTTGGAGAAGTGGCTTGACAATCATTTGGGCTTTGAAAGTAGTGACTGTGGTTTAATGTGAATGCTGTACCAGGAGTCACAGTATTGGGTACAAGTGTCTCCTGTGGTATGACCACTTTTTTCTCTAGTCCTCTACTATGAGGGGAGTTGATTTTGCATTTTGCAGAAAGAAACAGTGCAAACCCTTTACTGCTGTGTTTTGCTGACATTCATGTTTACTTGTTTTAAATTGATCTGTTTTAAGTATGAAAAGCTTATAGTAGTCTCCATTATAAATCCATAGTCATTTTTTTTTCTTTTTAAAATATTTTTGCAGTGCTGGGGATTGAACCCAGAGCCTCACATATCCTAGGCAAGTGCCCTACTGCCAAGCTACATTCCCAGCACTATAATCATCTGTTTAAGCTATTATGTATTTTAAAAGCACACTCTGTTGTGTTAAAACAGAGGTAACGACATTCCTTCCCTAGCACACTAGTAGAAAAAAATTCTTGAAAACTGGACCCCAGTGAATGAAGGTGCTGTATGAAAGAGCCCTTGCTAAATAATATTTGTCACTGACCTCAGTCATGACCATTACAAGGAAATGGCTGCCATTCTATAATAGATGGATACTCTCAAACAAGACTCAAAATATATCATTACAACTGGCAGATGAAGAGAATATACTAGACAGAGTGAAGTATATTTATTTTTCTTTAAACATAAGCCAAAAATTAAAAAAAAAACCGTCTAGAACTCTGAAGAGCAAGAATATACTCTAGAATTTGCTTCGGCATGTATGAGGACCAAATTACTTGTTAGACAGTCAATTTTAAAAACTGGGTTATGAAAGCGAAAGGGGGAAATGGAAGTTAGCTTCTGGCTTAGGTTTGGGAATATTAAGTGATCTTGCTGAGACTGAATCCAGAGCCATTTCTTCAGTTTCTGACTTTGCCAAAGTGTAGATAACTTTTATCTAGCAGTATTTTGGGAAAAAAAATGGACTGAATGGTTTACTGTGTAGTCTAGATAGTTGGTCACATCAGACCTCCCGGGATTTACTCTAGTTAGGTGAGCTACTTGAAGATGGTGATTTCCCTAAACCTTTTTTGTTCTGTAAAACTGCTCTGGAAATCTTGAAAGGCCCCGTGTTCTCACGTGGTTTCTAGCTTCTTCATATGCAGCCCAAATTAGGAAGTGCAGAAGCATATGACAGTGAAAAACAGGATTCAGCAGACTTCCAGAAGTTATGGGATCTGAGGGGAGATTCGCCTGTAGTTCTGGAGAATAGCTCAAGTTAAATCTTCTTTCCAGCCAATGGCTCTTCCTACTTATCCACACTTGGTACAACCCCCCGGCACATACTTAGATATCTTTTAAATAGCCCTGAATTAGTTCTAATTATAAATAGGGAGAATAAACTGCCCCAAATGTTCTTAAACTGAGCAGCCAAGTTAAAGCACTCACCCTCAGAAAAGGTAAAAGAAAATATGGCAGCTCTGTGCCTCATGAAAGGGTTGGGGGATTTTTGTTTGTTTGTTTGTGTGTGTGTTTGCTTGCTTCAGGTTTTTTTTTAAGAATAAGCATTGGTACACTGGGTTGGAAGTGACTCAGCATATCCTTTTTTATTGTAGTAAGCATTCTGAAGCACCCCCTTTTTACTTCCTTTTGGTTTTTCATTACAGTTGGTAGCCATCTCATTAACTGTTTATGACTGTTGTCTCCTTGTGGTTGTATAACTGTGTGAGCTTGCTCACAGACTTTTTTATCCTGTTTTTAGGAAGAGAGAAAAACCAGGTCTTGAAAGATTAAAATGACTCAAGCAAGGGATTTTAAAATAAAGCTGTATATATTCTGAAGAATTTTAAAAGCTAACAAATTATTATTTGCTTATTGAAGAACAAATATAGTCTGGGAATCCCAGAATGTCAAGCCAAAGCTTAGTCTAAAAAGTCATCATCTTTCAAAGATTTTAATAAAGAATTTTTTTGAGGAGACCTCTGTCCAAAATGGTTTGACTGGCCTCTAGATTCCAGTTATTTATTTTTTTAAAATAATGTACGGGCTGGGGATGAGCTCAGTGGTAGAGTGCTTGCCTACTAACTCTAGTGGTAGAGTTCCAGCCCCAGCCCTGGGGGCAGGGGTGGAGGAGAACAAACTGCCTCTCAATCCTTGAGTCTCCTATACAGGAAAAGTGAAAAGAGTTGATATAATAGACTCTTTTCTCCAAGGATCTCCTCTAGAAGGTCATATATCCAGCAGCATTCTCCAGTGAAGACCCACTCCCCAGCACCAAACTTGAATCTGGAGACTAAAGATTGCACTTTCGTAGTTTTTTGTCCAAATGCAATCCCATTTCTGTGCCTCTTAGCATGCAGTTAGATTTGGACAAACAAGATTCCTAAGGAATGACTTTATTAACTATAATATGGTTACAGCTATTATATAAATATATATATATATATTCTGGTTATAGTTCTAATATGGAGATATTGTGTGTGATGCTGGCCTGTGGCAGTCTGTATAATGCTTCAACTTGTACAGAGGAGGCCAGGCTTGAAGCTGAGGTGTGGCCTGAACCTTCCCTGTGTCGACTTTTTACTTTCCAACTGTCAGGATGCCACTTTCTCCCTCCCTCTGCCTTTTTTAGTGGTATCTGGAATATACTCCAAAGAGTATTTCCTAGTCACATCATTAATTGATACTCTATATTTATGAATAACTTTCAAATGGACATAAAAAATTTGAACTCTGAAGCCACGCCCAGTACAGATACAGGGCAGTGTGTAGGTTACCACACCCGAAGCCTCAGCCTCAGCCTGGGTCCTTCTCAGCTACTGGGACAGGATCCAGGCTTTTTTTAAACCTCAGAGGTAGCAGTAAACTTTTTAGTATTGCTGTTAGCAAGTGTGTGTTTGCCAATAGATATCCATTGTACTAATGTGCCAACAAGTAAATGTTTATTGCACATCTGCTTCCACTGTGTCCCCATGGGCTCCCCGAAGAGTGTGAGGGGCCCCTCACCTGCAAGGGTGAGTGCTGCATTGACTACTGCTATCAGGATTGTGTTGTGTGGAATAATCATCTGCATAAATTTTATATACATAGTAATTTCCCTTTTTATATGTCAGGTAAATATTTGTAAAAGTTATACTCACACAAATGAAATTATTATAATGATTACTAATATATTTTTTCCATGTTTCATTGCCTGAATAAAAACTGTTTATCACTGTTAGATCTGGGTGTGTGTGTGGTGGTGTTGTTTCTAGTAATTCATTTTATCCCCAAGTGTGAAAATTTACAGCAGCTTTGCTTATTTTTATGAGTTCCATATTTCAGTCTAAAAATAGGAAAGATGACATTTTTCCCTACACTCACTTTTGAGGTTTTATGCATTTGGCTGAGTGTGTAATTAAAAACAAAACAAACTTTGGGATTCAGACCTTGCCATGTAAATATCCATGACTTTGCATCTGTGCAAACAGTTTTTAGCTGGGTGGGTGTTTCTTGTTTTTGCTTCAAGACTGTCTTACCCTGAGTATTTTTCAAGTTACCCCAAGCTTGAGCCAGAGCTGTGTCGACATTACGGCCCGCAGAAAATAGTTGAAGTTTTTTTGTTTCTTCTAGGTTAATACCAGGAAAAACTTTTTCAATACTAGCCAGGCCAACTCTCCCCTCAAGGGGAGCAGACAGGAAATTTCATGGGTTGTATTACTGGAAAAGATAGAGTCAAAGCTCCATTTGAAGACTAGGTAAGGATCCCCTAAGGAAACAAGAGCCCTATCACAATCTTACCATTTGACCATCCTAAGACATTGCAGTCAATAAAGTTCCTCAAAGGAATGTTTCACTTCAGTGTGTTCCTGAACTGCAAAGAGAACCCTATAAAAATCACAGGAATATTCTCCTTTTCTGAGAATTATTGGAAAAAATAAGATGGAACTTATCCTCTACTCTTCTAAAAGAGCTTTATTCTTGCATAACTTAAGACCACCAGTGTTCTTTTTTTTTTTTTTTTTTTTTTTTTTTTTAGTGGTACTGGGAGTGAACTTGCCTTGCCCATGGCAGGTAAGTGCACTACTAACCTACATCTACCTCGGCCTTTTTATTTTGAGGCAAGTTCTTGTTAAGTTGCTGAGAGTGTCATTGAGTTGCCCAGGTTGATCTCAAACTTAAGCCTCCTGCCTCAGTCTTCTTAGTAGCTGGGATTACAGGTACACACCACCAAGTCCAACACACCAATGTTTTTTTGGCTTTTTTTTTTGTGTGTGTGTGTGGGGGGGGTATTTGTTTTTTCCACACAGGATCATCTTAGCAATCAATTTTCTTTTTATTTCCAGATCTGCTAGAGATGGAAGCCAGGGTCTCAGACATGTTCAGCAAGTGCTCTACACTGAGCTACATCCCCGGTGGCCACATTTTTATGAAACTATGACAGCAAATACCAGAAGTCATTGCACAAGTTAAGGATAAATATTGGTTTGTGAGATTAGCTTCAGATACAAATTTATGGGTAGTAGGTTATGACAAAAAAGCTTCTCATGGGGCTGGGATTGTGGCTCAGCGGTAGAACACTTGTCTAGCACGTGCGAGGCCCTGGTTTCAATCCCCAGCACCACATAAAAATAAATCAACAAAATAAAAGTATTGTGTCCAACTACTTCTTTAAAGTTTCTCATTATGGCAAAGTAGGCAAAATATGAAAAAAACACATAGGCAATTTAAGTTCATTCACAGTAGCAACTGCAATCCAGAGAGAGGAGTGATATGACCAAGGCTGTATGTTACCAAACCCTGTGGTTTTTACTCAAAATAGGTTAAATACTAATAGACACTTATTCTTTTTTTTTTAAGCTCTTGAAATCCAAGTCCTCCCAGGTTTGTATGGATTTATATCATTTTGTAAGTTTCTAGGCATATAAGAACCAATCAGTCCCAAATGTGGTTTAACTATATTTGTTCACCAAATACTGCTGCATTTGCAGTTTAAAATGAAACATGAAAAAAAATAACTTTTTCATGTTTGATTGAAACTTCATTTAAATATAAATGATATGCTAATTAAAACTATTTTTTTTTCCCAAAAGAAAGCCATTCCTTGTCTACATTTCTTAACTCAGTCATTATGGGTTATTTTACCTAAGGTGTATTCCTAAAGGTGGGAACAGTGGTGCTTCTGATCTTCGAGATAAGTCTAACCCCCAGTATGGAACAAGAAGGTATGGAGTTGTTCAGACAGTGCTGAACATGTCTAGAAGGGAAAACTTAACAGAAAGGATGTTCACACAGGGTAAATACTAGGCTATTCTGAACAACACAGATTGGGTTCTACCTAGGATCAGACCACAGCTTCTCAGTTACTTATCTCCAAGGGCTTCAGTTTTTTAAAATTCTGGCCTAATAGTTTGTACCTCAGAAGATGATTGTGAAGAGTCCAGCAGGAACGTTAGCATAGTGCCTGGCCCTCAGGTCCTCAGTAAACAATTATCACCATCTAAAACCTAGAATCTAAGAAATTTCCAGAGGCTGGATGGTAGAGTCTATGCCTAGCATGTGAGAAACCCTGGTTTCATCCCCAGCACCTCATAATAAATAAAATAAATTCTAATGATGGCTTCCTTGTAAAGCTGAATGATTTTATTGGTTTTCTTCGGCATACCAAAATTACAAAGCTTTGGAAATTTAAAGTTACCTAACTTTGTTGTTTTCTCTGAGAGTAGCAAGAAGGGAAGGAATTGAAAATTAACTGAGGATAAGAAGAGGTCCCAGGGCTGAGGTTGTGCTCAGTGGTACAGCACTTGCCTAGCACATGCAAGGCCCTGGGTTCGATCCTCAGCACCACATAAAAATAAAATATTGAAAATATTGTGTCCAACTACAATTAAAATAAATAAATAAAAGAAGAGGTTCCAAAGTTGGGGCAATTGAGTTATAACGTGGGAAATGGAAATTCCTGTTTGTGTGTTACCACCTACCTCAAGACTGCCCAGGCCTATGCCAGCTATAAAATACCAGATTTCTATTATCTCTTTTTCTTTTGCCAAAATGTACAATTCTTTGAAGTTCTGTTTCTATGGAAACAAATGTTCAAGAACAGATATACCTCAGCTAACAGAAATTTATTTTTTATCCAATTTAAATGAAAGGGTAACTGATATTTGAGTTTTATGTGTGTCAGGTTTCCTAACAAATATGGCACATCACCTATTCCATGTAAGTAGGATTGTTTTTTAACTGATGGGAGAAATGAGGCTAACACACTTATAACATCAGTTGGCTAGGAAGGTGGCACTAGCATTTGAACTCAGATTTCTCTGATTTCAATTCCCATTCTCCTTAAGACGGCTCTCTAGAATATAGTAGCTAACAATACAGAGGACTTCTTATTCACTAAGTGAATTGTCTTGCCCTTTCTTCATCTCATGTAGGAATAATTCAGTGGATAGCAGAGAAGACTTTGCCTGATCATATCACCAAAGTTCAGAAGTATGAGAATATGAACCCCAAATCAAAACTGCATAATCAATTGCAATTCTGAAGCATCAGTGTTCAGGGAAAAGAAACTCCAACTCTCCTTTTTTTCAGGGAGCCCTGTCAGATGGGAAGAGCTTTGCATAGAAGTCTGAGACATGGATTGTGGTCCTAGTTTTGGTCAGCTGCATGGGGTTTTGGATTGAGAACACCAGAGGAAACCTTCCTGCAATTTTGTGATTTTACAAGTTCCCCTCTATGATGCTGTGCCAGACAAAAGATCCCCCAACTTCTTCCATTTAAAGTCATTAAAATACCTGCTCGGGATGTGTCGACAATAGTGGGTTTCTCACAGCTGGCCAGTGTGCAGAAATTTTCCCCATGTTTGCTTTGGCTACAGCATTCAGAAAGGTGAAGTCACCAGCCCACATCACAGGATAAGGGAAAAAGCCTGGGCTCAAATCCCAAATCAACATCCAAGACTCTGCTCTCGTTTTCTCTGGCAGCCTGCTCCTCTCTGGACCAGTTTTTGTCCCCTAGATGAAGAAACTGGCTATGTTCTTGAAGTCCTCTCCCAAGGGTAAGAGTGTCATCATGCTGCTGTACCCAGCCAGTGTCCCTATGATTCAAGCAGACACACTCTAAATTCTCTGGAAAAGGCCCACAGACTCAGTAGTTGAGTTACAACCCCTGTGAGTTGACTAACCTGTATTTTCTGCTTTTCTGAGAATAAATCAAAATGTGTTGAGTTCTTTGGATGTGCAAACTCAATCACAAATATTCAACTATGAGACGTCATGTATAGACTTAGGTATTTTTCTTCTAGACATTAAAATGACACAATTACCTGGTGAATGCAGGCATAATCCCAATATTTTACTAGCATATTAAGAGTCCAAGCCCTGGCCAGGCGTGGCAGCACATGCCTGTAATCCCAGAATCTCAGAAGGCTGAAGCAGAAGGATTGCAGGTTCAAAGCCAGCCTCAGCAACTCAGGGAGGCCCTAAGCAACATAGTGAGACCCTGTCCCAAAATAAAAAATAAAAAAGAGGCTGGGGATGTGGTTCAATGGTTAAGTGCCCCTGGGGTTCAATCCCTGGTACCAAAAGAAAGAAAAAAAAGAGTCCAGGCCCTCATGGTGGTGTACAATAATCAGTGTGCCTTCTATTTCTCTGAGAGGTTGGCTCCTGCTAAAATTTGTTTATGAAGTTGACACGAGCAAAGGACGGCGGCGAGGTCCTCCGACCGCTCCCGGGTGGTCCTGAAGTCACGGCTGCCCCTGCTCCAGGTAACCTCTCCCGGCCGACGATCCGTGTCTTGAAAGAAGAAGCCGCCACACGCGAGATGCCTTTTCGAATGCCCGGTTTATTCACTCCATCACATCACACGAGGCACAGGAACAGAGGCTGGTGGGACTCAGTTCGCTCGATGTTGACCCACACATAGTGAGTCTGAACTGGCCAAAGAGCTCAGCCTTCCTGGCCTTTAAATACTATAGTTGTTTACAATACTTTAAACCAAAAACATGTTTATTCCATAATTTCTATTTCTTATCCTATCTTAACAGATCGTCTCTATTACATCACATCTTGTTTACATCTTTGCTTATCTTAGAAAATCACACTTGTTTTGTGCTAAAATACCTCAAAACATGTTTACCTTTTATCCTTATCTATTTCACACATTTTCTAGCTTAGGCACCTTTCTTCATCACAACATGTTTACTTCAAACTCTCCTGTCCTTTGTTTATTTCAAACTCTCCTGTAACTCTCCTGTCAGAAGTCCTGACTTTTCCAGACCCGTTTTTTATTTATTAGTTGATTTTTATCACTTCACCATTTATCAGCAAGAAAATATGACATCTAAAATGTGATTTTACTTCCTACATCAGCTTCCAGTGCAAATGTGCGTGAATGGTCACTGGAGGGCTCCACTCCCAAAGTCTTGCAGTCTTTAGGGCCATGCCTTTCAAACGGGAAGACAAACCCTGTTAAGAGACTGAATGAGAAGAGAACACAAAAGGATGAATGCTTGTTGTTCAAGCCCATGGTGTAGGTGAGTACTGTTTTAGGAACATTTGACTATACTTACATGTATATATGTGTGTACTGGGTTTCAATTTTGAATGCCTTGGGTTGGGGGCCTGAAAAGTTTAGAACTATTTTAAAGGCTGGAGATGTAGCTCAGTGGTGGAGTACTTGCAGGAAGCCCTGGGGTCAACCCCTGTATAGAGGTATGGGTATAGGATAGGGAGGTACACAAAATTATTTTGAGAAACTTAAAATGTCATTAAACTTTATGTCACGGAGGGGAGAGATGCTATTGGATTGGCCCAGGGTTTTATAGGAGAGAAAAAATAACTTGTGATTGCAGTATCTAAGTATTTAATATGGTTGTGGGGATTAAACCTGAGACTACTTGTATGGTGAACGTGTGCTCTACACCTAGCTACAAACCTCCCTGTTTTTAAAAGTCAACTATACAGTTAGAACACGTTGTTACTGATGAACAGTGTTTATGATAACTTGAAGAAATTAAAACTTTAGGAATATGAATCTGACTTCAGAAAATGGCATAAAAATTCCTTTGCAACCCTCGACTGCATTGGAGAGAAAAAAAAGAGGAAGTTAGGAGGGGGCACTTATAGGATAAAAGCATGTGGGCCTATTCTAAAAAAGAAAATCTATTTTTTAAAAAGAAGAAAAGCAAAATTTTTCTTTCCTCCTCCCATCCCCAACATACCAACCTCTTTCCTCCTCATGGCCACAGAGGATGGCCTATGAAGATTCAGAACCCCATTTCTGTTTTGCCCCCATTGCCAAAACCTAACCTGCCATGCAGCTAAAAAAAAATGAAACTGGGCTGGGGTTGTGGCTCAGCAGTACAGCGCTCACCTAGCACGTTCAAGGTGCTGGGTTCAATCCTCAGCACCACATAAACATAGATGAATAAAATTTTTAAAAAAATGAAACCTCAGGGCTGTAGCTCCATGGTAGAGCACTTGCCAAACAAGCCTGAGGCCCTAGGTTTCATCTGCAGCACCACAAAAAAGAAAAAGATAAATAAACTTCCTCTGTTTGAAATAAGATTTTTCCTTAATTACAAGTTCTTGTATGCAACTCTCTTGGCACAGTTCAATTCAAGATGATAAATATGTGTATAAGCTATAAACAAGATCTTTTATTTAAATCCTAACTAGATTGGGGTAATTTAATGTTTTCCACCAATGTCACTTCAATTCAGTAACCACAAGTAATTAATACTCATGTGTTAGTTAAACCACCAAGTGACTGAGTCATGAGTTTACCACATATTTTCAGAAATGTGATAAAATTTAAAGTTGAGTCCAAGGCTTTGAATTAAGAAAACGAGTTTCAGGAAACAAGAAGATCATTCATCACAATGTCACATAGATAGAAATCAGAATTCCAGAGGTCTGGTAAAACGATGAGCCTCTTGGGATATTTGTTGAAATACCTCTGGCTTCTCTAAACATTTTAAAATTATTTTAGGATAAGATTATATTTACAGAAAAGTTGCAAAGAAATCTTTCCTTCTTTTATGGCTAGCCCTCAACATTTGCCCTTTCACATCTTGTCCCACTGGTTTGGGATTATTTGCAAAAAAAAATTTCCCAGCCCCTGTTCTAATTCATTCATTATTTGGGCTGGAGGTCTAGCTCAGTGGTGTACAAAGCATCCACAGGTGCTGAGCCAGTGTAGGAACTGGTGGAAGAAACTGCCATTGTTTGTGTCTCTCCCCTTTTTCCTGTCCCCTACATCTCCCTCTTACTTTTTTTTTTTTAAATTTTTAGTTGTAGATGGACAATACCTTTATTTATTTATCTTTATGTGGTGCTGAGGCTCAAACCTAGTGCCTCACATATGCCAGGCGAGCACTTTACCACGGAGCCACAACCCCATCCCCTACATCTCCCTGTTTTGTTCAAACATTTGTACTTATATGGCACAAGAATGGACTATGAACTCTTGGTCCTTACTTTAATGATGATAATTAAAATCAGTGATAGATGACTACCACTTCCTAGTGCGCATGAGACTCTGAGTTCAATCCCCAACACTGCCAAAAGAATTACTGTGCTTATAGCAAAGTGGGCAATGGGCAATCTCTTTTTCAATAAGATATATTTAGTAACTTTTAAAAAATTAGAAAGAATAGCCAAGTGCTGTGGCACACACCTGTAATCCCAGCAGCTCAGGAGCCTGAGGCAGGAGGGTTGGGAGTTCAAAGCCAGCCTCAGCACCTTAGTGAGGCCCTAAGCAACTCAATGAGGCCCTAAGCAACTCAGTGAGAGCCTGTCTCTAAATAAAATACAAAAAAGGCTGGGATGTGGCTCAGGTTAAGTTACCCTGAGTTCAATCCCCAGTACCAAAAAATAAATAAATAAATAAATAATAGTTAGAAGGAATAAATCAATATGAGTTAGTTTTCCCTAAAAGAAAGAAAGCCCTCCTTTGCATATTCTGTGAAAAGACCCCAAGTCAAGGTCAGTTGAGAGCTAGGATCAGGGCCAGAACCTGCTCTCTGGGGCCCCAGGACAATCTGTTTCATTTTGTCTACCTCTTTCCTAGACACCTGTGAAATACCAGGAGTTTGGAACAACTCTATGACTCTATGTTCTCTTTAAAACTGCTCAAGTGTTTGCATATTCTAACATTTTAAATTTACTGTTAAAACTTGAGCTCTTTTCCAATTTCTTCTCAGGTTTCCCTCATATTCCAGTCATATTCTCCTGACATAGCTATTCTCCTGATTTATTTGGACATAGTCCTATATTGAGGAACGATTCTTTTTATGGGATTCTTATTTGAAAGTCTACCATCCAAATTGACATTTGGTTGAGCCCTCTATGAAATTAGATCATAGGCACAATGAAGAAAAAAAAAGAATAGAATTATGACGCCCTAAGCAAAAATATAGTTGTACCTTTGTATGCATAACTTTGTAAGTCAGTGTTCATGTTCATGGACACATGATCCTCAGAATCCATTTGGCTGCAGGCAAATGCTTTTGGGCTGTTTGGGAGACAACATGAGTGAGGGGGAGGGAGGCATGTGTATCAGGAGGAAATTTAGGTAGCATCTGTACATCTGTAGATTCCAAATGGGTACATTTCATTTCTGTAGGTGGATCAAATTCTGAGCCTATCTGTGCCTTTGGACATTGCTCTGCCTTTTTTTGTTTGTTTGTTTGTTTGTTTTAATTCTGGAAAAATCCTAGCTCTGGTCTCTATATAACCAATGCCAATAATTTAATAGTCTGACAGTTTTTCTACTTTGTCTGGAAAAGTACTATCTTACAATGTAAGTCTAGTCCATTTTTATTTTTAATTTTTTTGATCAGCAACTATTATTTGAGTTTATTTATAATTCTACTTTTTTTTTTCTAGAAAAGATTTAAGGGAGTTTGCAGGCATATGAAACTCTCATGTCACTTAAGATTTCAGATAAAAGTGATTATGACAAAAGACTTGGTTGATGCTTTGGGGACTAGTCATTGCCACCCCACCCACACGAAGGGCATGACCAAGCCATCATCCTGTCATCACTATCAATGAGATCGGTCTGAAATGATTTAGCAAATCACTCCTCTGAAGTATCTTTCTTTTGCCTCCATCCATTTGTTACTTAATTTAACAAACATCATTTGAATGCCTTTTATGTTAGAAGGGCCAGATTTAAAGTTGCATGAATAGATATAATTCTTGCCCTTGACATATCCATTATCTAATTGGGGAAATCAGCAAACTGCAGACCAGAACCAAATCCAGCTCACTTCCTATTTTTATATGATCCTCAAGCTAAGAGTGGGATTTGCAATTTTAAATGCACCCACCCCCCCAAAGAAGCATAATATTTCATGTCATGTGAAAATTATATTAAATTCAAATTCAGTGTCCTTGGAATAAACTTTTATTGTAACACAGCCATGCTCATTCATTTACACTACAGCAGCAGAATTGACAGTGGCAAGAGGGACCATAGGGCCCAGCACATCTATTTGGTTTACTATCTGGTACTTTGCAAAAAAATTCCCCAGCCCCTGTTCTAATTCACTCATTATTTGGGCTGGAGGTCTAGCTCAGTGGTAGAGTCCTTGCCTAACATGTATGAGGCTCTGGATTCTATTGCCAGCACCATAAGAAAGAAAAATTATCACTTAAAAATGATTCATTGACTATCTACAATATTGTTTGTGGGAGGTTTCTTGGTGTTTAGTTCTACTGTTCTCAGTGCTGGAATTATGAAGTTCCTACCCTAAATGAGCTTATACTGAAGGACAATAAAAGTTGGAGATAACACAGATGGGTGAGCTAATATGAGCACCCTTGAAGCTTTCTTGGCCTGTTTCAAAGTCTCACATTTTTTTTCTGACTAAGTGCTAATACACTGTATCCATAAAAAGTGTGTGTGTGTGTGTGTGTGTGTGTGTGTGAGAGAGAGAGAGAGAGAGAGAGAGAGAGAGAGAGAGAGAGAGAGAGAGAGAGAAGATGTCCTTGGAAGATGTCCTTAATGGTATTATGTGTATTTACTTAGGTCTACAGACTTTATAGACAACGTGTATTATCATCCCTATTTTACAGATGAGGAAACCAGACCTAAGCTAGCATGTGGCAGAGTCAAGCTGGCACTCAGACCATCTGTGCTTTGAAGATATCATGAATAATCCTCATCTGCACTACATTCCCCCTTAGGCAGAACAGTAAGAATGTATACGCAGTCCCACAGGGCACCCCCTTCTCTTCATTTAAGAAAGCGTTGAATGATGCTGTATGTATGTTTTTGGCTGAGTTATTACTTATGGATTTCCTTGACTCTCGAAGATACAAGTTGGATTGATTTCGAATCTCCATTCTATGGCTTATGCAATGTTCGATGCCCTCCCTAGATTGCTAATTCTAGGTAGGCTTGTCTTCTTATGGTGGGCTTTCAACCCAGCTTCCTTCCTCCAGTGGGTTCTTATTATTTTGTGTCTAATTGCTATCTCTAATCTCTATACTTGTGTGGACTCAAATATGGACATTAGCATCTTTTTAAGAAAATGTTCACCAAAATAATAAAAAGAATACAAAAATTCCATGGATGTACAACTACTATAAAACAAGTTAAATTCATAGGACTGCAACTTAAATCTGAATATTAGACATGCCTAGTAATATTTAGTACTTACTGAATGCTTATCATGCTCTGGGGCTAGACTAAATATTTATTGCAAAATAAACCTCTCCATAAGAAATACAAGGAGTCCACATTTTTCAGTCCCCCCAAATGCAGGGTTGTATTATCATGAGGTTAATGAAATAACTAGGGTAAGCTTGCCCAACTTGCTGGCGAGGCATACCAAAGACCCAGCTCTGCTATCTGATTCCATCCTATGGTTTGGCACCATCCACCTGACCACTCTGACTGAAATACCAGTAGGGCCAGTCTGGTGTTGTGGTGAGCTAGACTTCTGGAATGATAGAGGTGACTTTAAGAAGCTCCTAGTGAGAGGGTTCCAGAGAGATGGTCTGGGAGACTCTTGGAGATGCACAGTGCCTGTCCTGTCTTCTATTGTTTCACACTTTCCTCCACACTTTGTGCGTTGTGGCAGGTGTCAGAGATGTGAATCTAGGTGACTTAATTTGGAATCCCTATCTTCAGTCGCACTGCCTAGACCACCCCATTCCCCTTCTAAGGTTTATCTATTTCAAATCACAATAGCAAACAAAAATTCCTCCATATGATCTGTCTTTTTCAGGGTTTGTTTTCAGTCCTATCACTTCATACCTAAATGTCCTTAAAAAACAACTCTCCAACTCTCTCCTTTAGAAGGATTCCTGCAGAGGATTTTTTTTTTTTTTTTTTGCTGAGAAGCAACGTGGAACGCAGAACCTTATACATGCTGAGCACATACTCTACCACTGTGCTATGTCCCCAGCCAGAGGACTTAAAAAAACAAAACAAAAAAATTTTTTTAATACTAAAAGATAACCTTGAATCCACTGTAATTTATATTTTCAAAATAGCCATTTACAGATTTTAGTGACCTATTAGTAATAAATCACCTGCAACATACCACTGAGCAATTGAGAAGCACAGCTCTAATTTTCTACTTTTGCACATTTGTTAGATTATAAGTTAATTTCAGGAGCACTCTTTCTGCATTTGTCACCTCATAAGTAGAACTCCTGACACAGGCTTCTTGGATATTATAGACTAAAAAGAGACTCCTGAACCTCCTTTCTGGGATTTGATATCACAGAAGGTGGGTAGTGAAGTGAGTGTTCCTCCACTGTCCTCTTTAGCACTGGGTTATAATCTTTGCCAGATAAGTGGCCAAGTTGTGATTTGACAGAGAACAAAATCCTGGATGAGCCATTATTTGAACCCCACAAACACTTAGAATGGAAAGCTTTGCTTCCTACATTTCTGAAGTCATCTGGTCAGTCTTTTTGCCTCTTTTGTTTTCTTTGCCAAAGTGAGGTCCTAAAGGGCCACAGCTGCTATATGACCCCAAGTGACCACTAAATTAGTGACTAAGTCTTTAATGACCCAGAAAGTCCCAAGCTCAGAAAAATCAAGGAAGAGAATTGGAAATGCATATCTGGAAGAGAATTGGAAATGCAAGGGCAGTAGCAATTCGTGATAGTGGTCTGGCTCTGCTGGGCAGTGGGTAACTTTACTGGTTTGGGAATTGATTTGTTAAATTTTCTTTTCTATCTTTCTATTGCCAGCCAGTGCACATATTATGATCATCTGAGGTCATATTAGAAGACAGAGTCTTGAAACAAGCAGCTGAGTATGTCCCAGAGAAGGTGAGGAAAGCCCAACAGAAATAAAGAGGGAATCCATAGGACGTGCTGCTTCTAGAATTCTCATTCAGAGGCACAAGTTTAAAGATAGAGGATTCTATTTTCCTCTCTATTGGTCTGATCATAATACTTAGTTCTGCAGTAAATAATATTTTCAGGGTTGGGGATGTGGTTTAGAGATAGTGCACTTGCCTGGCACGTGTAAGCCTTGGGTTCCATTCCTAGCACTGAAAAAATATATATATATATATATATAATATATATATATATATATTATATATATTATTATATATTATATAATTATATATATATAATATATATATTCCTGTTTTTTGCTCTTCAGTTTTAGAATAAACCTATAGACAAAGCATAGACGATTTATGAATGCCTTGCTGCCCAGTTCCCCGGTTCTGGCAGTTTCTAGAAGCTGTTCATTTAAGTAAGGTTAATGTTTTGTTTTATTATTTATTTGAAGTACAGGGGATTGTGCCAAGGGCTTTGTGAGTGCTAGAAAAACACTCTACCATTGATCTAAGTCCCCAGCCCTTTTTATTTTATTTTGAGACAGAGTCTCACCAAATTGCCTGGCTGGCCCTGAGTTTGGGATCCTCCTGCCTCAGCCCCCTGAGGAGCTAGGATTGCTTTTGTGTGTGTGTGTGTGTGTGTGTGTGTGTGTGTGTGTGTGTGTGGTGTTGAGGATTCAACCCAGGACCTTGTGCGTGTGAGGCAAGCACTCTACCAACTGAGTTATATCCCCAGCCCAGGATTACTTATTACGTAGCATCTGATGGGAATTCAGTATACATTATAGTTATAGAAAACAAGTTAGGAACGTAGTACAAGTTGGACACAGAAATGTCTCCTGCCTTTATTCTGTAAAGTAGGTATGAAAGAGTAATTAAAACAAATTACTAATATTTAGGCCTTTTGCAAGCTGATAATAATTATTACATTTTGAAATTGCAACCACAGTTTCAAAGGATAAAAGCACAGAGATTTGTCACAGTGAGTCTACATTCACTGGACTTCAAAATCCACAGTGTTACAAGCAGAGAGCTAAAGTTGGAACTGGGCTGAGCAACTTGAAATGCCAGAGTAGAAAGGAGTTTGGGACATGCCACCCCTAAATATGCTGCTTTAGCATATTGATTGTTTGGGGCTAAGGGTGCTTTGAAAGCAGCAGCCAGAGATGGGGGTGGAAAGCAACTTGGAGGACCAGGGTTCCATCCCCAGCACTGCCAAACAAAAAACAAAGCCCAGCAGGTGCAAGATGACACTCTGAGTCCCCTTTTCTTCTAGAAAGCAAGGGATGAAACTCCTATGTGAAAGATGATTCATCCCCCTACCAGGAGGAAAGAAATATTCTTATCACCAGAGACAGAGAGTCAAGGCCAAGAATCTGTACCAACAAACCTTGTTAAACTAACCCTAATCTTCCAAGTTACTTTTCCATAAGTTACTACTCTTTGCCCACCTTGGTCTCTTAAGTATTTGGTTCTGTGTTTTTTGTTTGTTTGTTTGTTTGTTTTGCAATACTAGGTTTTAAACACTTTGCCACTGAGTCACATCTCCAGTCCTATTTATTTATGAGACAAGTTCTTGCTAAATTACTGAGGCTGGCCTCAAACTTGCCATCCTCCTGCCTCAGCCTCACAAATAGCTTCAATTCCAGGTGTGTACCACTGTGCCTGGCTTACCTCTTCTTTGGGTATTCTTTTTTCTTGTGAAGGATCCCATGTACATGTAAATACAATCTGTTTGCTCTTCTGAGTTAATCCATCTTATGTCAGTCTCAGAGGGGGACCCTAAGAGAGTAGAAGAAATTTTTATCTCCCCTATAGTATTTCTTTATACTTCATTTTTAAATCAAACTCATTTTTAACTAGTACATAAAAACACAAAAATTATACGCATTAATGAGGTAACATAATGTTTTCTTCCATGTATACATTTTGTAATGTTTAAATCAGGTTAAACATACTTACTTTTCAAACATTTATTCTATTTTTTTAAAAAATATATTTTTAGTTGTAGGTGAACACAATACCTTTATTTTATTTTTATGTGGTGCTGAGAATCGAACCCAGTGCCTCATGCATGCTAGGTAAGCGCTCTACCCCTTGAGCCACAACCTCAGCCCACATTTATTCTTTATTTAGGGTAAAATCTCCCACAGTACTGATAGCAGAAAATGAATAATTAAAAGTTCCCTATCATGTAATTTATTGGCCAAAGTAATACCCCTTTCTGCTGATCAGAAAATATTATTGCCAGAGGGTAAGACCGTAGAGATGGTCTAGTCCCAGCCTATTATTTTACAGATGAGAGATCAAATGACCCGTCCAAGGCCACATACAACTTTGTGGCAGTGGTATGACTATTCCTTAGGTATTCCCCCCATTCGACTGTTTTACATTTTGGAATACACAGAAGAAAAATAAAGGCTATTTCTCAGTTTTAAAGAGGAGGGGCTGACTAGTGGTGTAAGTAGTACAGCATTTACCCAGCGTGTGTAAGTATAAGGCTCGGGGTTCGTCTCCAGCACTTCTTTCCAAAAAAAGAGAAGAGGTGACCCATTATCTTGATAGATGTACTGTAGTTAATGCAAATGGCATCCCTGGAGCTATACCTTGGCCAGCCTATGTGTTGAGGAAGCCCTGATAAATGGGGAACCAAGATAGTCTATATAAGGAAAATCAAACCAAACTAAATAAAGTTTCAATAGAAACATTAAGTGGGCATAGTGGTACATGAATGTTGTCCCAACTACTTAGGAGGCTTAGGTAGGAGAATGGCTTGAACCCAAGAGTTCAAACCCAACCTGGGTAAAACAGTGAGACCCTGTCTCAAAAACAGAACAATACAAAACAAAAACAAAAACAAACAAGAAAAAAAAAAAAAAAAGCCAAGCACGGTGGCACATGCCTGTAATCCCAGCAGCTCAGGAGGCTGAGGCAGGAGGATCATGAGTTCAAAGCCAGCCTCAGCAACTTAGCAAGGCCTTAAGCAACTCAGTGAGACCCCGTCTCTAAATAAACTAGAAAAAAGTCTGGGGATGTGGCTCAGTGGTTAAGTGTTCCTGGATTCAATCTCCAGTACAAAAAAAAAAAAAATCATATGTATATACGTATATATGTTTTTGGTTTTTTTTGTGTGTAATTATACACACACATATATATACATATACATATATACATACATATACATATATATTTAATCGCAATATTTAAAAAAAAAGACAAGGGAAAGGTTACTCTCATGGCAATTGAGGTTACTCTCAAAGAGTGATTGAGCTATTGGCTAAAGAAGGGAACTGAGTTTCCCTACCTTTCCTCTGGTGACTGACAGCCTTCTTTAAGTCTTGAAATAGAAATCCATCTCCCTTTGGCTTGGCTTCGGGGCAAGTGCTCCCCTTGTCCAGGCAGCTCTGTCCTCCCTGCAGATGCCCTCTGGACAGAACACAACACTCATCTACTGGGATGGGCTTGGGATTCCCTACTTCTGCTGTTCTAGGTCACCTCAGTAGGCCTGGCTTTGGCTGCAGAGCAGGGAAGGTAACCTTGAGAAGTAGACATTTCAGAAACTGGGGAAAATACTTTAAGGAACAGTAGAATCAGTTTGAATTTGAGCTGTTGAGAAATGGGGAAGTTGGTGAAAGAGAATAGAAGTGGGGGTTTTAGTGAAGGGAACATACTAGGAATCAGTTTGACTGGACACTTGAAAGAAGTTTCCTTAAAATGTGAAAACAATTTTGCAGAGGAATGTTTACACAAAAACCAATCTAAAGAAAAAACAACTTACACACTAGAAGCTAAATGTCACTTGATTCCCAAAGGGAATGAGCTCAGAAGTTAAAAGGGGAGGGATGCTCTCCAACTATTAAATGTATTTTTAAAGGCCCTTTTGGGTTTAAATTGGTTCCAGGAAGAAGACAGGCCCTTATCCCAGGAGAGGTATCTTTGAAAAGGCTAATAGAAGGTTGGAGATGCTTTCTATTGAGCATGGCATAGCGGGTGCAGAAGGTTAACCAGAAATATTCTGTCCATGGTGGTTTCAGCCGATTTTGAGATCAAACATTTGAAACTTGCAAAACTCCCTCTGGGGTTGCCTTTGTTTATCCTGCTTTCCTGGCAGCCATTGGAGTTCAGACAGAGTGATGTCACTGGAGGAACTTGGAAAGCAAGCCCAAGTTTTCTGCAGTGTAACTTTGGAATCAAAACCAGTCACACGGGTGGGTTTGCAAGTGTGGGAAGTAGACCCTGAGCAGCAGCAATGAGGGAGTTGAAAACGCAACTGCCCCAAGGCAAGCTGCTGGATGGTCAGTGCTAGGGAGGGAAACCGGGCTTTTAGTGCTCTTATTCTGAACTTGGAATATAATTAACCTTGCAAGTATAAAAATCACTCCAAAAATGAAGCTGACTTATATACTGAATTTAGAACAGGAAACCTAATCTCCTCAACCAGCACACAAAATCTAGACCTCTGAGCAACTTGCCACCACCCAAGGCCATCAAATTCAAAGGGTGTATGGGGGTGGGGATTGGGGTGGTTGCTGCCACCCAGCCAGGAGAAAAGGCTGGCTTGGGAAACCTGAGTTCAGGAACTAATGGGTAGAAACTCTCAAAGGTATTGTAATTGGGGGGGACTTTTACTTCCCTTTATGCAAAACCTCCAACTTCCTCCCAGCTACAAGCCAGTGCCTAAAGCTTCATTTGTTTGCTCTGGGAGCGCCATTGTCACTGTGCTTTAGGAAAACAGCAATGGCTAGGCAGAAGGGTTCATTTTATTGGAGGTGATCTAGAAGTAATTAGGCAATTCTATCTAACCTCTCTATTTCCTGCTTTCGTCTTACCTACAACCCATTTCTCCCTGCCTTGTTTTTTTTTTAATAAAAAAAAATATCCAGGGCTGAGGATATATAGCTCAGTGGCAAAGAACATGTTTTATCATGCATGAGACCTGGGGTTCCATCCATAGCACCAAAAAAAAAAAAAAATCTCCCAAGTACTTTCAGACTAAGTAGATGGTCAGCCACTGACTAAGTCTTCAGCAGTTTCATTCATTCAACAGAACTTCACCAAACTGCTTCTGCCATCCAGGAGTAAGGCCTAGTCCCTTGTTGCCTCCTGGGTGGAGTCAGAGGTAAACCACTCAGGGCCACTCTGGTAATTAGGCCTTCATAGGAGGTTCACAGTGAGGCCATGGCAGCCTGGGGGCAGGTGCCTGTCAAGGAGAGGAAAATAAGGGGTGTACTTTCCTTATAGGGAGACCTCTGTGGACAGAATGTAGGTGAGATGGGACAGAGAAAGGTCACTCTAAATCCAGGGAAAGCATGTGCAGAGGAACTAAGTGAGAGAAGTCATGCCTGGGAAGTCAAGGAGCAGCAGGAAATAAAGTTGAGATTAGCAATGCTGAGCACTGACATAAGGCCTTGAGGCAGGAGACTTGAAATGCTCAGACATCTGATTTGGAGTGGAAAGAATAGATAAGTGCATTGGTGAGCCTGCAGGCAAATTGGGTGGGGTCCCCCAAATGGTTTCTTAGCAAACTTTGTCCCACTTTGACAACCTTTAAATTCTGGAGCAGATGACCCCTCGCTGAGATGGAGATTATCCCTCTGAGATGAGCTGTGCAGAAGACCTCTCTATGTTCTTTACACAGAGCTGTGAGTCAGTCCATTCCTAGGACTTTTCTTAAACCTCTAAATTAAGTTCCAGGTGGGGGACCTGAAATAAACCTGTCTTTCTTTCTGTTTCTTTTTTAACTGGTCAATGGAGTATTACATCAGTATTTATTAAAGTTTTAATTACAATCAAGTAAAAATCAGATATTTTTAAAAAATTAGACCTTTTAATAGTACAAACTAGGCGTGGTAGCATATGCCTGTAATCCTAGCTACTCCAGAGGCTGAGGCAGGGGATCACAAGTTTGAGGTTGACCCCAGCAACTTAGGGAGACCCTGTCTCAAAATTAAAAAAAAAAAAAAGCCTAGGGATATTGCCCAGTGATAAAATACCCCTGGATTCAATCCCCAGTATCATGCCCCACCCCCCCAAAAAGAAAAGGGCCATATCTTAGAAAGCTATTATTCTTTCCCTGTAGGATCAATCTCTTTTGCTGAGATAAGCATTACTGATTCTGAGGAACCTAGGACATTTCTAACACTGTGGTAGTGGTTCTCAAAGTGTGGTCCCCAGACCAGCAAGAGCAGCATTGCATGATAACTTCAGGAATGCATATTCTCAAACCCTACTCCAGACGTACTGAATCAGGAGCTGTGGGTCCAGCTAGTATTTCATCAAGCTCTCAGGCAGTTCTGATGCAAGGCTAAAGTTTGCAAACCACTTCCCCATGATGTCACCTACTCAAAGGAGCTACATGGAGAACTGAATATTCTTTTATTATTATTATTATTATTATTATTATTATTATTATTATTATTATTATTATTATTATTATTTTGGTAATAGGGGATGGAACTCAGGGCCTTGCACATGCTAGGCAAGAGCTCTACCATGGAGCTATATCCCTAGATCTGTTTTTGTTTTCTTAAGGGACAGAAAATCTTTAAGCCTAGTCAAAGTTACCACCAAGCAACTTTGAAGTTCCATGCAACAGACATGGAGCAATCTAACTATCTTTTTTTAAAATAGAAATCTACCAAATGATTTTAAAAACTACATACATTGTACTCTCTGAGCAAAGGGAGGAGAAAAAAGGCACAAAGGTCTGGCCTATGGTAAGATTCTGCCATCACTGACATTATCATTTTTAAAAAAATTTAATGCAAATGATAATCATTTACAAAAAGCGATGACCTCATATATATATGTGCAATTACTATGTGTCATTTTTTAAAAAAATTTAAGTCTACCTATGAGAATCCAGAGGGCTCACTGAGAATTATTTTTGTGTGTCCTAAGGCTCTTGCCCACAAGTGACCTTCTGTATGGTTGAGTCAAAACTTGAACTTAAGAAGCAATTATGGTCATTGGGGAGCTCGGTTGCAGAGCTTAAGCTCCCCAGTCTTAACAAGGGGGAATTGAATCCCCAGCACTAAAAAAAGAAGAAACCAAAGAGTCCTCCTTTAGCTTTCATTCAGAGAACTTTTGTTTTCACTCCTCACCCAATCAAATGCTACCAGATATGCAAAGTCACCCCTCCTTTCATCTCCCTTGTCTCTTAACCTAACAGCAATTTCCCAGCCTACTTTGCAGAGCCCCAAAGGGACCTCAGGCTTGCCAAACCCTAAATTCTGCCAGAATGAAGCGGAAGTTTCTTAGGAACGGGCCCCACAGACCCCCTGGCTGTTCAGTCATGTGTCCCTGGGCAGGAACACCTGGCTGTCCCTCCAGGGCTACTGAGGACATTATACTACTCCATGGTCAACCATCCCAGGAATTTGGGCCTCCTGGATTTGTCCCATGCAACTGGGAAAAGGGGCTTTTAGTGCTCCAACTCCAAGAACTCTGACCTTTAATTCAGGAGCACTGGCCCATCTTATCTCCAAAAGGGAGTTTTTGAGGATATGGCAACTGCTGCATTAACAGATGACTCTAGGAAGGAAAGGAAAAGGCCTGTTCTAAAAATACATGTACCGTTCCTGGATGATGCACCGGCCTCCTCCCCACTCCCACCCCAATCACCCTTGTGACTCTCGAGCAGAGCAGCCTCAAGCCAAGGGATTAGTGCAATCACAAGGTCAACAATAGATACCCCATCCATAAATACTCCTGGAGAGCTTTAGTCATTGACTAGGAGCCAGGAAGGGAAAAAAGAAGAGGGAGGTGGAGAGAGGGTTGGCAGCCTGCTGGGGCTAGCTTCAAACAGCTACAGTAATTTTTTTTTTTTAAACCTGATTTTCCACTAGAATGTAGAGATCTATGGAGGGAGTATAGCTAGGAGAGAAAAAAGAACAATTACCACAAAAATGCTTTTTTTAATGGGTAGTATCCTGATCTTCAGAACATAGATCGGTCCCCCAATTCTTTGTTAAAAGAAAACCAGGAGCTGGTACTACTGGCAATTTCAGAATCTCTGTTATTAGTCAGAATGTTAAATTTATGTAACAGGAAGAGAAAGCAGGGTTCCTGCATTGATAAAGTTGGAAGATCATTTAGTTTCTAATCTCCTGGGATTCATGGACCTACAAACCAGGAGGTGATTTGTTGGAAGGGTCTGTTCTGTGGGAACTGAGGTCCTCGCTTTCTTGTCTGTCATGTGCACTTCTGGGGTTGCAATGCAGATGAAGACAGTGAGGTTGGCTGAGGAAGACATGAAACGCTCCTCCGTGTGGGAGCGAGTTGCCTAACAGCATTGTTCCTAAATAAAGAAGGCCTTGATGTACTGGTAACCACACCACAGAACTGATATTCTGCATCTTCACCAGACAGAGGGGAGGACTGGGGGCGGATCGGCTTTACTGTCACCAGCAGAGACAACTTCCAGAGCAGCTTGGATGAATCATCTGGTGCATACACACACACCCCAAAAATTTTAAATATGGATGAAGGGGGTGGGGAGTTGCCAACTAACAGAAGCTGAATGTTAGGTACATGATTTTCGGACCTGGTGTATCTAATTCTGTCTTCAGTTATGGATTCTTTTAGTCCCTTTTGAGTGAAATTATAAGTGACTTACCTAAGGACCACTAGAACTAAACTTATTCTAGAAAAAGCTTAGAACCTAAGTGATTTTAGTGATGTGGCTACTGTAGACACCTAATCAAAGAACAAATCAGCTAACTGGACATGGTCACTAATGTAATGAATATCAAATGTGCTGTGGCTTGGGTCTGGAATGTCCCTCAGGTAAAGACTTACCTGTTATAGGGTTGGTCCCCAGCCTGTGGGACCATTGGAAGGTGCTGGATCCTTTAGGAGGTGGGGGCTAATGGGAGGAAGTTAGACACTGGGGATGTGCTCTTGAAAGGGATATTTCGACCTCTGTCCCTTCTTTTTTCTCTCTCTGCTTCCTGGCCACCATGAGGTGAGCAGTTTTGCTCCGCCACGCTCTCTAGCCAGGATGCTCTGCCTCATCATAGGCCCCCAAACAAAGGACCAACCAACCATGGACTGAAATTTCTGAAACCATGAGCCAAAATGAATATTTCCTCCTTTAAATTAATTTATCTCAGGTATTTGTCATAGCAATGGAAAGCTAGCAAGGAGATTTTTTCTAATAAACAAAACCACCCATATGTATCAGCCAAGACCCCGACAGGTAAAACTTTCCAATTTGATAGTTTCATAAAGGGGTTGTTTACAACAGTCTGAGTGGGGTTTGGCTGTACAAAGGGGGAGACCCTGTTACTACCCTTGTGGCCTAAGAGGTCAGTGGAGAGAGCTGAGTGGAGGGAGCCACTACACATTGCTGTCACGATGTACTGTGTGGTGCCACAGGCCTAAAGCAACAGGGCCTCCTGACCATGGACTGCAACCTCTGAAACTGTGAGTCAAAATAAACCTTTCGTCCTTCATGTTGATTATCTCAGGTATTTTGTCCCAATCACAGAAAGCTGATTAAGACAAAATTTTATTAACATCTTTGTTTTTCTTCTAAAAACCCAGGTTCTTAGTTCCAGAGAGAATTTGTGTTTTACTTGGTATGCAGAGCAAAGATTTAGAACCCTGCCCGCCAACCTGCTGCTCGTTTGGTCTCTCTGTCAGAGGCAGGGTATGACAGTGGGTGGACAACAGAGTTGACAAAAAAAATAGTGTCAGTTCTTATTCACAGAAAAAAGGACTAAAGACATGGCTCAGTATAGAGCATGAGCTCAGTATGTGAAAGGGCCTGGGTTTAATCCCCAGCAACACAAAACAACATATCCAAGAAAAAAAATGCTATAGAATTAAATTTTCATTTGCCTTTAGAGACACAGGTCCTGTGTCCACAGAAAAGTTTAAAGATTGTGATCAATCAAATGAGAATGTAGGAAACTTTTGTCTTAAGAGACTCAGAAGTCAGCAACCAGTCAAACACGGCTGTGAAGGGTTTTAGAGTATGCAATTGGAGATATGTAAGTAACGATTCCATATGAGGTGATATTTTATCTATATTAAATGTCTTGCTAGGATCTAAGCAGCCAAAATTCCATATGCTGTTCCAGCCACAGACACTTTACACAAGTTTAGTATATACAATGAAGTGCCTGTCCTGCTCTGAAGACACCATGTCTTTTTTATCAAATTATTGGTGAGTCAAGACATAAATGAAAAGAGTCAATTGAAATTTTATACCATTAAGAGAGGAGAGACACTAACTTAAACTTCACCAAGAAGCCACATTTTGCCTACCATTTAAGATCAACTTGTTATAGTTTGGTTCCAGAATGTTCCCTGAAAGCTCATGTGTTAAAGGTTTGGTTCCCAGTGCAGTAGTGTTTGGAGATGGGTATCTGGGGAAGTGATTGGATGATGAGGGCTCTGATTTTTCTCAATAGATTAATCTATTGATGGGTTCACAATTGGATCATCGGGGGTGGTAGAAATGATTGGATGTAGGGCCTAGTTAGAGGAAGTAGGTGACTGGGTGCATGCTTTGGAAGATATATCTTCTCACCCCCATTCATTCTACCCACCCCCCTTTCTCCTTCTCCTTTCCAACTAACATGAGGTGAACAGCTTTGTTCCCCCACACCCTTCTTTCAAGATGTTCTGCCTCAACACAGCCCAGAAACAACAAATCCAGCTCATCATGAACTGACACCTCTGAAACCATGAGCCAAAATAAATCTTTCCTCCTTTAAGTTGTTTTTCTCAGGTATTTTGTCACAGCCACAAAAAGCTAACATCCAAGTAAAGTCCTCACAAATAAGGACTTATGGAAGAATGAATCATGATTATCTGTAGCCTGATTTAAAGTTTTCAAAGCTTTCTTCAGAAGTTGGTAACGATGACATCACACGACAGCTCCAGTCAGCTGCCCTCTACTAAGGACTGCTTCTTGCAATCCTAGTGCAAACAATGACCTCTTCTTGGCAAAGCCCCTGAGTAAGCTGTTGCAGCTGCAGCTCTTTGGGGAAAAAGAATTCATTCCTGCTGATCTTCTTCATGGGGAGTATATGCTCCTTTGGTGTTGATTTGGATCTAGAATGTGCCCCAAAGGCCCACATGTTGTAGGCTTGATTCCTAGCCTGTGCTGTTATTGGGAGGTGGTGGAACCTTAAGGGGGGGGGAGCTACTGCAGGGAAATTAGGTCATGGCAGGGGTGTGCCCTTGAAGGGGATATTGAGACTCTGGCCCCTTCCTCTCTCTCTTTGCTTCCCAGTTGTCATGAGGTAAACAGCCCTCTTTGCCATGCATTCCTGACCATGATATTCTACCTTGCCCACAGGCCTAAAACCAACAGAGCCACTAACCATGGTCTGAAATCAAAATGAAACATTCCTTATAATTTGACTGTCACAGGTGTTTGTTACAGTAATGGAAGGCAGACTAGCACCTTATCTCATTATGACTTTTTTCAGTAAGAACTCTTAAAAGCGTAATCAGTGATAGCAGTTCCCAGCCCTGTCCAGCAAAAGTGCATAGGCAACACTGGTCCTGTTCCATGGCTCAGTGATGTGTTTGTAAGCTTCTCAACACTCTGACTAAAATACCTGACAGGAACAACTTAGAGTAGGAAAAGTTTCATTTGGTAGGGGTTTCGGGGTTTCAGAGTTTCAGTCCGTGGTCAGTCAACTCCATTGCTCTGGGCCCAAGATGAAGAAAAACCTCATGGTGGAAGGGCATGGTAGAGAAGCACTGCCCTACTCATGGCAGCCAAGAAGCAGAGAGAAAGGGGATGTGGCCGCCGGGAAATTGAACCCTTCCAGAGAAAGCACCCAGAGACCCGTGTCTTCCATTTATAACCCACGTGCCTACAGTTACCACCCAGTTAGTCTATGCAAATTAGGATGGACTGACTATGTTCCAGCTCTCATAATCTATTCATTTCACCTCTGAGTATTCCTGAATTGACACAAGAGCTTTTGGAGGACACCGCATATCCACAATCACAACAAACTAACATTGCCACCTCTTTGCTCCTCCAAGCCAATTTTGTCCCACCTGTTTCTAAGCTGCAGTTGCTGAACAGGTTGGAATAGGCAAACATTCCCAATTTCACTCTCAGTCCATGGCAAGTTTGAAATGACTCTGAACAATTGGTGGTCATTTTCTGATTCTCACCCATATTTGTGGCCCACCTCGGGATAATCAGGCAAAGTACTGGCACCTTCCACAACAATATTATAACACAATATCGAGCCACATATTGACCTTACACTTCAAGGTCAAGGAACCTTGAAAAAAAACTCCCTGTAACAAATCACCCAGGACTCGATTATATAGTCCTAGGTTATCTAGTTATGTTTTACATATTATTGTGACAATTGATGAAAATCAATTAATGTTTTCTAGATCTACCTTCCTGAGGTAGTTACTTCACCCCCACAAAGATCACTATTATTCTATTTTCTGTTGCTATTAATAAGTTATTTTATTGACATAATAAGCATACAGATTCATGGGGAGTTTGTGAAAATTTGATACATGTATATAATGTATAATGATAAAAACTGGAAAGTCAGCATTCCCATCTCCTTAAACATCAAATATTTCTTCCTGTTGGGAATCGTAAGTTTCCAACTCCTCTCTTCTAGTTCTTTATAACATATAATAAGTTGTTATGAACTATCATCACCTCACTGTTCTGTAGAATATTTACTCATTTTCTCTCACCTACACTCCACCATGATAAGCACTTAGCAGGAGATTATGAAGTGACATATCCAGGTCCAACAGTCCTGTACCAAGTAGCTAATGGATCTCTTCATACCACCAGATATTGGACGAGCACCATGGAGATATTCCATGGTATGGATGGACCTTGCAGAATAATGAGAGGTGGCTAACAAGTAACCAGACTTCAAAACAGCTCATGCCCCATGCATATTTTTACTTGTTCAAACTTTTTCCCAGTTCATTCCTTTTTTTTAATTTTAATTTTTTTTAGTTGTTGATAGACCTTTATTTATATATGGTACTGAGAATCAAACCCAAAAGTACACTACTGCTAAGCCACAGGCCTAGCCCCCCAGTTCATTCTTTTTTTTTTCCCCAGTTCATTCTTTTTAAAAAATATATTTTTAGTTGTAAATGGACACAGTAACTTTATTTATTTATTTTTACATGGTGCTGAGGATTGAACCCAGTGCCTCACACCTGTTAGGCAAGTGCTCCACCACTGAGCTACAGCCCCAGCCCCTCCTAGTTCATTCTTACCAAGGAGGACCAACATGCGAATGTAGGCAATGGTGGGAATACCAGTAGCTCAAAGACCAGTAGTTTTGCTGTAAATCTCATCTGGCATTTTGTGGGTATAACTCAATGGTAGAGCACTTTCCTAGCATGGGCACAGCCCTGAGGTTCCTACCTAGCCCTCTTTCCCCCATTTTAAAAAGTACTTGAGCTTGGTGACACACGTTTGTAATCCTTGTTACTTGGGAGATTGAAGCAGAAGGATTGCAAATTCAAAGTCAGCCTGGGCAACTTAGCAAAACCCTGCCTCAAAAATTCTAAAAAGAGCTTTGTAGTTCAGTGATCAAGAGCTTGCCTAGCATATGAAGACCCTGTGTTCAATTCCCAGGACGCGCGCGCGCGCGCGCGCGCACACACACACACACACACACACACACACACACACACACACAAATACACTGAGTTTCGAGCTTCTTCTGCTACTTTGGCAGGACTTATGAGTAATCGAAATATGCAAAATGGGGGTTGGGGTTGTGGCTCAGTGGTAGAGAGCTTGCTTGGGACGCTCAAGACCATGGGTTCAATCCTCAGCACCACATAAAAATAAATAAGTGAAATAAAGGTATTGTGTCCAACTACAACTAAAAAATAAATATTAAAAAAGAAAGAAATCTGCAAAATGGAGGAAAGATTAAGAGGTCATGCTGGAGATTTGTCTAGTACACACTGAGGATGCAAAGGAAGACAAGGCCCATTCGATTTGGGAGGCAGTCAGTGGTCAAGAAGGTCATATGGATGAGGTGACATTTTATCTTTGTCTTGAGAGATGAGGAATTTTTGTTTGGTGACAGGATAAGAATGCCTCTACCCAGTAAGACATCATAAGTAAAGTCAGGGTGGAATACATTATGTGATCTGGAGGCCACTTGTGGCCAAAGGGAATAGGGGGCATAGGGAGAAATAAGGATGGAGAGAAACATGGCACAAGATCACAAAGGGCCTTCTAGGACAGGTGAAGCAGTTTAAGCATTTTCCATAGGCAAATAGGTAACACTGAAGCCACTGGAAGTTTTTAAACCCCAGAGAGACATAATCATGTATTTGTTATAGAAAAATTAACCTGGAAGCCATGTAGAAGGAGGATTCCAGCTGTAGGAAAATGTCCAGGGAGACATGTTGCTCTCCTGCTTAAAACCTTCCAAGAGCTTAAAATAAAATCAAGTGGGCTGCGGGTGTAGCCAGCTCCGAGGCAGAGCACTTGCCTAGTATGTGTGAGACCTTGGGTTCCATCTCACTGAGAAACAAACAAACAGTAAAAAAAATAAAATCCAGATGCATTTCCCAGAGGGCCTGCCTTCTTGCCATGGTGTCCCATTTTCCCCTTTAGGTGATCCTCCAGCCATGAGGCCCTTTGTCGGCTTCTCCAGTGTGGCCAGCCCTCTTTGCATTTGCTGCTTCTCTTACTTGGAGTTTGTCCTTGGATTCTCCCACGGCCCTTCTCTACTAGTTATCTCAGTCTCAGTATTAGCCTTAGCTCCTTCAAAAGGATAGCATGCCTTTCATATCACTTTAATACATTAGAAACCTGATGTTCTTTTGTTTGTTGAATTATTACTGTTTTTTATTCCCCCAGATGTGCTTCATGAGGGCAAGGGTCATCCCTGTATTATTCACCAACATGTCCCTTGCCCCTGAATGAATGAATGAATGGTCCACATTAGGAATCATAAGGGCCTGAATTAAGGTGAGGAGGGGGGGCAGGTGGGAAGGGAGGCGGGAAGGAGAGAGATGTGAAACAGTGAGATCGATATGACTAATTGGATGTGGGTGGTGAGAGAGAGGGAGGAGTAAGAGTGACATTTGGGTTTCTGGCTTGGGTGGCTGGGTGGATGGCTGTGTCTTACAGAACAGGGAATGCAGGAGAGAGAGGTTTATGAGGCACAGTCAGTTTCAGGTATGTTAATCTGGAGACATTCAGAGGTAGAAGACCAGGAAAGCAATTGGATATGGCAATCTAGAGTTAAGGAGAAAGGATCAAGCTCAAGATACATATTTAAGATCTGTCAACACACAGGATAATTGAAGACATGCAAGACACAGGAAAGATATTCATTAAGTGAGGAGGGAAAGGGTATGGTTGCAAGTGGAAGCAAGAGGAGATGAGCACTGATTCTCTCTGAGAACATAGCTCTCCTATGGATGGAAGGAATGTCTAACAGCCCTTATGTGACTTCTGGGGATGATCTGTCCCATCGCAGACTGGGCAGGTAGCTGTGATGCCAGAACTCAAGGAAGAGTTTATAGAGGGCCAAATGAGAGACGTTTTCTCTAGCCTGGCTTCCCTGACAAAAGAACAACAGGTTTCATTCATCCTGGGGCCAATCAGGGAGTGAAGCACAGAGCAGCTCCTAAGCCGCTGCGCTGGACACTGGGGAGGGATTTTATCAATGCAGAGTGTGCACACGAGACCAAGGACCAAACCCGCAGTCTAATCATGCAGTTCCCTTCTGAAATCTGCTGTCTGTGAGAGTGGATAGGCCCACCTATACAATTCCCTATTTTACCTGTTCATGTACTTATTTACCTATTTATTTTTGTGGTGCTAGGGACCTAACCAGGAACTCGAGCATGCTAAGCCTGTGTTCTACCCTGAGCTATACTTTTAACCCCATCTGTTCTATTAAGATGTCTTTTCTTTTGGGGGGTGGGGGGGCAGGGGAAGGTACTGGGAATTGAACTCAAGGGCATTCGACCACTGAGCCACATCCCCAGACCTATTTTATATTTTAATTTAGAGACAGGGTCTCACTGAGTTGCTTAGTGCCTTGCTTTTGCGACCACACCCAGCTTCTTTCTGTGGTGCTGAGGATCAGAAGTATATATTTTCAATAATAATAATTCAAACTCATTGATGAAAAATGTGGAATATAAATCACAGAAATAATCTTCTAAAAACAGTACTAAAATTAGCCCTTTTTTTTTCCTTCTAAGTTTCTTTTCTTTCCTTCCATGGGCTTTTAAAAATATAGTTAAAATTATATAAAATTTAATATATAATTATAGAATTTAATACATTTACATATTCAGACATATACATATAATTTTTATCTTGGCTTTTCTTTTTGGTAGATAATATAAATATTTTTCCGTATGGTTTCAGCATTTTGATAACTATATAATATTACCATCCCAATTATTGAACACTTGGACTATTTTATTTTTTCTCTATTTAAAATGCATGTATACAGTGATTTAAAAAAAAAAAACATTGTGTATTAGTTTGCTAGGACTCCAAAACACAGAATGAATAGCTTAAACAACAGTTTGCTTTTTCAGAATTCTGGAGGCTGGAAGTTCAAGATCAAGGTGTCAGTAGGGTTGGCTTCTCTCTCTTTGGTTTGCAGATTGCCTCCTATCTTCTCTCTGTGTGCTCACATCTTCTTTCCCCTGTATCGGAACATCTCTGCTGCCTCTCTAAATTTCCTCTTCTTATGAGGATAGCAGTAAGAATGGATTGAGGTCCACCCTAATGACTTCTTTTAAATTAAACACCTCTTGAAAGGCCCTGTGTCCAAATACAGTCACATTTTGAGGTACTGGGGATTACAGTGTCAATGTATGAATTTGGGGGTAGGGAACACAGTTCAGCCCATAACACACTGTGTATAATTTTTCTTCTCACCTGTACTTCTAATGATTTCCTCTGGATGGATTTCTCGAGTGGGAATCATAGGTCAAAAATAAAAAATAAAGCTTTTGAAAATTGGTTATTCAAAAGAATTTAACAATCGCTGTTGCAAAAGGTCACTTATAATTTTGTTTCTTTAAATAAGCGCATGAACCAACGAAGGATTCCATTCAGTTGCATATGACAGTAACTCATTCACAATGACTGAACTCAAGCAGGATTTATACAGTGACTTGAAATGAAGCCCAGAAGGTGGTCGCAATTCACAGAGGCTTCTTGATGGACTGATGTCGTAAGCACCTTCAGAGTGTCTGTTCCCCCATGTGCTGCAGTCTTTGGCGTGTGGCTTTCACATCCCTGGCCTTCACGCTTGTGTTCTGTCTCTTATCCGCGGATCTCCCTGTGGCTGGCTCCCTCACTTCCTTTATATTTTTCATCAAATGTCACCTTCTCTATGAGGCATTTCCTGGCCACTGTTTTTTTTTTTCTTTCTTTCTCTTTTTCTTTTACTTTTTTTTTTTTTTTCAGTACTGGAGATTAAACCCAGGGTCACTCTACTATTGAGCTAAATCCCCAGCCCTTTTTATTTTATTTTGAGAGAGGGTCTCCAAGTTGCTGAGCTGGCTTTGAACTTGTGATCTTCTTGCCTCAGTCTCCCAAGTACCTGGGTTATATAGGTGCATACCACCATGTCTTGTTCCTAGTCACCCTTTCTAAAAGTACTTCCCTATCTCTTCCTGTCCCTCTTTACTACTCTATTTTCCTTCTTAGAATTTATTATTATTTAATATACTATTTGTGTTGCTATAAAAAAATGCCTGAGAAAATCAATTGATAAAGGAAAAAGGTTTATTTTGGCTCATAATTTTAAAGGTTTTAGATCATGATGAAGTGGTTCTGTTGTTTGGGGGCCTGTGGTTAGGCAGCACATTATAGGAGGAGCATGTGGTACAGCAAAACTTCTTAGGAGATGAAAAAAAAAAAGAGAGAGAGAGGAAGAGAAAGAACCTATGGTCCCACAATCCCCTTGAAGGTCATGTACCCAATGACCTAAGAGCTCCCATTAAGCCCCATCTCTCAAAGTTTTCCACAACTTCCCAATAGTCCCAAGGGCTGGGAACCAACCCTTTAGTACATGGAACTTCAGTGTACACTTATCTAGCTCTAAACTTCAGCAATAGTTATATGCTTTTAATTATTTTTTGGTGGTGCTGGGGATCAAACACAGGCCCTCACCTATGCTAGGTAAGTGTTCTACCATGGAGCTACATGCTCAACCCTATATTTTAATTATTATTTTGTTTTCTTTCTCCTCGCCTAGAAGGAGAGCTCCACAAGAGTATGGATTTATTTGTTTTGTTCATTAGCATACACATGTGCACACACGCGCACACACGCGCGCGCGCGCACACACACACAATTTCTAATTTCAGGAAAGACTAAGCTGAAACGGCTTCCTTCTCCCTTTCTTTCTTCTTCCCTTCCTATTTCCTTCCCCCTTTTAAATTTGATGTGGCTTTATCAAAACTACCCAGAAAGTTAATGACAAAGCCAGAGAACTGAAATCCTAGAGTCCTGAGTTTTGGGCCCTTTCTGCTACCATTGACCCTGAAGGATTAGCATAATGGGCTGAAAGAGAAAATTTTGTGGTTGAATTTAGGTTTAACAAGCCTTTTGAAACAGGATGCTCATGAGGTCATCTGTTCAAGTCAGCAGTACAGTATTCTCAAATCCTTTAGCACCTTTTCTGAAGTTTCTGGGGAGGTAGGAGACTGAAATACATGTTTGTTCTGCTATCTTTAATCAATTCCTCATTATTCCTGAGCCTAGTTTTCTGAAATTTCCTTATAAGGTAAAGATCAGTGTATGTAATATTTTTAAAAAGTATTATTTTAATGAAACAAATGTATGGGGTTCAGGGTGATAATTTAACACTTAGACTATTTTATTTTTTCTCTATTTAATATATATGTATACAGTGATAAAAAAAATTATTTGTGTATTAGTGTATTAGTATGATGATCAAATCAGGGTAGTTAACACTGCTTTCTCCTTAAACTTTAAAGCAATTTTTTTCAATTATAAAGTAATGATCATACATATTTGTGGAGTGATATTTCAATACATATATACAATATGTACTGATCAAATTGAGGTAACTGATATTTTCACCTACATTATTTTGTGTTGGGAGCCTTTGTGCTCCTCTCTTCGAGTTACTCATATAATAGGTTATTGTGAGCTACAGTCACCCTCTGTGCTGTGGAATATAACACATTGACATTTATGTAAAATAGGAGGTATAAATGTAATAGAAATTCTTATAGATGCACAGAAGGTCTCTGGAAGGACATAAGAAACTCTAAGGATGATTTTGAGGAGAGGAAATCGAGGGCTGGGTGAAGAGGAAAGAGTGTAACCTAGTTACCACGCAACCCAATGATACTTTTGAATATGGTTGCAAAAGGATCAAAGAAAAAAACCAAACTCTTAATGTCAATGCATTGCCTCAGTGGTGAAATACTCATTGTTTCCAATGTAAAATGCTACTGAGCCAAAGTCCTACCAAGTCCCACATTATGTAGCCCTGCCCATCTTTCTGACCTTTTTTTCTTTCTTTTTTGGAACCAGGGATAGAACCCAGGGGCACTTAACCATGGAGCCACATCCCTAGCCTTTTTCATATACATATTTTTTTAGAGACAGTCAAGGTCTTACTGAGTTGCCTAAGGCTTTGCTAAATTGCTGAGGCTGGCTTTGAACTTGCAATCTTCCTGTATCAGCCTCCTGAGCCACTGATATTACAGGCATGCGCCACAGGGCCCAGCTCTGGCTTATTTTCTACATATCTCCCCTTGCATACTCTGCTCTAGCAACTAGGGCCTTCACGCTATTCCTTGAACAAGTGGAATCTGTGCTAAACAGGGCCTTTGATTTACCTTCCCTTTGCCTGTAATCCTCTTCCCCAAGATCTTTGTGTGTCTCACTCTGTAACCTCATGCAAGCATCACTTCCCCAAGGGGGCTCTTTTCTAAAATCCCCTTTTAATGCCTGATCTCTTTATTCCTTTCACCTCCTCTCCTTTCTCCATTTTATTAAATTTTTTTAAGTTGTAGATGGACACATACCTTTATTTTATTTATTTATTTTTATGTGGTACTGAGGATTGAACCCAGTGCCTCATGCAGGCTAGGCAAGCGCTCTACCACTGAGCTACAGCTACAGCCCTCCATTTTAAATCATAAAATAATGTCACTTATTTATTTCCTTGCTTATGTAAGGCCCAATAGGAAGGGACTATTTTCTTCCCTACTATATCCTGATAACCTAGAATCAGAGATTACCACAAAAAAAGGCACTCGCTAAATTTCTTCTGATTGAATGAAGAAATGCCTAAGTGAATTTATCAATGTGCTAATGCAAGGCAATACTGGACCTACCTAGTTAAGGAGGGCAAATGAGTTTCCTTCACTTACCAGCTCCTATCAATGCAGAACAGCATGGAAACTAGACTGAGAAGATTTGAGGAATGACTCAGGTGATGATTAACCTTGTGGTTAATCAGCAATGTTGGCTATGGGCAAAGGAAGGGAAGACTGGTACATATGTCATCTAATTGCAAATCCAGATAATCTGGTGGGTTTGGTTAAAGCAAAAGTCAGATCAAGAGCATTAGAATCCAATGTTCATTTTTGAATAATGAACTTGAGCCAGATGTAGTAGTGCATTCCTGTAATTCCAGCAACTTGGGAAGCTGAGGCAGGAGGATTACAAGTTCAAATCTAGTCTGAGCAACTTAACAAGACTCTGTCTCAAAATAAAAATAAAAAGGGCTGGGAGAGAACTAGCCTACCAGCTGGCCCTGGGTTTGATTTTCTGCACCACCACAAAACAAACTCTACCTTCAAAAACATGATGTTATCAAGCAAACCAAAAGATAATGCCTTCATTTCATATTTATTACATTTGCCTGCCTTCATTCACTGTTGAGAGGTTCATTGTTTAATAGTCTACACCAAATAGTCAGAAAATCTTAAACTTATCAATTTATTTTTAAATGATTTTTTTTAATGTGTGTGATGCTGAGGATCAAATCCAGGGTCTTATGCATGCTAGGCAAGCATACTACCACTGAACTATGTCCACAGCCCAATTAAAACATTTTTTGGTGCTGAGGTGGGATTGGATCCAGGGTCTAACATATGCTAAGCATGTTGCTATACCACTGACTGAATCCCAAGCCCCTCAGGCAGGGTTTTCACTTTTTCAAATGTCAGATTCACTAGGTTTCTGGGAGCTAGTGCTCAGGAGCCCCTAGAGCGCCCCCACTCCCAACACACTTAATATTAATTTTTCTCTTCCCTGGAGGCTTCAGTCAAACAGAACAACTATCTCCACTAGCCAGAAGCAGCAGTTTCTTACCCAGCTTTGATGCACACAAGAGAATCTGGGTGTGTGTCTTTAAAATATAGCTCTAACTTGAAGTATACCATGAAAACTATCTAGCCAGGTTTGAGTCACAGATTCATCTGTGACCAATCAAGTGAGCCAGCTGGGTAGGACACCATGATTGGTCTCAACTAGACCAGGTTCCTACTTGTAGCCAATCTACCATGAGTTACAGAAGAACATGGAGACTCCCCTTGGTGGACCCCTCCCTCCCAAGGGAGAAGGACTATTTCTCAGGGGAGTTGTGTCATGGGGGAGTCAGCCATCTCCTAATGGAGATGTACTAATGTATAGGATATGTACTAATGTATAGGACATGCTAACCACTGGTGATCACACAACTTCTTTCCAGATTTCCCTTCCTCCCACATCACCCCCTCCTAATACTCATAACAAATGCTTGCTATCTTTTTCCCCCATAGTTACCAGGGATTCTATTTAAATTCAGTGACTCTGATGGAAATAATATCATTATTATTTTCTGGAACTTCTGAGCTTTATAGTGAGTGCAAACTGTGCAGGCCCGTGGAACCTTCTTACCAAAAGTCACCTGAACTGAAATCAGCATAGGTGCTCCTTTCTTCATGAATTATTTCACCTGCAGTTGAGTTGCACATTATTTGACTTCCCTTTCCACACCTGTTGCCTGGTTCAGCCCTCTGCCACCTGGTGCTATTATTCCTCCTTTGATATTTAACAACTTTACTGCCCGTCAGGGTGGTGTGGGGCCTCCAGCAGTCCTATTGATGTGTCCACCTATCTGTAAACACTCATGGCTTTTACAGTGCTAGCACCTGGAAGGCCTGTAGCCATCAAACGGTCCAATGCTTTATCTTGTAGGGGTAGAAAATGAGGTTAAAGGATTTGCTTAAAATCACCCAGTGTATTAGTAGTGGCAGAGCATGGCTAAAGTCTTGCTGTTTTCTGGTTCTTAATCCAGTACACTTTCAGGAACCAGAAAGAGCCCCCAGTAAAAATCAAATAAATAAATAGAGTGGTTGAGTATGTGTTTAACATGCTTAAGGCCTTTGGTTCAGTCCCAGCACAAATAAAGAAAGCTAGCTATATAGTACTCAGGCCCTTTGACCAAAGCCCCTTGTGCCTAAAAAAATAAAAAATAAAATAAAATAATATATACACACACACGTACATGCATATAAAATTATTATTTTTTTAAAGTAAACTCATCCCTTCTGTGAGATTGTGCCCTGCAGGGCCATCATCAAAACAGGCCTCCCTCTGCTTGTCAGGCAGATGAGTCGCCCACATGCTCAGCAGGGAACACAACTAACACCTTACTGATGGTCTCACTGATGGGCTTTCAGGATGAATACTTTAGACTCAGAAATTTATAAGCAATAGAAGTTTATTACTTACAGTTCTGGAAACTGAGAAGCCCAAGATCAAGGTGCCAGCAGATTTGGTGTCTGGCAAGGGCTTAATTGTTTCGTAGATGGCACTTCTTGGAAACACTTTACATTCGGTCTCTTTTATATAAAAGGGCATTAAATCCCATTCTTAATAAATCAAATAAAAATTTCATTTTAACTGCTTAAAGATGCCCCCAAGTCTCTTCCAGTTTACCCAGTGATTAAATAAGTATTATAATTATTGTGGGAAAAATGGGAGACATCAAGTCCAGGAGTTCAGAAGGAATCCAGTCTAGGGAGATTGTGTAGACTGACGATGATTAATATCCACTTTGAGAAAACGAGGGCTGGGGGGGTCTCCTTACTTGACATACAAGAAACCGAGACCCTATAGCATGACAGAGCAGGAGCTGCTAGGAGGAACAGAACTCAAAAGCATGTCTTATGGGCTTTAAGCTTATCATTATAGAAGCAACAAATGCACACGGTTTAAAAAGTCCAATAGCACTTCAAGGCTTGTAACAACAACAGCAGCAACAAAATAGTTTCTTGCTTCACTTGCTGCCTTCATTTGAGAGACAATCGCAAATCATTTTCCTTAAATGGTTTTTCAGATTCCATGTCTGCTTTTCAGAAGTCCGATAAATTCTGACGACTTCTCTCGAAGGTGGCCTGTGTCTTTCTGCCTGGCAGCTTTGGGGATCTTCCCTGTATCCCTGGAGTTCTGAAATGTCTGATTTCATTTACTGTGTGGGGCACTCAGGGAGCCCTTGTATTATAATGTGGAAACTGATATACTTCAGTTCTGGGATTCTATCTTGACTTAGTATCTCTATTTTCTCTTTTTGAAACTCTCATTTAGCTGACATTTCTCTTATTTGTTATCTTCAATAATTAGCTGCACCTCTTGGATTTGTGTCCACTTTTTGTACCATTTTTTTCATTTTTCCTACTTATCAATTTTTGTCTCCGTTTTCCTCAACTTCATCATTTAACTGACCCATTAAATCTTTTTAAAAAAATTTTTAGACATTGATGGACCTTTATTTTGTTCATATATTTATATGCGGTGCAGAGGATCAAACCTAGTGCCTCACACATGCTAGGTAATCGCTCTACCACTGAGCCACAACCCCAGCTCCCCATTAAATTATTTTCTGTCATTTTATTTGTTAACCTCCATGAGTTCTTTCTTATTCTCTGAATGTTCTAAGAAGCATCCTGAGATGTGTGTGTGTGTGTATATATATACACACACACACATATATAAAATACACACATATATATATATTCCTGAGTTATATTTACATACATGCATATATAAATATGCATACACCAATACACATATATATACTCACATACATATATATTTTGAAATTTATTTTAAACTAATAAAAACAAAAATAGTATGTATTTATTGAATACTATGTGATGTTTAACTCAGGTTATAGATATGTATCTCCTCAAACATTTACCATGTCTTTATGGGGAAAATATTCAAAATCTATTCTTCTAGCTTCTGATGTGTATATTTTTAAAATTATCATCATTTTATTTTTTTTGCACTGCTGGGAATTGAACCCAGGCTTGAGCATGCTAGGCATGTGCTCTACCATTGAGCTGTGTTTCCACCCCCAAATTATCATTTTAGAGTGAGCGAAATATCTCACTTCAATATGATAGTAGTTTTATTTTTCTCTCTCCCTGCACTGTCTCTGTTTCTTCTAAGTTCTCTTTTTCTCCCCATTTGTTTGTCTGGGTCTGTCCTTTACATTGGAGGATTCCAACAAGAACCTGGAATGTTCATGGCTCTTGTTGGTTGATAGGCATTTATAAGAGATGCCCAAAGCTAGTTTGAAAGTGTTGAGTACACGTGAGGGGTAAAGACAGGTGGGCCGCACCACGTGCATGGCACTGAGAGACACAGATCTGCTTCTGTACAGGTTTTCTCTTGAACCGACAGTTTCCCAGGAGGCCACTCTTCCACACTCCTACCTGGGGACGGAAGCTGGGAAGGTATAAACCTTTTTCGGGATCTTCCAGTCAAGTTGGGACAGGGAGGTGGGGGAGGGGTGGTGCATTCAGTATCCAGGTATTGGATGACTCCATACCCCTAATGTCAGTAAATCATCTTGTTTTTTGTCCTGTGTGGACCCAGAGTCCTAAGCCCAGATCCTTTCCTGACTAACCTTTCAGTCACCTTCCTCCTCACCTCCTCAGGCAAGCCTTCAGTCTTCCTGTTTTCAGCCCCGCCCAAATCTCCACCTCCTCTTACCCTTTTGACAGGTTCCTGGTGATCGAATCCCTGAGGCTGTCTAGGTTTTGGAGATGCAAAACAGCTGGTTTGCTCCCAACACCGCCAGGTTGAGGAGATTGTTTCCACTTATTTATTACATGTGTTTCTCAAACATTGAAAATTTCTGTTGGCAGTTGATGTTTTCACATTCTCTTTGTCCTTGAGTGTTTATGTCCCTTCTTCTCATTTATTGTCACTTTAGTGGAGGGTTAAGAGGCAGCTGGGATAACATTATGTGTTCAATTGATCTTAATTAACTGGGATCTCCAGGTGCCTCCTTTGAACTCCACCTTCCAGCTTTCTGTGTTTTCTGTCCCTGTCTTCTTCCTTCCTTCCCCTTTCCCTCCCTTACTCCTTCCCTCTTTCCCTCCCCCTCATCCCCCTCTTTCTTGTCCTTCTTTCCCCCTCTTCATCTTCCCTCTCTCTCTATCTTTCAGGATGCCCTTCCTTCTCCCCTACTCAAAGGGCATTAGGAAGACGGATGTTCTCTGCTTTTAAAAAATGTTTTGAATATAAATAGCACCTTGGAATCTGGCTTTAATTTGAACATGCCACGTTTCTGCAATAGACTCAGAAATACCAACAACTCCAGAATCTGTGCTCCCTAATCTTTTCCCTCTGTGCATTAACTGAAAAAAATTCTCTTTGGTATTTCTAGGAAGCAGAATATAGGCATTTTATCCATTCCAGGTCTGGCTACTCTTGTTCAGAGTTTGGATTTTGGAACCTTAACCCATAGAACAGAGGAAACAGGACAAAGAGTAACTTTTGACCCAAAAAGGAAACAAGTCCAGGATAAGGGTGAGACCAAGAACTAATTAATTGATGAATTAATTCAACAGATAAATATTGAATATCTAGGTATTATCCTAGGTAGAGGGGCTATAAAATGAATAAGACATTTAGAGTGGTGTTATTTGTATAAATACACATACCTACTATATGCCAGGCGCTATATTAGACACTTTGACTTTATTTATTTTTCACAATGGCATTGTGTGTTAATCATTATTGCATCTATTTTAATAAAAGAAAACTGCCCCAATAGAGGAATGAACAAGTACTATAAAGCCATTGGTCTTCATGTCTGTTTTGGTGCCACACCATGCTATTTTTGTTACTATAGCTTGGTAGTATAATTTAAAGGTCTGGTATTGTGATGCCTCCTGCATCACTTTTTGTGCTAAGGATTGCTTTGGCTAATCTGGGCCTCATATTTTTCCAGACGAATTTCATGACAGACATGAAGACCAATGAAGCAGAATAGAAGACACGGAGACACAACCACATAAATACAGTTATCTCATCTTAGACAAAGACACCATAAGCATATGGAGAAAAGATAGCCTCTTCAACAAATGATGCTGGGAAAACTGGAAATCATATGTAATAGAATGAAATTGAACCCTATATATCTCACCTGGCACAAAACTCAACTCTAAGTGGATCAAAGACGTAGGCATTAGACCAGAGATTCTGCACTTACTAGAAGAAAAAGTAGGCCCAACTCTCCAACATGTTGGCCTGGGAACCAAATTCCTCAGCAAACTCCTAATGCCAAGAAGTAAAATCAAGAATCTAAATAAACGGGATAGTATCAAACTGAAAAGCTTCTTCCCAGCAAAGGAAACGACCAGGAATGTGTACAGAGATCCTACAGATTTGGAAAAATCTTCACCTCCAGTACATATACAAAGAACTAAAAAAAAACTTAACACTAGGAAAATAAATGACCCAATCAATAAATGGGCAAAAGAACTGAACAACAAACACTTCACAGAAGAAATATGAATGGTCAAAAAAATAAGAAAAAATGTTCAATATCTCTAGCAATTAGAGAAATGTACATTAAACCTCATTCCAGTCAGAATGACAGTTATAAAGAATACAAGTAACAAAAATGTTGGTGAGGATGTGGGGAGTAAGGTACTCTCATATACACTGTTGGTTGGACTGCAAATTTGAGCACTATGGAAAGCCATATGAAGATTCATTAGAAAAACGTGGAATGGAACCATCAGTTGAGCTAGTTATCCCACTCCTCAGTTTATACCCAAAGAACTTAAAATCAGCATACCACAATGATGCAGCCACATCCAAATTTATAGCAGCTCAACTCACAATAGCCAAACTATGGAAATAACCTAGGTGTCCTTCAATGGATGAATGGGTAAAGAAAATGTGGTATTTATAGAGAATGAGATATTGCTCAGCCATAGAGAAGAATGAAATTATGGCATTTTCCAGTAAATGGGGAACTGGAGACTGTCATGCTAAGTGAAATAAACCAATCCCCCCAAAACCAAAGACCAAATGTTCTCTCTGATTTGTAGATGCTAACCCCAAATAGAGGAGGTTGGGGAGGAGAATAATAGAAATAGATTGGACTGGACAGGGAGTAACAGAGGGAGGGGAGGGAAGAGGGGAATAGGAAGGACAGTAGAATTAAATGGTCATAACTATCCTAGCCTCCTAACTCCACATTATGTATAAGAGTGGGAACCTAATAGAATAAGTTATACTTTATGTATGTATATTCTGCCAAAATGCATTCTATTGTCATGTACAACTAAAAATAAATAAAATAAAGTACTGTGAAACCAAAGAGATAAGATTTTTTGTTGTTGTTGTTTTGTTTTGGCTGAGCATCACAGGAGGCTCTGTCTATCTGTTACAGGGGATTCTGCCTGAAACTGGCTCTTCAACCTTGGTCAGTTACCCTTTATCTCCTCCCTCTGCTCCCAAACCACAGAAAACTCTTAGACATGCAGTGCTTTTCCTTTTTCTTACTTTATCCTCCTCCTTTCCTTTTTCTTGTTAGTAACAAAAATGTACCAGTGTTTCAAGACACTGGCTCAGGAAGGACCAAGAAACCGTTGGGGATGGGACTTACTGGGGTGGGCAGGTCTAGAGATTTTTTTTTTTTTTTTTTTTTTTTTTTTTTTTAAGAAAGGAAGATCCTGTTTCCCAGAGGACAGCCAGGCGAATCACATGGGTGAGCTGGGGAGAGGAAAAGCACACACACCCCACTCTCTGAACTTCATCAGTTTTTTTAAGCTCTCGTCTTTGAAACAGGAACTTGGCTTGTGTCTCCTGAACCAAAAGCACACATTTTGCCTTCCTCTTTTGTGCAGTCACCTTGTCCTTTGTCACTGTCAGGGGAGGTGGCTGCCACTGGCTGCTACAGAGCTGCCTACCTTTGTGCAGAGAGCCCGGTTCTTCCAAAGCCAGGGGTTGGGTAAGTGGAGGTCCCCTGGGGGGCTCTGGTCACTTTGGTTATCCTAAGAACTGGGTAGAGAAGGTTGCTGGGGGGTGAGGGATCTGAATTGCCTAGTATTGAGAAAAGGAGGTGGTGGGGTTGGGGACAGGAGGCAGACTGGGATTTTGCCAAATACAGATGAAGCCAATGAGATCCAGAACAATCCCCAAAGGAGGGCCCTCCCACACCCACAGGAAGGCCAAAAAAAGGCTTGAAATTCAAATTATTTTTGGTGCCTGGGAGATGAGAGGAGAGTGAGAGAGGGCAGTGGTAGTAAGTAGGAACTGAAGGGGGAAGGGAAGGGGAAAAAAAGGGAAGGTTCGGTCTGTACTTTTCCTAAGGAACAGCTCATAAGAGCACCAAACATGAGAAATATAGTTGGATGATTTGAATAATACTTTAAAATTTGGTATCTGTGGAGTAGACTATACAGAAGAATATTCACAAATTTTGTATCAATTTAGTTTCTGTGCTTAAAGAAATCTCTGCTCCCCCTCCTTTTTTAACTTCTACTTGTTTGGATGCTGGAGATGGAACGTAGGGCCTCAAGCATGCTAAACACGCACTCTATCATTGAGTTACATTCTGGCCCCACAATGTCTATTTTTTATTTACTTATTATTTTGAAAATAATTATTTATTGGTTTTGCACGTGGGGATTTGAACCCAGGGCCTCACACATGCTAGATAAGCATTCTACCACTGAACTACACCCTAGACCTACACAATTGTTTTATTTTTGATTAACATGTATTAATTATACAGAATAATGGGTTTCAGTGTGATACTTCCACACATGCATTCAGGGTGCACTGAACAAATCCAACTTCCCTCTCCCTACCCTCCTCCACACACACCCTTCCCAATCTCTAGTAATCACTATTCTACGTTCGGGTCAATCTCTTTTTAGTTTCTACATATGATAAAGAGCATGTGGTTCTGGCCTTTTTGTGTGTGGCTTATTTGATTTACCAATAATGTCCCCTAGTTCCACCCATTTTGCTGCAAATGACAGGATTTCATTCCTCATTGAACCCAGGGTCTTGTGCACACAAGGCAAGTGCTCCACCCCTGAGCTACATCTCCAACCCACAGCCCCTGTTTCTGAGATGACAGGACAGAGGGGTTTTGTCCACACTGTACCCATTTGCTCCCTCTGCTTCTCGTAAGCCCTTTTGATTGTGCTGGTTTCTATAAAAGTCCTTCTTCTTTCATGATGTCATGTTTTTGTTGCTTCTGCTTCCATTTTTGCTTTTGATAAGAAAGATGGAGAACAGGTTGTGGTGGGGGGACATAAAAATGGACAGTACTGATGAAAGGTAAGAAAGTAATACTGCATTGGAGAATTAGGTAGAGGGAGACGGGAAAGTTCCCTTGGTCAGGTTCTTTATCCTGTTTAGGTCTCAGTTTTTCTCACCTCTAAAAAAGAATTATGTGGATTAGATAGGCTTGCCAGGTAGATACTGGACACCCAGTTAAATGTGAATTTCAGACAAAGAGCAAATAACTAAAAATCTGAATTACAATTCCATGCATTTAAAGTAGTTCCTTTTAAACCACCTTCTGCCAATGGTGTTTCAATAGCGGGTAAGCAGAGAGCACACTGTTTTATGGGAATCAGTGTCTAGATCTGCCTGAGATAAAGTGGGGGCTGGTTTTACACTGGGTGTCCACTCTCCCATCTCCCCTTGCACACTAGGCATCTCTCTGGTTTATTTTAAAAAAAAAGAGAGAGAGAGAGAGAGAGAGAGAAAGAAAGCTAGGCCTTGCCCTGGGTTGTAAAAACCTCCAGGATCAAGATAAGGGACAATTAGAAATACCTGTGTTTTGAGAAAGTAAAAGGCTTTTATAACTGAGACAAGTCATTTCATCATTTATTGCTTTCCATAAAGCTGGTCCACTGATAGATCAGCAGAATAATCTTTGTTTATAAGACATAATTTACTTTTTAAAGAACAGTTTGGGGTTTGCAGCACAATATAAAGTATAGAGAATTCCTATATATCTTTTGCCCCAACATATGCACAGCCTCCCCTATGGAATAATTTTTAGAAGAAGATAAATGATTGATATCTGTCATGTAACATGAAGGAGGTCTAAGAATTGAATGGCATTGCTAAGCAAGGTGCTGCTGAAAAGTAAATTTCAGGTTCCTGGGCAAAGGTAGACTGGCCAGAGACCTTCACATAGGACTTGCATCCGTGGGGGATTTAGTTATCCCGGCTCCCTTCTTAAGCCATAAACCCTTTTACGTTATATTCCCTTTTTCCTTCCCTTTTTCCCTTCCTGGACATCATTATAACAAAATTCTTCCAGTCCTATCTATTTATTAATATGAACAAGGTTTCTCAGAGCCTCAGAAAAATGAGAAATAGGAATAGGAATAGTATGGATACTAAACTCTGCTCATTCTTGCAATGAGTAATGTTAGTGGATGGATACTTAAACTCATTACATATATCTGTATATGTAAATACATAATATCCCTACATTTAAAAGTTCATCTTTACCCATCTCATTAAGGAAATAATTTCCAATACTATTTTACTGTTTCATGCTCAAAGATCAATAAAATATATATATTTATCCTGTTATTCATAATTGTAATGATGGCTTAGTCTCAAAAAATGTTTTAACACTGAAAGCCTTATGGGTACAGGATAATTTTTTAAATTGTAAAATCAATTTACATATGCATTTTTGTTTCAGAAAAATGGCAGGGCAATCAATGAAAGATGTCCAGGCATCAAAATTTCTGACATTTTGGTATAATTCTTCGGAGAAAAGTGTACTTTAAGGAGGAAGGGGAATGATTTAACATTTTTGGCTGTCAAAGAATTACTTGTTCATTTTTAAAAATGAATGATGGTATCAAATGACTATGGTACTTAGATTCTAATGGGTACATTTATCAGAGTGATATAACAGTTTTATTTTAAAACTTGCCATGCTAACAATCTGCAAAATACATCCTTTACAAACACTGAAGTCTACCATTAGAAGATGTGAACGCCAACATAAACATATGTGAAGGCACACATAGCTTTTCAGCATTTTTTTTTTAACTGGATGTAGGTAAGAAAAAGTTTGAAGAACGCTGTTTGATTCCATTCTCATACTGACATTCTTACTCATAACTACTCATTTCCTGTATTTCCAGAACCTTTATGACCTTGAACAATAGAAAGGTAGGCACCATCACCCCTCCAATCTCAGGGAATTTCTAACCTAAAGTTCTTTGTACCTCACCATGCCACCCATCTACTCTGAATTGGGTGGTAGTTACAGGGTCATAGTACAAAAGCTTAAATTGGAGTAACCGAAAATAAACCAGCCCCTAGACCTCATGGCTGAACTATTTCAAGAATATGTTGTTACATTTCAGTGGCCATGATTTGACTCATAGTGTACTCAGGAACATATAATTACAAGCTTTATTCTAACGAACTTCTGCAATGCTTGCTTGTCACCTCCTGCATGTAGGGGAGAGCTGCAGAAGAGTTTCATGGTAACTGGAATGATCTAATCAACCCCGATGTGTATCCTCAGGGAAGCGACTTTCTTGAATACCAGATGGGGTTCTGATGGAGTTTCTCCAAGTATTTCTTTTTAAGGAAGGCAGACAAATGGTTGGAAGTGGCTACATGCCCAAAGAGCAATGGGAATGTTCATGGGGGCATCTCTGTAATAGGGACTGTAGCAGTAGAAGTGGGAGAGGAATGAAGCATTGCTTTTCATCACTAAAAAATAATTAGTTCACCCCAAGTTAAGTATAGGTGTTCTTTAGTGTTTTTGGGAGATTAGTTCCAGAACTATCCTCAGATACCAAGGTCCCTGAATGCTTAAGTCCCTGATGTAAAATGGCATAGTATTTATATATAACCTACAACTTCCCATATACTTTAAACCATCTCTAGATTACTGATAACACTAATATGATCTAAATGCTATGGAAGTATTTGTTAAATTGTATAGTTTAAGGAATTATGAAGAAGAAAGTCTGTGTATGTTCAGTACAGACAGAATTTAAAAATATATTTTCAGTGCATAGTTGGTCGAATTCACAAAGAAGTTGCAGACATGGAAGGCCGACTGTACTGTTAGCCACAATATTGGAAACTGTGCTTAATCAGTTCTGAAGTTGATAAGTAATGATGCCTCAGTTACCTAGGGTTAAAGGAATATGTTTCTCTGCAAGTACTTTTAAAAAACTGATTACTTCTACTTAAGCACAAAACTCACAATTCTTTTAGCTTTAAAATGCTTTTTTTAAAATCAAACTTTTAATTTAGAAATAATTATAGTTTCGTATTCAATTATATGAAATAATTCAGGGCAGGGGGTGTAGTTTGGTGTTAGAGGGCTTGCCTAGGAGTGAGACCCTGGGTTTCATCTCTAGCACTGGGGGAGGAAAAAAGACTCAGAGAGGTCCTATGCACCCTTTGCCCAATTTCCTCCAGTGGGATTACCTTGCAAATGACAGTATGATGTCACATCCAGCTGAGACACAGAACATGTCCATTAGCACAGAGATCCCTGTGTGCTTTGGTAGCCATACTCACTCCCCATACCTTTTAGCCCTTTCTTAACACTTGGTAAATACTATTTAGTCTCTATTTCACCATTTCAAGTGTTATATAAATGGAATCATGCAACATGTGACCTTTTGATTGTTTTTCATTCAGCATAATTCTCTGAAGATTCATCCAGGTTGTGGTATAGTTGCCTTCTATAGCTGAGTAGTACTTCATGGTATGGGTATACATTTTGTCTAATTATCCAAGAGCTGAAGGACATGTGGGTTGTTTATGATTTGGGATTATTATGACTAAAGCTTCCAGAAACAATTCAGTTACAGGTTTTTATGTGACCATAGGCCCTCATTTCTCTGGACTAATTCCCAAGTGTGCAATTGCTGGGTCATATGATAGTTGTATGTTTAATTTTTAAAAGAAATTGATAAAATTTTCCAGAAAACTATATTCTTTTAGATTTCTACCCACAATAGGCCATGATCCAGTTTATCTGCATCCTTTCCAGCATCTGGGATTGTCATTATTTTTTTATTTTAGCCATTTTATAGATGTGATTACCTCATTGTGGTTTTCCTCATTATGGTACAATACTTTTAATTTATACAATTTTACATTTCACAAACTTTTTATATCATCCTTATGAACATCAATTAAGAGCATTTTTATTAAGAAAAATACACAATGCACACAATATAAAACACACAAAGAGCATGGGTGAATCATGAAATCTGCTCTTGTTACCTCATGGGTGATCTTCCCAGAGGCCGCCACTCCTACCAGCAAAACCACATGAAACAGTTCACCAGAAAACAAAGGCCACTTTGAAAATAAAAAAGATTTAAAAACACTGCCTTCTACGCTGACCACTCATTTAATTATGCAGAGCATTTTGAGGTTACATCCTTGCAAAACTGAATATTTGTTATCAAACACACAAAAATTATCTCTGAGAACGATACGTTTGGGGAAAATAGAGGATAGCTGCTTTTCGCTGTTTATCTTTTGTACCTTTGTCCTTTATGCTGTATGTAGATGTATGAGCCTGTCTTCTGTTGCTATAACTGAATACTACAGACTGAATAACTGACAAAGAATAAAAGTTCATTGAGTTCATGATTCTGGAGACTGGAAGGTCCTCATTGAGGGGCCACATCTGGTTAAGACCTTCTTACTGGTGAATCCCAAGGCAGCCCAGGGCATCACATAGCAAGAGAGGCACACACCTAAAAGAGACAGAGCCAAACTGGCTTTTATAATAGATCCACTCTCAAGATAACCCATGAATTCATGAAGTCATTAATGAATTGATCTAGTCATGAAGACTCTTCTCAGCCACCTCTTAAAGGTCCTACCTCCTAATATCTCACAA